>NC_083106.1:77828122-78139355 GCF_949774975.1 Lagenorhynchus albirostris | reverse complement strand
AACTCCTATAATGAAATTAAATTAGATACCAATAACAAATATATGTGGAAGATCTGTGAAGACATGAAATTCAAACAACAAATTTCTGAATAAATAAATCAGAAAAGGAGTTGCAAGGAAAATTAGAGAATACTTTGTATTGAATGAAAATGTAAATACAACACATCAAAATTTGTGAGATGCTGCCAAAACAGCATCCAGTTGCTAAATCAATATCCAAGCTTCCAGCATAAAAAAAATTTGAAGAAAAAATTTAACCAAGAGCCATCATAGGAAGAAAATAATAGAGATTAATGAAATTAAGAACAGGAAAACTATAGGGAAAAAATCAATGAAACCAAAAACTGATTTCTTGAAAAGATCAATAAAATTTATAAATTTCTCACCAGAATGACCAGGTTAAAAAGAGAAAAGATAAATAACAAATATCATGAATGAAAGAGGACACATTACTACAGACCCCACAAGCATTCAAAAGATAATAAGGAATATTACCAAAAGAACTCTGGGACTTCCCCGGTGGCACGGGACACAGGTTCAAGCCCTGGTCCGGGAAGATCCCACATGCCTCAGAGCAACTAAGCCCATGCGCCACAACTACTGAGCCCGCATCCACAACTACTGAAGCCCATGCACCTACAGCCTGTGCTCTGCAACAAGGGAAGCCACTGCAATGAGAAGCTCACGCACCACAGGGAAGAGTAGCCCCTGCTCGCCGCAACTAGAGAAACCCTGTGCACAGCAACAAAGACCCAACGCAGCCAAAAATAAATAAATGGATAAATAAGTTAAAAAAAAAAACTCTATGCCCACAGTCTTAACAACTTAGATGAAATGGACAAATTCCTTGAAAGACACAAACTTTCCAAGTTCACTCCAAAAGGACTCGATAGCCTGATTAGTCCTATACCTACTAAAGAATTTGAATTCATACATGAAAATCTACAAACAAAGAAAACTCCTGGCCCAGATAACTTCTCTGGCAAGTGCTATCAAACATTTAAGGAAGAAATACAATTAAAAAAAAATCTTCCAGATTACAGAGGAGGAAGGAGCACTTCTCAACTCATTTTATGAGGATAGCATTACCCTGACAACAGCACCAGAAATAAATATTACAAGAAAAGATAACGATAGATGGCTACCTGTCATGAACATAAATAAAAAGACTCTCAACAAAACACAAGCAAATCAAGTCCAGCAATATTTTAAAAACGAACAAACTTCATGATCAAGTGAGGTTTATCTAGGTATTGTAAGACTGATGTGACATTCAAAAAAAAAATCTAATCAGCCAACATAACTCACCATATCAACAGATTAAGAAGAAAAACTGTATGGTCATCGCAATTGTTGCAGAAAGAAGCATTTAAACAAAATCCAACATATTGTCCTGATATAAAAAAAAAAAGTCCCAGCAAACTAAGTACAAAATGAAATTTCCTTAGCATGATAAGGAACATCTACAAAGATACCTGCTCTAACATCATAGTTAATCGTTAAAGACAATGCTTTCTTCCTAAGATCAGGAACAAGACAAGCATATCTGTTCTCACCAATGATATTTAACATCATACTAGAGGTACAAGCCAATGCAAATAAGGCAAGAAAAAGAAATAAAAATCCAATAAATTGGTAAAGAAGAAATAAAACCATCTCTATTCATAGGCCACATTATTATTATTTTAGTCCATTTGTACTGTAGTAACAAAATACCACAGACTGGGTGGCTTATGGACAATACAAATTTTTTTCCCATAGTTCTGGGAGCTGGAATTCCAAGATGAGGGCTGCTGGCATGATTGGGTGAGGGCCCTTTTCCAGGAACAGACTTCTCATTGTATCCTTACAGGGTGGAAGGGGCTAAATATCTCTCTAGAGCCTCTTTTACAAGAGCACTAATCTCACTCATGTGGGTTCCACCTTCGTAACTTAATCACTTCCCAAAAGCCCCAGCTCCTATTATCACCACCTTTGGGAGTTAAGATTACAGCATATGAATTTTTAGGGGACACAACCATTCAAACTAAAGCAATTATTTACATATAAAATCCCCCCCAAATCTACAAAAACTAAAAGTAATGTGAGTTTAGAAAGTTTATAAGATATGAGGCAAGTATACAAAAATTCAAATGTATTTCTATATGCTAGGAAAGAACAATTGGAAATTAAACTTTTAAAAAAGTATATAATAGCATCAAAAACCCTGAATTATTTAGGTATAAACCTAACAAAATTGTATTTTGCAAGATCTAGGTGTTGAAAACTACAAAACATTGATAAAATTTTAAAAATCTAAGTGAGTGAAGACATACTGTGTTCATGGTTTGGATGACTCAGTATTGTGAAGGTGTCAGTTGTCCTTAAACTGACCTATACATTCAATACAATTCTAATCAAATCCTAGAAGGATATTTTTATACAAATTTACAAGATGAATTTAAAATGTATATGGAAAGGCCAATAGATATAGGAAAGACCTACATATATAGTCAATTGAGTTTTGACATAGATGCAAAGGCAATTCAGTGGAGAAAAGAAAGTCTTTTCAACAAGTGGTACTTGAGCAATTGAATATCCATATGGAAAAACAAACAAAACTTTGACTCACGTTTCACATCTTAAAAAAAATTCAAAACAGATAGTAAACTTAAATGTAAAACAATAGCAGAAAAATTTTGTGATATCAGGAAAGATCGCTTAGATGCAACACCAAAAGCATGATCTGTAAAGAAAAGATCATAAATTGGGCTTCATCCAGATTAAAAATATCTGCTCTGCAAAACACACTGTACGAACAGAAAATAGATCAGAGATTGCCAAGGGCTGAGAGTAGAGGAAAGTGATGGCCACAAGGGGCCTGAGGTAATTTTGGGGGGTGTTGGAAATCTTCTATATCTTGAGTATGCTGGTGTATATATGTCTGTATGCATTTGTCCAGTTATACAGCTAAGAGTGAATTTTACTGTAAATAAATTATACCTCAATAAACAACATATGTAATTATATAAAATGTTAATATATCTTACTACCCTTGTGTTTTTTTGAGATGAATCCAGAAGAGTACTTTTTCTCTCCAAGAAAATCAACAAGCACAGCATGGATTTGACAAAGTTTTGATAAGTAGACAAATGGAACAGAATAGAGAGTCATGAAAAAGACTCCGTCATATATGGAAACACGGTTTATGATAAAGGTGGCAATATAGAGCAGTAAATAAAGCCTTTATTTAATGAATGGTATAGTGACAATCTGATATCCACATGGAAATAAATGAAACTTAACTCCTACCTCCCACCCTATGCAATAATCAATTCCAGACGGATTATGCATCTAAATGTGAAAAATAAAAATAAAATTTCTAAGATACAACACGTGAGATTATTTTGTGACTTTTGTGTCAGTAATTATTTCCTAAATAAGAAATAAAATGTCATAATTATGAAGGAAAAGATTGATTAATTGGACAATATTAAAATTAGTAAATTTTGTTTATCAAAGATGCCGTGAAGACAGTGAAAAAGCAAGCCGCAGACCAGTAGAAAACCCTCACCACACATACAATTCACACAGGGCTTATTACCATAATATACAAAAAGTTTTTGTAAATTAATTAGAATAAGACAGACAACCTAATAGAAAAATTGGCAAGAAATTTCAAAGGCATTTCACAGACAAGATATCCAAATGTCCAATAAACACAAAAAGGGTGTTCAAACTCACTACTCACTCAAGAAACACAAGTTAAAACCACAATGAGGTACCACTTCACATCTACCAGAATGGCTAAAATAAAGTGAATGAAAATGTCACATTTTAACTAAGATATGAAACATGAGGAGGGCTTGGATACAGGGCGATGCAGTTGCAACAATCCCCAGAAGAAATACTAAGGAGCAGCTGGCTGAAACAGGCAACAGCAGTGGAGATGGAGGAAAAGGAATGTGTGTGAGAGAGCATGTAAAAGAACTGCCAGAAATTGTTAACTAGTTAGATGCAAGGGGAGAGAAGGCAGAAACGAAACAATAATATTTCAAGCAAATAAGGGAAGCTGAACCACCACATACTTCAAAAAATTTTCATCTTCTTTCATTGTAAAGAAAACATCATGAATTACAATCAATACTTTGTTGGATCTTTGTCACACCCAGAAGTATTTATTTGTACACATTAGACACAGTGCCAGGATAGTGATTTTAGAAACCCTGCATCCCCATATTTACCTAGAAAGAAGAAAATTATATATTGAATATTAAGTTTTTTCTCCATTTGCTCTTACAGCATTTTTGCACATATAGGCAATTACTGATATCATTGTCTCATAAACCATTCAACTATGTCACCCCACAAAATTCATCATCTATAAAGTTTTCTAATTATGAAGACCAATAAACCATAGTCTTGAATGACCCAATCTTGTAGTACTTTTCTCTGCTGGACTGACACCAATTACCCGAGACCTTATCAAGCTTCATCAGAGAGCTCTATTCACTTAAATATTTCTAGGCTAAATTAAGATACATTTTGTTTAGTTTATGGTAAGCTTGATTTAGCTGTTTATCATTTAAGATTCCCAGGTCACCAAACTTTCATCCACAAGACCCAGCTGCTTTATGTCTTAAGTGAGTGGCCACTGGTCAACAGACATGTTTTAGAAGTCAAAAGCCTGAGTGTGAGTCAGGCTGAGTCTGCGCTGGGCAATTAGAAGACAGCTCATGTCTTCCATTACTTTGTTTTATTGTGATTTGTTTTGTTTTGAGGAATCTCCCTACATAAAAATGTGATCTTACTTTCCCAATCTCCCAGTGTCCCTATCTTTCCCTGGAATCCTCCTTCTAGCTTTGCCTTCACATTTGCTCCAATGTCACACACTATCATATCTGAACCTTAAAACTTTTCTCCAATACAATAAACCAAAAACTATGTAATCAATAGTGTACTTCAACCTGAAGTACAACCCCAATATTTCTAAAGAGTTAACATGTGAATTGTATTCACAGTTCGACCTTGGTATTCTTCAAGCCTCTGCCATAGTGATCAGGGTCTACACAGTCCAAACTAGTCAAAACAGACCAGTCTAGTCCAAGCACTTCACCTGTGGTGTCCTCGGGGCAGAAGTCCAGCAGGAAGGACAGGGTTTGGGACTTCAGATGCAGAGCTCTGTGTTCCCCGGACCCAACTCATGAAAGAAGCCAACACTTGAGAAAGGTGCACAAAAATGTTTGCTGATGAAGTAAGTTAATGCAACTTCACAGTTTTACTCCTACACTCCAGACTCTGCAGGAAATGAGTGTCCTTTTCTAAGGCTGAAAGACATTTACTCTCACCCTGTAACAGTGGAAACATCAAATGGGGAAAAAAGAGACTTGAGTTTTTGGTTGTTGCTTTTTAAAAAAAATTTGACCCATAAGGGACACAAAATTGTCAATGTTTCAACTACACATTAATCTAGGTTCTTGTAACCCACACATGAGCTCAGAAGTAAATTTGGTCATGCAAAGGGGTTTATGGAACGAGTATTTAGAGAAAACGATGTCATACAAATTGCAGAACTCCAATATATTAGCAAGTAAGGAAACATTACATCTGAAGGAAAAATGCAAAGTAGAAGAAAAAGAATAAATTGCAAAAGGTAAGTTAAGGGATGTTTGAAAGTATTATTAAGAAATTTTAACGTCATTAATACTAAAACTAACTAATCTAAACGTGAAGAAAGAAACATAGACTGAGAGATTCCATCAACAGCTCTAAATCTCCCTGGCTTTCCCCATACCTCTTCTTCTGAACACTGCTATTAACATGTCTAACTCACATCAGTGAATCCAGTGAATACAAATTTCAGTGGTACCATCAGAGACTATTTCAAGCAAACATGAACTATATGAAATACTTGCTGATCAGCAACATACTCAGGTTGTATTAAAAATAGATATGACCTTCTTGGAATTTTTGTGTATACTCCAGCCTTTAAAAATTTTAACATAGGCAAGCACAGATTGGTAGTCACACTCTAAAAGTTGCAAAAGTCAGGAAAGTCAGTCAAGAAAAGAATCACCAGCTCTGTCCAACACTTCTAACAGGAAGGTAAAATGAGAGGTTAGAATTAACCACTGACTAATTAGAAATCACCAGTGACCTTGATAAGGACAGTTTGGCTGAAATGGTGGGAACAAAACTCTAGTTGGAGTAGATTCAAAAGAGAATGTAGCTCTCCCGCTTAGCATTAGGTCAATCTGTCACAAGCCAGAAATTTAAGGTCAGTCTGGAGAAACCTTATCTGTATTGTTCACTACTCTGTAAACACTAGTGCAACACATGCTACAGAGCAGATGTTCAATAAATACGTGTCAGATGAATGAATTAATGGTACCCCTTGTATCTTGATGCTTGAATTCCCTCATCGACCAGAGGCCAATTTTCTTCTTTTCACCTTATATCAAGTCCTCCCTTCACACCCAGTCT
The DNA here is from genome assembly GCF_949774975.1 of Lagenorhynchus albirostris. Taxonomy (NCBI): domain Eukaryota; kingdom Metazoa; phylum Chordata; class Mammalia; order Artiodactyla; family Delphinidae; genus Lagenorhynchus; species Lagenorhynchus albirostris. The sequence continues at coordinate 78,132,893 of NC_083106.1, read as the reverse complement.
CTGAATAAACTAGTTATGTCTCATGTATCCGAAGAGAAACTTAGGTCTCTACCTTCTTTTCTCATTTAACAGCAATGTATTGAGTACCTATGATGCACTGAAGAGTGTGTTAGGGAAACCACAGAAACAACTGAAACCTGCCCCCTTGCTTTCAAGGGGTTCGCAGTCCTCACACTAACGACAATATGCTGGTCCTCAAAATAACTAGATCTCCCTTCCTTACCCTCATCTCCACATCACCGAGTTCCCAGCACTTGCTGCTCTTGGGCCCTCTGGGTACATACAACCTGCACTCTCACTTCCACTAACAGAAAATGCCTGGATGACACTACATGCTCACAGTGGGAATAATAGTGGCACAGACCAGTGCAACTTGGACCCTTAGATGGGCTGGTCTAATCAATTTCAAATCTTCCTTCCCCATATCCAAAAAATCAGACCAGCTATCTTACCTAAATGAAATGGACCTTGGAGTCCCCATCTTCAGTCTACTGCCATTCATCTTGCTTGACCACTGACTAACCCTGATTCCATTGTAAAGGGGGGGGGTAATTTGCTTATTTCAGGTTTGCAGATACTTAGATTCTAGATAAGTGGATGTCTCCTATAAAAATATGTTCACTAAAATCTAGAGGGACAGATGTCTGCTCTAAATAAAATTATATTCTTAACATTCTCACCATATAATGATTTCAGTCCACACAGAAAAATTCACACTTAAAATTCCTACCTTCTAAAATGTAAAAAGATATAAAATTTGTACCCCACTTAAAGTTCCTACCTTCTAAAATGTAAAAAGATATAAAATTTGTACCCCAAGGCAAAGAGACATTTTGCAAAGGTCATTCCCTTCTATACTAGTGTTTTTGGAAAGACACAATGGAAGAAAGAAGATTTGGTTTTCTGAAAGTATATGCTCTTAACTAGGCTATAAAAGGAAGTCATTCATCCCAAAAGGAAAAAAATCAGGAATATAAGGATCCAAAAGGAGATATCTTTAGGGCTTTCAGGCAGTCTTTGCTTAGAGCTGGTTTTTCTACTAAAAATTAAATATCTCCTTTTTTTTAGAAAATAAAGTGTACGTAGAGATATTACTGTGAGGAAAAATGTTTACTAATGTAATTTATAAAAGGTATATCACTTTAATAAGATGTACCCATAACAATTAAAACATGCTCATTTTTCCTTTCTTCCAATAACAAATCTAGGCTGGACTGTCTTAAGGTAATACTTCCTTAGTTAACGACTCCAAATCATCATGAGAAATTAAGACGTTTAAGATTCTATTCTCCAAGCAGACTATCTGTCAAGTACTTATGTAAGTTTAATAAATTTTTTGCCTACATACAAAATAATTAACATGACTATAATTCTCAATTTTTCTTGATTATATTCTATTCATCACGCTTTTCTAGGCATGATGTTCTGGCGACGGTTAAACTTTCCAAGGAGAGAAATAATGATTTTAGGAATTCACCAATTTCAAAGTATGATTCTCTCATAGTACCAAAACATGATTCTATCTTAGTTTTATCTTGTTCTTTCATCTGGGGCTTATTCGTCTGCTGTCTCATTTTGTCTAATTTTTTGTGATTGCGGTTTTCATTCTGCAGGCTACAGGGTTGTAGTTCTTCTTCCTTCTGCTGTCTGCTCCCTGGTTTATGAGGCTGTCTAAGAGGCTTGTGCAGGCTTCCTGTTGGGAGGGTCTGGTACCTGCCCACTGGTGGGTGGAGCTGGGTCTTGCCGCTGTGGCACGCAGGGCCGTTACAAGGGGCATGTCCAAAGGGCTGTGGGCTCAGAAGACTTTAAGTGTCCCGTCTGCTGATGGGTGGGGCTGTTTTCCCTCTCTGTTAGTTGTTTGGCCTGAGGTGATCCAGCACTGGAGACTACAGGCTGTTGGGTGGGGCCAGGTCTTGGTAAGAAAATGAGAGCCTGCAGGAGGGCTCACACCAGTGAGTACTCTCCGGAACTGCCACCCTTTGTCCCTGCAGTGAGCCACAGCTGCCCCCCACCTCTGCAGGAGACCCTCCAATACTAGCAGGTAGGTCTGGCCCAGTCTCTTGTGGGGTCACTGCTTTTTTCCCTGGGTCCTGGTGCACACAAGACCTTGTGTGTGCCCTCCAAGAGTGGAGTTTCTGTTTCCCCCAGTCCTGTGGAATTCCTGCAATCAAACCTCACTGGGCTTCAAAGCCAGGTTCTCTGGGGCCTCCTCTTGCCATTGCCAGACCCCCCAGGCTGGGGAGACTGACGTGGGACTCAGAACTTTCACTCCTGTGGGAGAACTTCTGTGGTATAATTATTTTCCAGTTTGTGGGTTGCCCACCCAGTGTGTATAGGATTTGATTTTATTGTGATTATGCCCCTCCTACCATCTTGTTGTAGCTTCTTCTTTGTCTTTGGATGTAGGTTACCTTTTTTGGTAGGTTCCAGCATTTCTCTGTAAATTGTTCTTCAGCAGTTAGTTGTGATTTTGGTGTTTTCATAGGAAGCTGTGAGCTCACATCCTTCTACTCCACCCTCTTGTCTCCATGTCTATATATTTCTTTAAATAATTCACAGAACATAAATATTGCCCTGAAAATAAGAATGCTAAAGTTGTTCTATGGGGTGATTTATAGATCAGTGTTACTTATAGATCATGAATTCTCCATGTTATTTTTCAAGGATTTATCTTGAATTTAACGAAGTATTTACAGTAGTGTATCCTATTTGTTATTCACTCATAAGAAATTTGTGGGTTAACCATTTGGAATTCTTAAAAGTATTTTTGTACTAATTTTTTTAATGCTACTATTACAAATTTTGATACTTGTAGAGTACTCCCAAAAAGAAGTCACCTGCAATTCATCACTGATCTTTTCTGCTCCCCTGCCCAATGGATAAGGGAGAATTATTTTTCTTTCTTTCTTTCTTTATTTAGTTTTCGGCCACACCATGCGGCATGTGGGATCTTAGTTCCCCAACCAGGTACGGAAGCCATGCCCCCTGCAGTGAAAGCATGGAGTCTTAACAACTGGACAGCCAGGGGAGTCCCCTAAAGATACTTTATCATTTCTTTTCCTTCTTTATTTATTGATTAGAATTCTTTTCATTGCAAATGATATAAACCCAATCACAAATGAGTTAAGTAAAAAGATAAATTTTTGTCTCCTCTAACTGGAAAGTCCATGGGAGAACTTGCCTCAGGCATGGCTTGATAAAAGAAATAAAGGGATAAAATGACACCAATACTCTTTATTTCTAGAAAAACTGTAGTATATTTTTATTGGACTGGCTTAGGTCACATGGGCATGGCTGAACCAATCATTGTACCCACAGAAATATAAGAAAATAATTAGCTGAGGCCTGGATTGAGGTTTGGGGATAGGCACCCAGATGAAAGTTGGGGCTATTGGCAGAAGGAAGCAGAGGTGCTGAGTGGCAAACAATCAACAACCACAACTCCAACCCGGGGTTCTCTGTGATGCTTCAGACAGTGCATTCATATGCACAAGTTGCTTTTCCCAAAAGATAAGTAACAAATTCATAATTCAACTTCATCTGTAAAATCAGGAAAATTCCATCTTCCTTAGCTAGATAGACAGGTAAGAGATTGCATATTACATGTTACATATATGATACATATATCACATGTCATATATATTGGAGGATATATATATCCCCTATGGTTGTTGAGATAATGCCTGGGAAGAACTCGCACATAGTATCTGCACATAGTGAGCCTTCAAAAGATATAAATGTCTGTATTATGACTGGTATTGTAACTACCACCTTTCCCACTTCCTGGAGTGTCCCAGCTCCCCACCATCAACAGCTTTTCTTTCCAAGACTGCCCATGGGTGATGAGCTAGGGAAGGAGTGGGGAGAGGGAGCTTGAGACACCAGGGAGGGTCTCTGGGAACAGGATGTCCACTCAGAGTAGAATCCCCATTCCTCAGCTCCCTGGTGCCTCTTCTCCACTCCTACCCCTCCCAGGCTTTTTCCACATTCCTTCCTCTCCTGTGAGTAATTCCTTTGCCTTCCTTTCCCTCTTATCCAGCCCACGTTTCTGAGAATTCAAAGAGCCTCTGAATCTCCCAACCTGACATTTCAGCCACTGGCCTTTCTCTATAAATTTCCTAGTCACTGGGGCTACTTCAGATGCAGGTGACTATTGTCAAAAGAAATGGACTGGGAAAGGAGGCATTATCAGGGCCCTCTGAAAGGAGAAATATTTTGAGATATAAATTAATACCCTAGAATATTATCCAGTCACAATTTTGGTTTTTGTTATTCTTTTTGTTGTTGTTATTCTAACTGATGTTAAATTAACATTAGCATTTCCAAAACTCATCCTTCCAACAACATATGTAGAGTTGAATTTTTATTTTCCAGGAAAAAAAAAGAGGGAGGTAAGTTTAGATTATATCTTTACCTTGGGAGAAGTATTTTCAACCCAACACTATCCATTGAATGGGACATTTATTATCTTTAAAGCAATAAATCCCTCACTGAATAAATTATTCCACATCCCAGCAGTGAAAATGATGCAGCCATTAAAAGAATGAGGTAGATCTCTATGTGCTGCTATAAAACAATCTTTAAGACATTGTTAAAGTTAGAAAAGCAAATTATAAAATGATTTATTCTTGTGCATATGTGTTTTTAAGGTAATGCTATTTAAATTTTTTAACATGTTTTTAAATTATTCATTGACTTTTTAAAAATAAATTTATTCATTTTTGACTGCATTGGGTCTTTGTTGCTGTGTGCAGGCTTTCTCTAGTTGTTGCGAGCGGGGGCTATTCTTCCTTGTGGTGTGTGAGCTTCTCTTTCCAGTGGCTTCTCTTGTTGCAGAGCATGGGCTCTGGGCGTGCGGGCTTCAGAAGTTGTGGCACGAGGGCTCAGTAGTTGTGGCTCATGGGCTCTAGAGTGCAGACTCAATAGTTGCGGTGCACGGGGTTAGTTGCTCCGTGGCATGTGGGGTCTTCCTGGACCAGGGTTCGAACCCATGTCCTCAGCATTGGCAGGTGGATTCTTAACCACTGCACCACCAGGGAAATCCCTTCACTGACATTTATGCATGAAAAATTTCTGGAAGGAATTACCTCTGGTGAGTGAAACTGTGGGTTAAGTGTCAAATGATCACTTTTAACTGGATATACCTTTTTTTGTTTGAATTTTTTGTCGTGTGTTCATCATTTCATAATATGAAAATAAAGAAAATTTAGTTCTTTAATACGTTTGAAAGTTTATGTCCCTTCAAAACTTATGCAAGTTATGTCAACAAGGGACACAGATTTATGCTTACAAAAATAAAACGTGGCTCAGGCATGGGAAATTAATTCAAAATCCTGTCCTTAAACTGTCTTCTCTCCCTGCAGGGTCCTGAGAAATATGTATACACAGAAGGCAATATACACGCAGATGGGAATGGCACCAAGTAAACACTTTATTGCTCTGAGTCTGTGGCCCTGCACACTAAGCCAGTCTAGACCACCAGGAGACTCCTTTTGCCTAGGTTAGGTGAGCCTATGTAACCCAGAATCAAAACAACACAAATGGTCTCTTTTTCCCCTTTTCTTTCCATGCCTTCAACCAAATATGAGGTTCTCCCACTCCAAAGCACAGAAGGCTGATACAGAACACACCAGAAAGAAAAACAGTCCAGGCAATAGGGCATTTGCCTATGCCCCAGGCAGTGAAAGCTGATCTACAGATCTGAGCCCAGATTACCCTTGGGAAACAGGCTATCAACTGGGTGGCATCAGCGGGAGGCTCACAGGACAGTTGGACCTCAGGACAGAGGCAGACCATACCCAGAACTGTTGCCCCAGGCACCATCATTGACCCTATACAGGAACCTCCACTTTGGGGTGTGGTCAAGTGCATCATCCTGAACCATCCTTGGTCAAAGAATAAGGAAGATGACCCACTCCTGCTGGGAGATAACCCCAACAAAGTAAACCTACTTTGCAAAGAGTATTTCTTCAAGATCCAGCTATTTGTGTGGAGACACCATCTGGTTGGCAAAGTCACTTTTTAAAATGTATTTTCAAATGGTCACCAGTGGATTTACCTTGATTAAATGTGTCATCTTTCATTTCAGAATTAATTTGAATTAGATTTGGCTAGTATTCTAAAGACATGAACGTTGAGAAGCCAACTGACAAAAAGCATCAAATCAAATGGAACTCTAAGGACTACTTCTTTGAAATAACAACATCATCTTTAAGTGTTTTTCCACATGAGATAGCACTTTAATGCTCAATCCCAAACATTATCTCTCCCCAAAAAAGAAAAAAAAAACAACACCCAAAATAGAGTCAGATGTGCAGGCTACGGCAGATGTTTCAAATGTTTGTTGGTCTAACATCTGAAATACTGGTCAAAGGTATTTATTCATAACATCTTTAACATCCATATATTCCAGAATTTCAAATAGTGCCTGGAACATAGTAGGCCACCAATAAATATTCGTAGGAGGAATGAATGAACGCTCAAAAGTTAAGAAGTCTTAAACCAAAAGAATATTTTTTCTATTCTGTGAACCTGTTTATTACCATTTTTATTCAATTATCTCATTCTTTTATTGTATCTCTCTTAATTATATTGTGGCTTTGATCATCTTCAGAACTGAAAATGTTTCCTGGTAATATAACAGATAATAATATACACGTGCTATGTCACCCTACTTCTTCTCCATCAAATATATATTTAAGAGACTGTTGCTGCTATTTTGAATTTGTTAAAGAATTTAATGAATATCTTTAATAACTCAGAATTGAAAATGTATATTTAAAATATCAGAAAAGAACTCAGATAAAAAATGTCTAAAGGAAGTAGAAATGTAAGTAGAAATGTAAACATAAAATAATAAATAATCAGAATTAACACTATACAAAATCACATCTATGCTGTAGACCCTGGAGAACCAATGTCAAGACTCTTCCAGGATACAGAGGAAAAAGAACATGCTAAAAAAGAGAATGATGGTTGTGGAGGGTAAAGAAGAGAGATCTGGAAATACAGACATGATAAAAGACTGGCACTAGTGGAACTGAAGCAGCAATTTCAAACACATATGATCAGGAAAGGTTAGAGTTTGAAAATGAAAGTGATTCATAGTGGTAAAAGGGAAATGTCTATGTAAAGGAACCAAGACCTATATAAATCCTGGTGGATCTTTTTTTAACTGAAATTCATATTGAGATCATTGTAAACTCATCTACAGCTGTAATAAATAAGACAGGGAGATCTCATGTACCCTTTACCCAGTTTCCCTTAATGGTAGCAGCTCACAAAGTGTAGTATAATATCATAACCAGATTATTAACATTGAAAAAAGTCCACCAATCTTATTCAGATTCCTCCAGTTTTACTTGTACTCATTTGTACGTGTATATATTTGAACTGCATGTGTATTTGGTACAATTTTATCACATATGTAGATTTGTGTATCCACCACCATAGTAAAGATGCTGAACATTTTGATCAAAAAAGAAAACATATCAGTCTGGATCTTTTACATAACCCACACAAATGGATACGTCTCAATGTGTCTGTTTTCTGATGCCAACTCAACTGGTTAAACATAGGCATCTCTGGTTATTAGTATTTAAATTTCACGGCAGTGCCTATAGAATCAAAGATCTGATCCTGGGTCAGTGTCAGCTGTAGCAAAGATGTTTGTTTAGTTGGAGGGACAGGATACCAGGGTTGCTAAAAACCAGAAGCCCCTATTGGTGTGAACCACCCAGGATGTAATCAGCACAAGGTATTAGAGGATTATTTGGCATGGGTGTAGTTAAAAATAACGGTAGAATGATAGGCTGGGGCCAGATTGTAAAGTGTAATGTATATCAGACTAGATACGTTAAATTTCATTCTGTAGCAATGGGAAAACGTCAAGAGATTTTAAGTAATACAGTGACATGATTTCGACCAGGAATCAGCAAGCTGCCCAAGGCCCAAACCTGGCTCACTGTCTGTTCTTCTAAATAAAATGTTATGGGAACATAGCCACACCCAGTCCTTATGTATTATCTATGGCTGCTTTTGCTCTACAATGGGAGAGTTGAGTAGTTGCAATAGGTACCAAGACTGTATGACCCATAAAATCTAAAATACTTACTATCTGACCCTTTACAGAAAACCTAATGTTTTAGAAAGAATTCCGGTGGCAGAAAAGATTAGACAGAGGGCAAGGAGACAACTTACAAGGTTCATCACTTGTGAATGTTTTCAGCATTTCCAGTGAATGAAAGGTGGGGAAGACTTCTCTGAGACTGAGAATCTGCATTCTTACTGAACACTGCCAGTACCTTGTAAAATCCAGGGCTGGAAGAATTCTGAATCACTACTTATAAATTATCTTCCCAAATTCCATACTCCTTAGTCTACTAGAATAATTAAAACTTCATCAAATGCCAATCTTTCATACAATTTCATTAAAAAATCCCCAAACTTCTTTCAAGTACTTATTATAGTTAGGCTTACATTTACCAAGTGCAGAAGCTGGAACACAAATTATATACATAAGACAGTTCCTGTCCTTGAAGAAGTTGGGGCCTATTGAGTCACAGGTAAATTTCCCAGTTTCCAAGTAAAGTAGTAACAGTGGCCTAAGAATTAAGGAGACTATACTAATTTTTTACTTTGTAGGAGTACCAGTATCAATTAACCAATTAAATCTTCTCTTTCAACCTAAACTGTGAATCATAAAATGTCTACATCAGTATGTCCCAACCTGTTTCATGAGAATATGGTTCTATTTCAAAAAACATGCAAACTTCCACTTACTTCTAAAGAATCCCAAAGCACATTAGAAGTGAAAAACTCTAAGTCCCAGATTAAAAAAAAAAAAATTCTGGCCAGTTGTTTCCCAAACTAAATTGGACATAGAAGTTTTTTGTACCTTAACACCTATTAGCAACCCAGAATTCCCCATAATTTGGGAAATGGTAATTATATAATTCCAAGCAGAAGAATTTAAATTTAACAATTTTCTAAACAGAAGTATTATGTTTGCCTATCTGGTGTTTGATACATTGTAACAGCTTAGATATTCATTTACCTGCCTGAATGTTTCACTCTTTGAGGTTATGTAGGCCCAACTGTAATCCCATTACCTTGGCAAAGAAAGCGGCATTGGCCTGTGTTTAGAAAAAAAAAAAAATGACCATATGCCAAACAAACTTGGTTAAGTACAACCAAGTTTAAAGAATTGTTCAAATGTGACTTGTGACTTTATCAAGAATCCATTTATAAGTGCTGCTCTCTATATCATATTTCATTTTTCAAACCACCAAATGGTTTCTACTATCTGCCACTCATAAGTATATATATGTATACATAAACATTTTTAATTAAATATTTTATTGATACATACCATATAACCAGAAATGTATACAAATTGTGAATTATCACAAGATGAACACACTGTCAGAAGACCTGTGGAATGTGAACAATGGTATCCTCATTAACGGGTGAAGAAATGAAAGCTTAGAGATATTATTTGACTTAGACACACAGCTGGTGGGTGCAGGAATTTGGAACAGACCACATCAATCAAGGGGTGGGGTTACCCAGTAGAATACCGCAAGCCCAACCCTGCCAGACAAAGAAGTACAAAAAAGCATAAATGGTCTTATACATTTGCTGGTTCGACTCTTAATTGTGTTTTGCTTGCTTATGCTATACCAGATCTGCAAGTGATCTGAACTTCTGAATCTCTGATTCTTCCATTTCTTACTCCCAGACCTAATTGCTCTTCCCTGACTCTCATGTCCTGGCTTCCTGACCTCCATCTTGTTCTTGGCCACATTGAACTACTGACTCCCAGGTCTTCATTTCCTGACTCCCAAATCACTGGCTTAACTCAGACCCTGACAGCTGTCTGGCTTTCTCCTGACCCCCTGCTGGCCCAACCCAAGCCTGCTGCTGCCCACACAACTGCATCACAGACACTCCCAGGGGAGGGGTTGACATTTTTCACTGAAACCATCTCAATCATTTGGAACTTTTGCCCAGGCAACTGTTCTGCTGCTGACTTTCAGGGTCACTCCAGGATTAAGCAACACATTATGTTTCCTAGGAGAGAAGGCTCACATGTCAGTTGTAACTTAGCCATACCGGCAGTGACTACTTTTAGCACAATCTATTCAATTTACTTAATTTAAGATAAGATTAAGAAGTATGGGTTGGGGGGGAAGCCTTGTGTCATTTTCCCCTTTGTCTTCTCTTTTGAATCCTCAGCTGTCTTTTTTTTTTTTTTTTTTGCAGTACGCGAGCCTCTCACTGTTGCGGCCTCTCCCGTTGCGGAGCACAGGCTCCGTACGCGCAGGCTCAATGGCCATGGCTCACTGGCCCAGCCGTTCCGCGGCATGTGGGATTTTCCCAGACCGGGGCACGAACCCGTGTCCCCTGCATCGGCAAGCGGACTCTCAACCACTGTGCCACCAGGGAAGCCCCCCTCAACTTTCTTTAATTAATTAAATGTGTTAACATCATGAGTTTGGCTTCTGAAACACTTAAGTTTCTTGAAACAAAGTGAATTGAGCAGATCTTCTTAGTGTCCATAATCTATAGAGCCACGGAGGTCCTGTGTTCTTGTGTCATTTGAATGTTCTTAACCCTGACATCAAAAGCTGAATCAAAATGAACTCAAGGTTCTTGGCTCTGTCAGAACTTCCTGAAACCCAGCAGGAACCTGGGGCTGGGTTTCCCTACAGGAAACCTGTAGGGCTCCTCGGCACAGAAGCCTTTGTGCGCCCTTCATTTCTTGTAGGGAACAGACTCTAGCCTCCATGACCTTCCCTGAGTTCCAAAGGGCAGATTCAAACAGTTGCTAAACCAGGAAGGGAGGGGATGCAGAGTCAAGGGAGGAGTAGCCAAGAAACAACAGTGCAGCCTTGGGGCAGGGTCTGCCTCAAGGCATATGCATAACAATGTCTTTAAGCTCTTTATATAATTAAAACCCAACAAATGGAAGATGTCAGCATTCTTTATACCAGAGAAGACCACCTGAGGCCAGATTAAAAGAACCAAAGAAGCACATCCAGAAAGTTACCTGAGACCAGATTAGAAGAGTGCAGGCCCTGCACACATCCTGAATTTATCAGCAACTCCACCCTTGAACTGTTACTATAAAAAACCTCATCAAATCCTCTCAGGTGGGGACACACAGTTTCTGGGGCAGGAGCCCACTCTGTCCCCCTGTGCCTGTGAAAGCAATAAAGCTATTCTTTTCTACTTCACCCAAAACTCTGTCTCCGAGATTCCGTTTGGCACCAGGGCACAGAGGCTGAGTTTTCAGCATCATGCCCACTTCTGAAAAAAGGTCCACACTGACCTCTGCACACCCACGGTGAGCCCCTGGACAGGGTGACACTGCAGCATGAGAACCAGTGGTTATTGAAAAAAACTGCTGTCATCGTCTTGGGTCAGTTTAGTTTCCAATGGCTGTGTGAGATTAGCCCTTAATCCAATGACCATTATTAGACACATTCAGAAAACCCTCTACAACTTAAAACAAAAGATATTCTAACCAGAATAGAAAACATACAATTTTTATTAATCACAGAGAAAAGGTAAAGAGATATAAACAATAAACAGGTTTGGTAGAAAGGAGATTACACTGCAGGAAAATCATGATAAATATGCACCATACCTGTTTAGAATTTTTTAAAGGTTTGTAAACAATTATGCCATCTTCCGAATAGATTATTTCATGCTAATTGCCATTGGTGACCATTGTAACTTCTCCACAGTGTCTACTCATTGCCCCAAGTATCTCAGCTCTAAGAATGCGAGTCTCCCCCTCCAAAGGGACATTCAGCTAAGAGACGACCATTTGTTAGCTTTTACTTTGCTGAGTCACTATGCCAAGTGACTTACATTACTTCCCCTATGGTTTCCTCACAGCCACTCTTATTTATAAATATTTTTAATAAGTGAGACAGAGAGAGGCTAAGTAACTTGCCCACAATAACACAGTAAGGAAGAGCAAAAGAAAATGGAGAGAAAGAAGGAAGCAGGAAAGGGCACATAAGGAGGAAACTATAAAACCCAGACAGGGGGCTTCCCTGGTGATGCAGTGGTTAAGAATCCACCTGCCAATGCAGGGGACATGGGTTCGATCCCTGGTCCAGGAAGATCCCACATGCCGTGGAGCAACTAAGCCTGTACGCCACAACTACTGACCCTGCGCTCTGGAGCCCGCGAGCCACAACTACTGAAGCCCATGCACTCTAGGGCCCTAGTGCCGCAACTACTGAGCCTGCGTACTGCAACTACTGAAGCCTGTGCGCCTAGAGCCCGTGCTCTGCAACAAAGAGAAGCCACTGCAATGAGAAGCCCGCGCACCGCAACGAAGAGTAGCCCCTGCTCGCCACAACTAGAGAAAGCCCGCACATAGCAATGAAAATCCAGCACAGACCAAAAACAAGAAAAACAAAAAAACCCAGACAGGTCCATAGTGAATACTGGAGGGTACATGTATGCCCTTCAGCTGTTTTCAGGCTGTGGGTACAGACAGAGAAAGCTTGTAGTCAGACAAGATAGAAAGCTATAAGATATAACATAACATATAACACGTATAAGTCAAGAAGAATAGGGGCCAAACTGAATGGAATATATAATCATTGTTGTGTGGATTAGAATTTGAGTGTTGTTTTAGGCTGTTTTTGATTTGTTTTCTGGGTTTTCTGTCATGGGCATGTAAGTTTTTTTTTTTTTTTTTTTTGCGGTACGCGGGCCTCTCACTGTTGTGGCCTCTTCCGTTGCGGAGCACAGACTCGGGACGCACAGGCTCAGCGGCCATGGCTTACGGGCCCAGCTGCTCCGCGGCATGTGGGATCTTCCTGGACCGGGGCACGAACCCGTGTCCCCTGCATTGGCAGGCAGACTCTCAACCACTGCGCCACCAGGGAAGCCCGGGCATGTAAGTTTTTAAATAATTTTTTTATAAAAGGATTTTCTTCCAAAAAAGGGGGGGGGGTTGGGGTTATGTAGCTCGCTCTTGTCATAAGAATCCAGGCCAGTGAAGATAGATACATGTTAAGAGGAAATACATTTTCAATCTTCAAAGATAAATCAAAAGGGTTCAGTATTTATCCTTAGAGCAAAGGCAGATTTATCAAGCCAAATATTTTAAATACTTATTTAAACCACTAGGATTCCTTTGTTCCCTAAGACTGGTGCTAGATTTATTTGTTTGAAATCTCCCCATAACCACAGTAATAAATAAATAAATACTCTGAGGATATGCTCTCTGGTCTGAGAGTTTTATTAAAACTAGACCTGTGAGTGTTTTTAGTTAATTACAACTAGCAGGTCCCCATAAATCTTGAGAACAGAGCTTAACTGCCAAGAGAGTACCAGCTTCAGGGGCATTACCACGAGGTTTTATTTGATGTTCATTATTATTCAAAAGGAATTTGTTTATAAGAGAAGGTATCCAAACCAGCAGGGGCAACAAACAAATGCCCTGCATGGCTGAGTCTATCAGTTATTGATTCATGAGTCATTTGGAAAACTCCTTTGAAGACCCTCAGGCAGTACAAATTTTGTTCAGTTCTGCTTTGCTCTTTGCACCAGAAACCACAGTCTCAGGAACAGAAAATGAAGAAAGTGTTCTCTGGACTGTTTAAAACACACATGCAACTGGATTCATGAGGGAAGACTGAAATAACGGGCATCATTTTTCGTGTGTGATGGTTTGAGAACTGCATCTCTCTTTTAGGTTTGTATATTGAATACCCACCACAGCACATCCTCATTGATTTAGAAGACGTTAGATAATATAGAAACATAAGCGCCAGCAACTCTGTGCAAGAACAAAACCTCTCAAAAGACTGTAAATGATAACGTTACTGCTTACCTTCCCAACCACCTGGAGTGGAATTTGTCATCAGTTCTTTACAGAACCATTTCATATATTTTATTAATATGGTCTCTAATTATGATTAACTGGGGAATCCAAGCTCTGCCCAAACAAAGTTAAGCATTTGCAATTGGGAACCATTAGAGATGGTTTCAACATATTTCAAGAAGTGTTTTCGGAAACATTAATAATGTGTGTCTCACTGGGTGAAGCCTGGCATCTGAATCCTCTCCAGTACTGAGGAGAGTCCCCACGTGGGTGTGAGGGTTGCCCAGGTCTGCACAAGACTCTCCCCAGAGGTTCATTGCAATGGGGTAGAGTCATATCCAAATGGCAGGCTTCTACCCACTAATAATTTGATATTTTTCCCTCAGGAGAAATAAGGAAACTTTTGATAATCAACAGGAAGAAAAGGTTTTCATTCTCATGACTTTTTCAATCATAATTCTAAGTAGTCAAATCAATGTATATTATAAAACTTATGTTTTATTTAATTACAGAATCCATTGGATCTACTCACCTTTCTAGGATAAAAAGGAGCCTTTCATTTGTATGTGACTTCCTGGAAGATCTTTCTTCCCCTGAAAATGAAGCCTACCTTCTAGCTGGTGCCTATCAAAAACAAATCGTTTGTTTCCAGTCCTGGGCTTAACTAGCCAAGCTTTGCTGATTCTAGTATGATAGAACCGTTGTCCGCTTCTTCCCCTTCTCTTTGTCAGTCCAGATGACAGCCAGTCTCCCATTTCTTGTCCTCCCAGAGCTACACTGTGAATATTCCATGTCTAGCGCTTGCGGGTCTGAAGCCCCCGCCCCCTGAATGTGTCAGTGCCACTGTTCCCGACCTCCAAACATGCATCCAGAACCCACAGGGGTCTTCACCATGTTTTTCTCCCCAGCTTCACCCGCCTTCCTGTTTCACTTCATGGCCTTACTTGCTAGACCCATTCTTTCAATTGCTCCCTTGCCCCTCTCCATAACCCCCTCCATCTCCTGCACCAACCTCACTGCAAAACACCAACCCTGGGTAACCCAACTGGCCACTTTCACTGTACCCACACACGGGCCACTGAGTACTTCCAGAGAATGGTACTATGTCTCATTCATACCAGACTATTTATAACTCCTTGTCGTGGTAGCTCAGATCTCTACATATTATTCCTCCTACCTGAAACCCATTTCTCTTCCCCTAATTCTTTGCTAATCCTATTTGCAAAGGACTTGCTTATGAATATAACCTCTGAGAAGCAGCTATTGGCTCTTTTCTACCTGCAAACTCCCCCGTTTAAACGTTCTTCTATATGTCAAATTTTCCTGAGCATGCCTCTAACACAGCATTTATCTAACTCAACGTAATTCCTGGCTTACCCATCGATCTTCTGCATTAGACTGTGAGTTCCAGATGGAAAGAATACCACAGAATTGGATTCCAGCCTGATAAGTTATCAGAATTACCAAAGGTGCTTTTAAAGTACACATTCCCAGACATTATCTTGATTTACTGCATCAGATTATCTAGAAGTGAGATCCAAGAGTCTATATTTATAAGTAGTTCCTCGGGTAATTTTAGTAATTAACAAGATTTGATTATACTTGCCTAGAGTACATTCTATAGTACTTAGTACAAAACAGTAACTCAGTAAATATTTTATAGCAGGACAAAAGGGGCAAAGCGTTGGGAGAAAGATAGCTTCTAAAATGGCTTCCAGTTATCTCCACCCCCTCCCACCCCCCCCACCCCCGCCCCCAACCAGTATCCACATCTTCTGTAATCCCCTCTCCTTGTGTGTGATCTGGATCTGCTGACATGCCTCCAATGACTAGAGTAAGATGAAAGTGATGAGATGGTACTTTCGAGATTAGGATTGTTCATAAATCAAAAATACACATTAAATAAGGTGCATTTAGACAGAAACACAAAAAAACAAGGTTACGTATAGAGCAGGTGATGAAAATATGACTAGAAGCTCACAGGAACTTAACCCTGTATTTCCCCCAGGAGCAATGACTCAGTATTTGCTAATTCTGTGGTGATTTTATAGAATATAACTACTGCAAGTAAATAGAATCAAATGTACTAGAAATTTTGCTTTAAACCCTTCATCTGTTTGTTTATTACAATGCAATTTAAATGTGGAAATGGTGAGAGCTCAGTGTCTTAGTAGAATAAGGTTTGAATGTGATGATGGAGAAGTGTGTGTGAAATAGTCTTTCTTATAAGCTGATATGAAATATAATTTCTTATAAGCTGATATGAAGGGAAGACAAGATAGCATGGTAGTCAAATGGAAAATGAGGGCCAAGACTTATCCATCTGGTTAGCATATCTATATGTTGAAAGAAGAGGCAGTTCAGTTAGATTTTTTTTTTTTTTTTTTTGCTGTACGCGGGCCTCTCACTGTTGTGGCCTCTCCTGTTGCGGAGCACAGGCTCCGGACGCGCAGGCTCAGCAGCCATGGCTCACGGGCCCAGCCGCTCCACGTCATGTGGGATCTTCCCGGACCGGGGCACGAACCCACGTACCCTGCATCGGCAGGCGGACTCTCAACCACTGCGCCACTAGGGAAGCCCCAGTTAGATGTTAAATATGGAGAAAAAGTAATTATAGATCAAGTCCTGGACAAGTTGGGGAAGAGTGGGATCAACAGTTATTTGATAAATTGGTAGATTGTCTTTGAAATCAGGGATACGGCTACCTTTGGAAGAGAAGGGAATTAGATAAGGAAGAATGAGTGCCTAGATAACATTATAAGTGAAAAGTAGGAAATTGAGAAGTTTATAGTTGCGATGCTTGATTTTATTTAATGTTATTTCCTAGGAGAAGAGAGGGAGGATGAATAGAAGAATATAACAAGTTGGCAAGTTCTGGAATGGTAAGAATGAACTTTGATTGGTCAAAGATAACATTTCTTTTGACACTGATTTTTCTATAAGACTGGGTAGTTGATTTTCCTATGAAGTAAAGTTTAAGTTCTAATAAGGATTTCTTCTTTACAAAGTGTATCTCTCTTAAGTTTCTTACCTGTTCATGAACCGTTTAGTTGTTCTGCAAGTATTCTTTAAGCTTTATTGTGTCTATCTCAATCCTCTAAACTCACATCCACCTATACAAATGGGAGGAGTAGCAGAAACCAGCAACTCATTGTTAAAGTTTCCAGTTGGTACCACTTATTTCGAAGTTAGTTTCTCAGATACATCCTTAAAATAGAGCCATTTTAAACGAAAATGTTAGCAGTCACCAAGAGCAAGAATTCTTTCAAATTTATAAATTGATTCATAAAACTGTGCTTAGGTGTAAGAATGAAAATGAATTAATCAATAAATATTCAGCCGCATAGCACAGGGAGATCAGCTTGGTGCTTTGTGACTGCCTGGAGGGGTGGGATAGGGAGGGTGGGAGGGAGGGAGACACAAGAGGGAAGACTTATGGGGATATATGTATATGTATAACTGATTCACTTTGTTATAAAGCAGAAACTAACACACCATTGTAAAGCAATTATACTCCAATAAAGATGTAATAAAAAATACTGAAAAAAAATTCATTCAATGTCTACATATGCATGGTATATTTTATTTTATTTATTTTTATCTTTTTAACATCTTTATTGGAGAACACTAGCCAACATTTTTTAAATGCTTCTGATTACGCGACCTCTGGGAGACTAAAGTTTAGATATTTTTTTCACAATTTTTGTGCCATATGCTACTGTTTTTCACCAAGTGAAGCATAAACATGACAGTTTCTACGTACCCAGCTGACTTAGCATTTATGGTGGTCAAAATCCCTATGAAACCAGCTGTCTGTCAAACAACCCCTTGTCTGCCATCTGTTTTGCCCCATTTTTATAGCTGACCTAACCATAGTGGTACATATTCATTAGCCTGATCCGTGTGAGAGGTGAACAGAGACTCACCCCTCATCCAGCTCACCAGGATCGATGCAGTGGCTTTTCCAGAGTAATTAAATCTCGAGTTCATAGCTAGAAATCAGCAAGTGTCCTGAATGTTTTCATCCTTCCCTTCTACTTCCTTCCTTTTTTTCTGTCCATCTTCAAACTCTGGCCTCTATTCTCTAAGTTTCTATATTGAGTAGGAAAAGAACACAGAAGATTCCTTTCTGAGTGAATCAAAGAATCATGCCAACGGGGAAAAAAGATCGTAAAATTTTTTCAGTCATCTGCAAGTAGATCCAAGCTTCAACAGATCCATGTGCTTGGTTATTCCCTAAACTTTGACAGCAGAAATATTCCCCAATCTACTGCAACTCAACTCTAGAACTGGTATCATTAGGAAAGACTGAAGGAATTGCAAATAACACAATTCTGTCTCATTTTTTAGTTTTTTCATATACACGTTGTTGGCTGCCCATAAAGATGATGACCAAAAGATAGTTAAAAGAAACAGTGTAAGCACTTTTTTCCCTAGACCTGTGCAGAAGCTTTTGACAAAAAAGTCCTCATAAATTATGCCTTTAAAATAATCATGAAAGGCATATATCCAGCTGTATGGTACTGCAAAAGTCCATTTATTTTTCTGAATGACACCTCTCTCACTTGTGAAATTACTTTATTAATTCCCCCTTCACAGAGTTTTTGACATCATTAATATTTTTATGCTGAAACTAGTAGATTACTATGCAATATCATTCTTAATATTATGTTATGAAACAGTAAAGGAAAATCTTTCAATAAGTATGGAATTTTCTGTATGGCTCCTGTGGGATAAACTTACCTTTTAATATAGAAAGGTAATAACACAACAGTTCAAATTACTTAATTAAAACAACTATAGTTAATGCAGCAAAACCTATTATCCATGTGGTAAGCAGCCCCTAACATGGCTCTTAATGATGCCCAACACCCGATATTCGCGCCCTTGTGTAGACCCTTCCCCTTATATGTGGCTGGACCTAGTCATTCAATTTAGCAAATAAAATGTGGCAAAAGTGACAGGATGCGACTTTCAAGTTTAGGTTACAGAAGGACTATTTTCTATCCTGTTTGCTCTCTCTTGAGTACTCACTCTGATGGAGGCCAGCTGTCAGGTTGTAAGCTGCCCTGTGGAGAGCTCCACATGCAAGGGAACTGAGGGAGGTCTCTAGCCAACAGCCAGCAAGGAATTGAATCCTGCCAACAAACACATGGGGGAGCTTGGAAATGGATCTTTCCCCAGCCAACACCTTGAGTGCAAGACCCTGAGTTGCACCCAGATTTTTGACCCACCAAAGCTGAAAGATAATATGAGTTTGTTATTTTAAGCTATGAAGTTTTGGAGTAATTTACAACACAGCTCTAGTTAACAAATGCAATCCATATTAGCTGTGTTCATGGAATATAATTATGAGCAATTAAAGAGATTTCAGTTTGCTATTGATGGCTTATGATCCGTTGTCAATGTTCCAGTGATTCTGATTGCGAGCTTATGCTCCATGGAAGCACAAAAGCCCACAGTTCTATGCGATGGAAACAGACTCTAAATGGGCTACACTGCTTTTCTCAAAAGAAATTTATTCCCATCGACTTATTTTATACTTGGTAAACTTCTCTGCCTACTTTGTAGAACAGTATCTATAGAGTCTCCTTTTACTTAGAATAGACCCTTCTGTAAAACTTTTGCCAAGACTTCTGCCAACCTAATATATGTCAAGAAGCCAGGACCTTTCCAAAAAACCAAAGCCTGTTATTTAATCCTCTCTGGATGAGATGGCATGCTTCCTTCTACTGAAAAATGGAAGCTCATAATCATATTTTCATTTGACTTTACTGCTAGGAAACTTAGAGTTAAGCTTAGTTAGTATGGAAAAATAATAAAACTTAACATGTCCAAATAAGCAGTAGATGATCTATACCCTGTCTTGGGCTAAAGACATACACTTTTAAACCACCCAGCTGGTTTTAGCAAGCGGGCATGAAAACATTGTTTTCCTTCCCTACTTCCTCTGATAATTATAGAAATATTTTTGAAACAAATATATTTCCTTTTCAGTACCAAAAAGAAATAGCATTAATCTTTTGTTCCCTACTTGTAAGGTAAAGGAACTTGCTTAAAAACGTATCTCAAAACCAAAGTTGAGGAATCAATAAAAAATAATATTGACCATACCCATCCCTGGGACTGGAATCTGCTTCCACGCCAAATTTAGTCTCCCAGACTAAAGTTATCTGGGCATTGGCCAACATCCTGTGATGTACGTAGGGCCCAAATGGTACAGAAACCAGTAATTGACAACGTGGAGAGTGAATCTCTGCTTCAGGGAGTATCACACAACACTAAACGATGTAAACTAAAGACATAAATTCTATTGCCAAAATACCTAAAATTTCTGGGGTTTTTTGGGCAGCATATGTAGCTATAAAGGAAATATTCCACCATTTAGGAAGTAGGGAATATCTGGAGGTGACTCTTTTTTTTTTTTTTTTCCGGTACGCGGGCCTCTCACTGTTGTGACCTCTCCCGTTGCGGAGCACAGACTCCGGACGCGCAGGCTCAGCGGCCATGGCTCACGGGCCCAGCCGCTCCGCGGCATGTGGGATCTTCCCGGACCGCAGCACAAACCCGTGTCCCCTGCATCGGCAGGCGGACCCTCAACCACTGCGCCACCAGGGAAGCCCTAGGTGACTCTTTTTAATAAGTGTTAATTAGGTTTCAGCTGAGGTATAGATGCTGACAAAAACGTGCCTTTCGTGGAGGTTTTTCTATCCACACCCCCATCTCCCACTCCCTGACATTCAACTTCTAGTTTTCTCAATATATATTGGCTTTGGGGTATCCTTGGAGAGTCTTAGATGACAGGTCTTAGAAATCATAAGTGACCAGAGTTGATTTCCCCTTTTCATTGCTATGATCAAAAGCTAGAGCTGTGAATTGAACTATTTTACTAGGAACAGTTTAAGATCAAACTTTTGCTCTTATTAATTTGGAGAATGAGAATTCTTGCATTTCAAATACTATTTAAAGTTGAAGATAACTTTGAATCACTGAACTGCCAGCATTTTTTATTTGCTCCTGAGGCTAGTTTAAGTTGGAGGAGCATAGGGTTATCAAATATTAAAGAAGGATAAATTGTATTACCCTTGGATGGCTACATTCTTCCTACCAAATGTATCATGTCCTAAGTTGTACAAAAGTTGCTGTTATTTTGAACAACCCAGTAATATTGACCTTGATGGATACAGTGCATTGCAGGCGGCAGGACCGAGTCATTGTGATTTCCTAGCTATCCAGGAAAAGCCATATTCAACACATTTTCCAATGACTTACCAAATTCCCATTAGAGTTGTATTAGTTTGCTAGAGCTGCCATAACAAGGTACCACGAACGGAATAGCTTAGACAGCATGAATTTACTGTCTCAGAGTTCTGAGGCTGGAAGTCCAAGATCAAGGTATGAACAGGACCATGCTCCTCTGAAGGCTCTAGAGAAAGATTTGTTCCAGGCTTCTCTCTTAACTTATGGTAGTTTCTCGTCTTGTGGCAGCATAACTGCTTCACATGGCATTCTCCCTCTATGCATGTCTGTGTTCAAATTTCCCCTTTTTAAGGAAAGCTGTCATACTGGATTAGGAGTCCACTCTACTCCAGTATGACCTCGTCCTAACTTAACTAATTACATCTGCAACAGCCATATTTCCAAATAAGGTAACATTCTGAGGCTTTGGGGTTAGGACTTCAATGTATTAATTGGGGGGAAGGGGGCAATTCCACCCATAACAGTGTCACTAAGCATTTCTGCTAACAAATTATTTTGATAGACCACGGTGGCTCCTTTGGACGAGTGATGGTGCAAGAAGCATTCCTAGAAGAGAAGCCTGAGCTGGTAGCCAGGACAGAGCGGGAGATCTATCTACACAGAAGACATCCTGATACCTGTTTAAAAATCAGAGGTAAACCCTGGGGTGAAATTGAATATCGAGTAGGGTCTAGGGAATGGGGCAGAAAAGAAGGTCCTGGCATTCACACCCAGTATCCCTGTCGCCAACGGACCTTTCCTGAGGGGATTGTATCCAGTCCAAGTTTCTCCCAGCAGCGCATTCTATGCATAATTAAATACACATCGCCACCAGACAAGAAGGCAAAGCACATTTTTTTTAGCATAGAGCATAATTCATTTGAGCTCATTTATGTCTGTTCAATAAGCTGATAGAAAACAAAAGCCAAACCCTAGATCCAAAGGAAACACCTATTTTAATTATGCACAAAATTAAAAGGAGGTCAAACTGGGAGCACAGAAAACAGGTTGCTGTAGAAACATCTCAGGGAATGGTAATAAACTGAAAGGCAGCTGAGTAAAACCCCCTTTAAATGTTACATTTCTCAGCTTCATCACCAGGAAGCCGCATAAAAACATCTAAGAAAGCAATGTTTTAACTCTTGTTTTTCTCATTTAGTTCTAACCCTTTTCAATACATGGTAGAAGGAAAAAACTGGGAATCAGGAGTCCTGGATTTCTTCTGCTCCAAAGATGTGTGACCTTGATCGACTTCTTTAACCTCCTAAGTTTTAATTGCCTCAACTTTAAAACAAGGAGCTGGTTTACATGATCTCAAATGACATTTGCAGCGTTACCTTCTATAAGTCCTTGAAGTCAATTCTGCTGGGTACTCAATTCTAAAGTCCAGCAAACCTCTTTGGCACGGAACATTCCTATTTGTAAATATGTGTACATCAAAAAAGGGGCCTATGTGATGAATGGGGTGGCCTTGGCAACGAGCCTAAAAGCTAAACAATCACAAGTGATGATGTTTAATACTTGCTTCAAATATCAAAACCCTTTTTTAAATACAATTTGGAATAATACTACTTTCCCCAAGAATTTGCAAACACTCAGAAACATCTTGTGATCTTGCCTCATACCTTGTGACCTGACAAATAAGCTGTTAGAAGAGCAGCAACATTTCAATGTAGCAAACTTGTCACCTTTATAGTGAGCAGCTGTGACCGCTCATGGACTCAAAAGCTCCTGGTCAAACTCATAAATACTTTCCCCCAATTTTGAGTTCATAAATCAGAGGCCAAATACCTTTATTTCCACTCAACCGTTCCCAAATTTACAGTATTAAATAAGTGACTTCTTCCCATCATAGCATTTACAAGCTACAAAATTATAGACAGTAAATATAAGGTGCAATTCATCTTTGGAATTATTTTTGGACAAATGAATGGAGGCCGCTACAAACAGGCAATGAATTAACTTCCCCATTAGCTCTGGCAGGGCAATTTGCTATCCCCTTATTACCTATTAAAGACCAGAAAAATGTGTAAGCATTTCCGTTGATGTGGTCAACTTCAGTTCTTTGGTTTTGCTTCTAGAATGCTTCTAGTCTCAGATTTCCGGAGGAAATACATACCAAACAACTAAAATCCTTTAGCGACTCCACTGCACAACCCAAAAGTAACATGAGAGCTCCTTTTCCTATTTGCCACATGACAGTTCCTTACAGTTCACCCGGCAGAAAATGTAAGATTTCAATGGTAGTCCATAGGAAAAACCAGGCTGAAGGATGGGGCTAGGGGCCCAATTCAGCTATGAATCCAGGGTGATCTGAAGTCCAAACTGCAACAAAGAGGACTTGTGAATCTTGTGTTCAATCAAGACTTATGTCTAAATCCCAAGGATCAATGTAATGGAGAGAAGCAATAGCAGAAGCATGTGAGGTGCATCTATACGTTGAGTCTGGTGGGTGAAAGCATCATGGTCCATTGAGGCCCATTCCCTGTGAAGTCAGATGTCAGACAGTGACTGGGGATCTGAGGACCAGAATCCCACATCTGTTGTAAAGAGAAAAGTGGGAAGCTTACAGTAGCTGGGTAGAAGGTCGAGGTCTTCTAGTTCTAGAGTAGAAAACTAGGACGTCTCCAAGAATCAAAGAAGTCTAGGAATTTAGAACTATATCTCAGTAAACCCAGAGCCTTCCACAGGACCAGCAGATTCTGGAATTAGGAAGTATAATTCAGACATCTCTCACCCACCTAAACAGCCCCCCAACCCCCAGGATAGTAGGGATGGAGCTGTTTTTTTTTTAATTTTTATTGGAGTAGAGTTGATTTAAAATGTTGTGTTAGTCCCAGGTGTACAGCAGAGTGAATCATTTATACATATTACATATATCCACTCTTTTTTTAGATTCTTTTCTCATATAGGCCATTACAGAGTACTGAGTAGAGTTCCCTGTGCTTTACAGTAGGTCCTTATTAGTTATCTATTTTATATAGAGTAGTGTGTACATGTCAGTCCCAATCCCCCAGTTTATCCTCCCCGCCTCTGCCATTCCCTGGTAACCATAAGTTTGTTTTCTACGACTGTGGCTCTACTTCTGTTTTGTAAAGGATGGAACTCTTTGTTTTTTTTTTTCTTTTTGCGGTACGCGGGCCTCTCACTGCTGTGGCCTCTCCCGTTGCGGAGCACAGGCTCCGGACGCGCAGGCTCAGCGGCCATGGCTCACGGGCACAGCCGCTCCGCAGCATGTGGGATCCTCCCGGACCGGGGCACGAAGCCGCGTCCCCTGCATCGGCAGGTGGACTCTCAACCACTGCACCACCAGGGAAGTCCAAGGATGGACCTCTTGATGGCTATCTGGTTTGGCTCTCCCCATTTCAAGAACTCCACAGAGATGATGCTAAAAAATTAGCCTCTTGACAGTAAGACCCAAGGTGGTGTCAGGGCAGGCAGGAACTGACTCTACTTGTCAGTAACATACCAGCAAGTCCCGCGTTCCTCTCTAACCTGCAATCTGCCTTCTCCCTCCGTCAAGGTCTTCTGTTGAGGCCGGCGAGGAGCTCAAGTGGAGAAGGACAGAGCAACGTGGAAATGAAACTCATGATTAACAACCATCAATAGCCCTAGTAAGATTCTTAGACTTTTAAACTGAAGGGTTTTAAGAATCGAGTCCCAACCAAATGAGGAAACTGAAGCACAGAGAGGGAATTGTCTCACTCAAGTTCACACAGCCTGTCAGTCACAGACAGGACTGGAAACAAAGCATCCTACCTCTTAATCCAATATACATCCCACCACAAGACGTGGTCATCAAAGCAGATGGTACCAAAATAAAGTCTGGGGGCCAGTGAGCATCCCAGGGACCCATGGTTATTTGTCCCACTTCACAGCTAATTTATTTGGAGCTGACTGTATTCTTTTCTAATCACTATTGTGCTAGAATTACTTACGGCTTTTTAAAAAAAAACTATCAGTCCTAACACCGCATTTCATGACATCTAGAAACAAACAAACAAAAAACAATGGATGGATTTGGATCTGATGTTTCAGAACACTCCAGGAGGAGAATGACAAATACTAGAATGAAATATTGCGCAGTCGGCCTAAGAGGCCCCAGGAAGCCCAGATTTACATGTTAAGAGATGACCTGTTGCCAGGCATACCCTCAGAAAATGCCTGGAACTCAAAGGGCACCATTCGAAAAACAGTCATACAGATGCATTTTTTCATACACAGCACTCGTAAAGCTTTGTTCCTAGAACAAGCTAACATTTTTCTAATTCCCAAACGTAATGCCAATACTTGATGGAAAAAAAAAATAGGTGGTAGCAACACACGTTAGGATGGACCTAGTTTATCCAGGTCAATAAAGTAGGATCCCAGATGACTCCTCACGTGAATCCTAACAGAAGTGGTTGGTTGGTTTCCAGATGAAACATCAGCTTTAGAAGCCAAAATGATTCTATGTCCCAGACAGTATATGATAGGACACTATACACAGTGGGTGGAAAAAATGTCCATTTCCCCTTCTCCTGCCAGGTCACTGTGGCCATGTCAGGACACCCTTGCACATTCCCAGTCGCCTCCTGCTGTCTCTGAGGAGTTTCTGTCCTGTGGCGACTGCTCGACCAGAACAAGAATTAAGCTAATTACTATGTGAAATATACATGAGTAATCACCAATGGAAAGTTCTTGGCAAAGCAAAGCAATGCTGAGTTTGTCTCTTGGATTATTTATAATTCAAGTGCTCTGCAATGATTATGGAAAACAGTATGTTAGGAATATTGACAACTCGAAGGTAAATGTTAGGTTGAGAAAACTAGGTACCTCGTTCATATTAAAAAAAACCCCAAAAAACAATAAAACAAGACCAAAGGAGCATTTCATCTCTGGTCTGTACATTTCTGAAATCCTAAGAAGTGGCTTCCTATGAATTCTTTTGATCTTCACTCTCTGGAACACAGGGCAACAGTAAGGCAGATCCAGCTATAAATGAAAGCCACATAAATGAAAGCAATAGATGGAATTAGTACTCACAACTCTGAGCATATGTTGACCAAGGGCTTTCCCTGTGGCCAGAGCCTATTTTACATTCCATTCTTTTTTCTTTTGCTCTTTCAGCCATTTCTTTTTATTTACAGTTTGTGTTTAATGCAAATCAATTCCATAACATGAGAAGTTACTATGAATCAAAGCACAAATACACAAACACAACATACGATCCAAAATAAATGTACAGCATTCAAGTATGAAACAAAAGAGAATGTTCATTCACACACACAGTAGCTTGAGATCTGTTGGATATGGTTGTTCCAGTGTAGATTTCTAAAGATGGAAAAAAAATGACTTGGGTTATCAAGACTACTGTGGCCATATTAGATTTTGGAACATCTAAGCATCAGTGTGTGACCATGCGAAGAAAAGACTTTAGGGAGTGTCTATTTTTAAACAGGTTTCTGTGCATCACGGCAGTTGTGAAAAGGGTTACTTTCCAAAATCAAGCCCACTTTAGGCTTAGGACCAGGTTTTAACTATCTAAAAATATTGAATTATAACAGAAAATGTTCCAAGTGTGGCTATTCTGATTCAGTTTCAAAAGAAGTATTTACATAAAAGAGTATGAAAGTTTTTCTGAATTTAATGTAAGCAAGCTTCTGGTCCTTCCCTTGCCAAATATATTTGATTTATAGTTTAGCTCCTTCACATATTTGCCTTTTTAATTTCAAGACTTGTCAATCTCACCTTCAAAACAGATCATTTTTTAAACTGTAAAAATTATTTGACATATGCAGAAATAAAAAGCATTTTGAAATTAGTTGAGATCAATTAATTCTACTCTTTGTTATCTGTTTAGCTAAATGAACCTAGTGCTCTTTTTGAATAAGAATAGTTGATAAGTATATAAGCAAAATGTACTCATTATGCTAGGACTTGGGGTGGATTCCAATCCATCATTGACCTGGTACATATCAATGACTATATAAAAATTCAACTGTGACGTCAAACCCAAACCCCAAGGGAAAGAGTTCAGTTCCCAAGAGAACAATGAGAGCTTAACATAAAATTTTCTCTAGAGTACATCAGCATTAAATTAGTACTGCTGAAACAACACATTGAGGATTTACGGTAACACCTGGAAGTTCCTTCTAATGTACATATAAATAGAATCACAGAAGCTTTCTGTTTTAACCTCATTGTTTTATGGCCTTATAAATTTAATGAACCAAATGAAAACTGAACCTCTGTTCCGCATCCCATTCTTTACCTCTAAGTAAGATAAAATCTATTCTCACTTTCAAAGTAGAGTTTTATGTGTCCCTACTTCTTAAGCCACATTTAAGGAAATCATCTCTTAACTAATTTTGGTTGTTGTCTCTCCATCTTGTAAAAGAAACGCCAGCAGATTTAATATTGGCATTCATCATCTAGTCAAACCCTTCACATGCTCTTCAAACCAATCAAATTTGGGATCCTCAACAGTTTCTGTCCCTAAAATAAGGTGTGGAACTAGCAGATTCGTTCAATGAAGACCTGTTTTTTTGTTTTTTTTCCCTTGTCACACTGGATGTCTGGATGCCATCTGATTTGGGTTTACAGGATGGGGAAGTATAGATGTTTCCTGGCCTGAGTCTCTTAACAGTAGAGATGTGGAATGGAGACCGAGGTCACCAAGAGACTGACTGTTGACTGCAGAGCACCATCACTTGCCTTGGTGAATTCGCTGGATTGGGGGCAGCTGAGGTATGCTGGGAGGAGTTACCTGAAGGTGTTACAGCATTTGTTTGATTTGAATAAATTTGAGTAGGTAAGAGCAGTGCCAGAAGCAGCAGCCCCAGTCCGAGCCTGGCCACCATCACTGCCCATATCCGCTCCGTTGGTGCGCAACGTGTCTCACTGGATGTGGGGAACGTGGAGGATTGCTGTCTCTGAGCCGGCACAGGCTAGGTGGGCTCTACACTCCCTTCTAAGGAGCACCCAGCCTCTGTTCACTTGTAGTTTTTGCTCATACTTTGTGAGAGTTTTTTAACACTACTTTGCTGTACTTTTTAGATTCCACATATAAATGACCTCAAACAGTATTTGTCTTTCTCTGTCTGACTTATCTCACTGAGAATAATACCCTGCAAGTCCATCCATATTGTTGCAAATGGCAAAATTTTATTCTTTTTTATGGCTGAGTAGTATTCCATTATATCTATCTATCTATCTGTCTCTCATCTATCTATCTATCTATCTCACATCTTCTTTATCCATCTGTTAGACACTTAGGCTGCTTCCACATCTTGGCAATTGTAAATAATGCTGCTATGAACACTGGGTGCATGTATGTTTTCAAATTAGTGTTTTCTTTTTTTTTGGACATATACCCACGAGTGGGATTGCTGGATCATATGGTAGTTCTATTTTTAGTTTTTTAAGGAACCTCCATACTGTTCTCCATAGTGGCTGTATCAATTTACACTCCCACCAACAGTGCAAGAGGGTTCCCTTTTCTCCACACCCTCTCCAGCATTTGTTATTTGTGTTTTTTGATGATGGCCGTTCTGACCAGTGTGAGGTGGCATCTCTTTGTGGTTTTAATTTGTATTTCTCTGATGATTAAGGTTGTTGAGCATCTTTTCATGTGCCTGTGGGTCATCTGTATGTCTTCTTTGGAAACATGTTTATTAGGTCTTCTGCCCATTTTTAATTGGGTTGTTTATTTTTTGATGTTAAATTGTATAAATTGTTTAGATATTTTGTACATTAACCCCTTATCAGTCATATCATTTGCAAATATTTTCTCCCATTACTTTTAGGCTTCAAAGTTAGTTCCGTCACTATCACCTGTATTTCTAGTACGGTGGTGAACAGAAAACATTATTGAGGCAATAAACGAGAGCATTTTATACTTAAGAGAGGTAGGCTATTACTTACATGATTATTATTTGTAGACTCTTGAGAGTGTCCACTTCTCCCCGGATCTCTGTTTTTGACTGACTGATGGCTACCATTCTACCATCTGTATCCCTTTGGTTATGGTTTTGTTTCTACTGAGAGACAAGAAGCAGAGAGAGAAACACTTGCATCTCATTTGTCGTTTCTACCTCTCTGTTAATGAGTTGATAAAATTCTTTCTTTTGTTTTATACGAATGAGAGGGCATAAGATACGTCATGGGTGGAGTCTGGAGAAGAAAGCAAAAGGAACCCAGTGAAAGAGGATAGAGAAAGGCATTTTAATATAAATGTCACCTACTTCCTAACTTTGCTGAGAAATGGTTTTATATGTTAACAGCCAGCTTTGCAGAAATAATGAGAAAGTCACTAGAAAGCACTTTCTGGATCTAACCAAGGCCTCGCCTTCATTTTCCTGGGTAGATTTAAAGTCCCTTTAAATCACTTTTGGGGCAGTGTTGATCTAACTTCTTTCCAAACCAGTAAAATGTATTTCTCAAACACACCAATGTCTTGCTTTTGGATTTCTTTAACTACACAATGACTGAATAATTTTGAAGTCAATGACTATTAATTTTCACCAGAATGGAGCTCTTCAGTAGTCTACACAAAGATTATAAGAGACTGGCTTGACTACGTGTTACACGTCACCAAGCAAATGCTTGCAGACTGGGTGGCACGCTTACAATTTGACTGCCGGCCAAAAACGTGCTGATTTCTTAAAGGAAGTACTAGTGTTGAACATTTCTTCCTAGATTAGGCTTAAACACTGAAAAAATATTTTTTGGCTGTTAAAAGATTTATATGTGGTAAACAGCATCACCACCTGTCACCTGCCACTTAAACCCTGAAGCAAACATTTCCCAGTCACACCATCAGCGTAGGTGAAGCCCGGGATGTGACAGGGGAAATTCCCTGGATGCTCATTCTGTTGCTATCATTAGCTGCTGTGAGGAAACCTTGTGAGACCCTGGGAAGTGACTGCAACATTAATGAGACTTTCCAGATGCTCTTGAATATTCTTACCCCTGGGCTAGAAGGAAAAGAGCCCCTTGGAACGGGGCCACTTTCTGCAGGTTTGGCGGCTGCTGGTAGCTGAGTCTGAAGTTGGAGGAAGGAGTTGGGACAAATTCTAGTTCCAGAAGCTATAGGGGAAACACGTTTCCTTTCATGGGACTTAAAGTCATTCTGTGAGGAAAAACAGTTTCTAATTTTAATTTATTTGAATAATTCTAAGAATTACTGCATTAGACAATCATGGAGTTGGAAGATTCCTTAGACGTCCAACTGCCTAGTTTTATAGATGAGAAAATTAAGATCCAGAGAGGGTAAGGGATTGCCAGAATGAGGGGCCAGATTTGTGTAGGGGCTGATGATTTCTTCCCTGTTGAATTTTGAATACTTTTACTAAATGAGAGTCTCAGTTTGGCAAACATAGGAATTTTGGTTCTATGTTGTGTTATGTTAAGTTACATGATCACATTATGTTTTATGCTATGTTGAATGTTCCATTGTTGAAACCAAATAAAATTTCATTTCTAGTGCTATTTTCACAGTCCAGATCCACAGAACTGTTTGTTTTGTACCCCCTTTTCCAACAGTGGGGCTACTTTCTTTCTTCCCTTTTCCAAACAAATTCCTCATGGCCCTAAACGTTAAATAGAGCTTGAACAGCAAGCAGTGTTTGTCATGGTCCTTAAAAAGGTGGTTCTCCCCAGCCCCAGAACGCCCACTTCGGTCTTCCTGAGACTGTTCCCCACTGGACTCTTGTGCAAATGTAAGATTGAGTGGTGGTGAGATTTTTCTCTCTCACCTCCTGGTGTTGCATCAGATACTCTGAGCCTCTGGTTTGCTATTAGACCTTGAGGTATGACCTCATGTCCTGCGGCCTGGGTTCCTGTGTGCTTAGTTCTACTTGCTTATCCTGATCTCTCTGTTGTCTCAGGGCCCTTGACACTCAGCCTTCTCGTCCCTACTCCTGTACCGAGAAAGCAAGCTTATCCTTCTCTCATTGTCTTGCTGTTGACTTGATCTCTGTGAAAACTCGTACTGTTTTTCTTAACTTTTTTTTTTTTTTTTGCGGTACACAGGCCTCTCACTGTTGCGACCTCTCCCGTTGCGGAGCACAGGCTCCGGACGCGCAGGCTCAGCGGCCATGGCTCACGGGCCCAGCCGCTCCGCGGCATGTGGGATCTTCCCAGACCGGGGCACGAACCCGTGTCCCCTGCATCGGCAGGCGGTCTCTCAACCACTGCGCCACCAGGGAAGTATTTTTTAAACTTATACTTTAAAATGCTTCACCATGATACAATTTTTCATGTCTTTGCAATGAAACAATTGAATGTCACATTTCCCCTTTATCTTGTTAATATTATCAAAACTATTAAGGAGCACTGATAAAATACTAAAACAATCTCATTTGCTTAGTGTATCAACCCAGGGTTGTTGTTGTTGTTTTGGCTTAATATCCTTATTCAATTTAATTGTGGATTAAATTTTTGATTTTGTCTTTAGTTAAATGTTTCCAACTACCTCTAAAAATGGCAGCCTAATAAAGACTGACAGATCATATGTACAGACAGACAATTTTAGAGCAATTTTTCTTTTATTTATTTATTATTTATTCTTTTGAGAGCTACTTGTCAGATAGTGATATAGAACAATAACTACTTTTTCTCCTTGGCACTGTGAGAAAAGATATTTTTAACCAATGTTTCCTGAGCTCTTTTATTAAATCTTGCCCAGAAGCAATCTTGTACAAATCCATAAAAACTGAAGTTTCTTTTTAGTTTAAATCTTAAAAAAGGAAAAGTGAACCCCCTGCCCCCAACACCAGCCGCTTCCTCCTCTGGGTCCTTGATCCCTGAGAGAATAAATCAGAACACAGTTTAAACATCACAATTTTGAACAACAATTTACACGGGCAGCTTCAAAATCGGGAGTGGGTTATATTCCAAAAGAATGTAAATTAATTGCTTTAAACCCAGAATTTAAGGTGTTTCAGATTGGAGAGTAAATTGGTATGGTATTTCGGGGAAGAGGAAAATTTAGCAATGTAAATTAAAATTATTTTTCTACTCTAAGAAGATTCAGTAATTCCACTCCTAGAATTTAACCCTTGTGAATAAATGATCAAAATTTTCCAAAATGTATATGTAATTATGTTAATCACAATGTTTCATGTAACAGTGAAATACAGAGAACAATCTACAAGTTGGACAATAGGGCAATTTATTAATCATGTGCATTCATGCAGTGGATTCTAAGTAGCTTTAAAAATGGTAATATAGTTACATCTTCTTTATTTGTGTTTGGCATGGAAACATGCCTGTACTATATTAAGTAACAATATTAAAGACAGTATTTATGCTTTATAATCCCACTTAAAACAGGTACGTGTATATATACAAATATAAAATCTGGACAGATGTTCACCAAAGTATTAACTGGTGATTTCTATGTGGTAGAATTAGAGATAATTTTCTAATTATTTTGTTATCTTTATGCATTTCTTATTTAAAAAATGAATGTGTTGCTTTCATAGTCAGAAAAAGACAATAGTATTATTTTTGGTATTTGGGTTAACAAAATATTGTTATATTACTAAGCAGTTTTCATAATTGATTATTTCACACAGAGAATGTAGAGTGTTAGCGGTAAAACTTCTTTTTGTCTACAGAGTGTATACTTCCTCCCCTTTACATAGTAAAATTAAACTTTGAATCTTTTGAGCTTTTAATCCTGTGCCTGTTATAGGGCTACAGGTGGGTTGAAGCTCCAAGGGACTGGGTGGGCTTTTTTGGGTGACAAGCACTGCAATGGCCAAGGGACAATTTGGCAGGCATCCAGAGGGGCAGGAAGCCTCCAGTGATGGCGACAGGGCATTCAGAAGTTCATAAGATAAAGCCTGCTTGTATTAAACATTACCAAAGTGATACCAACCCTAAATTAAAGTAGAAGCTATTCATTTTGCATCAGAGCCCCTAACTCTTTTTACATGAAGCCAGAGAAGGGCTATTCTGAAGCACAGAATGCCGTTCTTACTGGCTTGAAAGATGAAACTCTCCTTAGTCATCCTGAGGCATTACCACAGTCCAGATGTATAGTTTATATCTTCCAGGAAATGTCTGAGGAAATTACTTCCTCCCAGAAGTATAAGATTATATTTTCCCGAGTTGACTCTTCCTGGCTGCACTTTAAGCCTCTAATGATTCCTTAGTGCAGTAAGCAGTACTTCTTTGTGCTTCTAAATGCAGATAGTAGGAGGTGAAACTACCAGAATCAGAGGTGAGGGATTATCTAAGGAGTAGAACCAATAGGTCAAATTCTCACCCAATCTTTCAGTCAAAAGACCCAAACAGTGTCATCCTTAAATGAGAAGACAGTGTTTTGTGTGTGTATAGAAACACATGTAATACATATGTCTATACCTATATTTATATCCACATGAATGTACACACATATGACAAAATTCTCTCAATAAAGCCAAGTGAGGAAGTTCAATTATGGCTGAGTCTACAAGACCACAAACATCTTGATAAAAAAAGAGCAGCAGTGGTTAATTAATCTGCTCTGTTTACACAAATTACTCTGTAGTAGATGTAATCAGGGAAATAAATATGAAATAATGAGGCTATCAAAAGACTTAAAGGGAAGATAAAGATTCGCTATGGAGGTTGGTCTTTGAGGAAAGACCTGAGGTAGACAAGAATCTTTCTGGAAGAAAATCGCAAATGTAGATGACTGAAGAAGACAGGTAAAGAATTACAAGTGAAGAAACGGTATGAGAAAAACAGAAAGGCAAGATGGCTATGATTTGTGGGAGCTGATAGGACACCACGGTTAGTTGTGTGAACAGTCCTTTGTTTTATGGGACTTGCAGGATATTAATCATCCTTTTGGCAGCTGGGTAATAAATGCCAATAGCTCTTCCCAGTCATTGTGACAACCAAAAATGTCCCACAAGTTTCCAAACATCCTCGATGGGAGATTTATTATTCTGCCTTAAGAACCATTGGGCAAGATAATGAGCACTTCTGAATGCCAGGATGAAAGGCCAGGATGCCATCAGATTTTCATGTATGAACTACTTCTGTTTTTATTTTTCTATTTCCTTTAGGAAGTCACACTGTAAAACTATACTTTTCTCCGTAGTATTTACAACACATCCATATCCACTATTAACTGTGGTGAATTCAGTTTAGAGTTAATTCTGATTCCTACGGCATCCATTACATGCTGCCTTAATGTCAGTTTTTGCTGTTTATAATTATCTTTATTTATGGCAGGTTTGGGTGAAACTTTGGGGCACCAGTGGGTTCATCAAACATCTGGAACAATTTTTCAAAAATTCTGGATTTACTAAAACCCAAACATTCTGCCAAGCACCTCTTCTCACCCCCTTTCTCCAAACTTAAAAAAAAAAACAAACATATATTTTAGAGAACATTGATTCCATGTGTTATTAATTCATTCTAGTTCATATCATCAAAATAAAAAAAAGCGATTTGGCAACCAAGAAGCCCATTGAGCCTTTAAAATAAATAAATTTTTAACAACTTGAAAAAATGTCACATAAATATATTGAAATAGCAAAAGGATAAAGTTTTGATGGAGAATGATTGGAAATGAAATTTGGCAAAATTATTTTTCCACACTAATTTATACTTTTCCATCCAACTTCCAATCCATGATCTGGAGAGAATGAATTGGGTTAGTTAATCTAAAAAAAATGCTGTATCAAGTTCTCTATGCTAAGACATGTAGCATTATGGAGAAAATATTAAGAAACCAACTTGAATCAAATGGTCTATTAACTCTTAATATTGGGGATTTTTTTTACCATATAGTTGGCCATAACTACATAAGAAACTCTTAGGGCGAATTGGAAAATGTAAGAAGTAACAAGATAATAGTAATTTGAGAAAGGAAATGAATTTAGTCATGTATTAGCTTATAACTGTGATATGTTAGATATCCCAATAATTTCAGAGGTCGAAGATTAGCTTGTTGATGTTCATTGACGATAAATGTGCACACACACACAGAGCTCTATAAATATACCTGTTCATATATTAGTGAAAAATCCACTACAGCACTTATGCTGAGGCAAATGAATTGCATGATATAAGGAATGGTTAAAAGCCCTATTTAAAATCTGTCCATCTAAATAACTGAAGAGAATTTTCAGGAAGATTACAGAGATGACTTTTGCTGGTTTGAAAATAAGAACTCTGACATTATACTAAAGACTAAAGATACAGACTCTTTAATAAACTTGGTGAAAAATGTTAAATATTATTAGTATGGGAATGCAAATTTGAATGAGATAACCATTTTCCATTTCATATCAGAAAAGATATTTAAGCTAAGAATATCCTATGATCTTCCATATCTTTCTTCAGTATTATTCAAGGTCTCCAATAGAAATGTTCATGTACTGCTGATAGAAAAGTAAAATAAATTTGAAGATGCAAAGTAAAAAGGTAATAATCTTTAAACCCAGTAACTCTACTTTTTTTTTTTTTTCTTTTTTTGTAGTACATGGGCCTCTCACTATTGTGGCCTCTACTGTTGCGGGGCACAGGCTCCGGACATGCAGGCTCAGCGGCCATGGCTCACGGGCCCAGCCGCTCTGCGGCATAGTGGGATCTTCCTGGACTGGGGCACGAACCCGTGTCCCCTGCATTGGCAGGCGGACTCTCAACCACTGCACCACCAGGGAAGCCCAACTCTACTCTTAAGAATAAATCTAAACACACACCCATACACACACATTCATATGTTTGAGGCAAAAAGTGTAAAACAATCTAAGTGTCCAAAAACAAGGAAGAATTAAACATATTATAATGTCTATACAATGGAAAGTTGTGTGATGTTAAAAATGATATTGATGAAATATTTATGATAAGTTAGAGAAATGGTTATGTAAAGTGAAATACAAAATATTATAATATCAGCTTTTAAAATTGCATGGAAAAAATATGGTATACGAAAGTTCCTGATCTTACTCTATCCACCCCATAGCTTTGGGTTAATGGAAGGGGCAGAACTTAAGTACTCTACAGCCCCTAACTTTATATTTGCATACCGTTAGCACTCAATAAGTGGATACTATTTTTCATGTTAAAGCTTTCAAATTAATTGCATGCAAAGTTAATTGTTTTTCTTTAATAAGAAAAAGGAAATCATTAGGGGAAAAAGTAAGGCTTCTTGTATTTGAGAATAAAAGTTATCTTGTTAATTAGTTTTAGAGAAAAATAAAGATTTTTGAGAAGACTTCCTAGTTTAAATTACAATTTGAGTTAGGTTTAATCATCGTGAAAACAGTTTTTTCAGGCTTCCCTGGTGGCTCAGTGGTTAAGAATCTGCCTGCCAATGCAGGGGACACGGGTTTGAGCCCTGATCCAGGAAGATTCCACATGCCACGGAGCAACTAAGCTCATGAGCTGCAACTACTGAGCTCACATGCCACAACTACTGAAGCCAGCATGCCTAGCGTCTGTGCTCCGCAACAAGAGAAGCCACCGCAATGAGAAGCCCGCGCACTGCAACGAAGAGTAGCTGTCACTCGATGCAACTAGAGAAAGCCCGTGTAGCAACGAAGACCCAACACAGGCAAAACAAACAAACAAAAAACTTAGTTTTTCCATCGAAGGTAAATTTTTGTCATTTACACTTTTACTGTGTATAGATGGGGTATTGAATTTGAGGGGCAAATTGCATGTCCTAATTAGGCCAGAGTGGTCTTCTACCATTGCCAATAGGAGGAAGACATCCCTCCGAGATCCCATGATTCCTCTTTTATATGTCTATGGGTCCCTATCTCTATTTCAATGGTCTGAGGAACAGAAGAAAGGTCTCAGATTCGGTCCTAACTCAGTAGGCTGACTCTCTTAGAGGGCCTGCTTCCTGAGTAGAAGCCGCCTTAGTAGGCTGTGCTGGAAATACAAGATG
This sequence comes from Lagenorhynchus albirostris, assembly GCF_949774975.1. Classification (NCBI taxonomy): domain Eukaryota; kingdom Metazoa; phylum Chordata; class Mammalia; order Artiodactyla; family Delphinidae; genus Lagenorhynchus; species Lagenorhynchus albirostris. The sequence continues at coordinate 78,095,922 of NC_083106.1, read as the reverse complement.
GGGGAGGGCTCCCTGGGTTCTGGAATGGTGTCCTGCCTACCCTGGAAAGGCAGACTCGCCCAATTTCTAAGGTACCTCTGATTTAAAAGAGTTCCTCACAAATTGACTGGTGCCTTCAGGGTCAAAGTTCTATCAGTTCCTGAGCCAAGGCATTTCCACGGGCTGCACCAGGGGGAAGAATCAGGAAACATTTTGATGCTCATCATCTTACAGGTGAGCAATGATGGAGAGCTGGGCCCCAAAGGAAACAGGCCAGTGGGTAAGACTGATTAGGAGTTGCCACACTGTCTCCTGAGGGAAACATGGGTCACAGGAAGACGCAAAGTTGTCCTGAGCTCAGGGATTGGGCTCAATCCCCCAGCTCCAGCCCTCCCAAGAATGGGAGTGCAGAGTCCTATTTCAAGCTCAAGGAAACGCTATGCCTTGGAAGACTAAGCCTCCAGTGTTTCGGCTCTGTCAACATTCTGTACTGCTGTTAGGTTGGACTGTATAAGACTGTCATTTTTTTTTGCTGTACGCTGGCCTCTCACCATTTTGGCCTCTCCCATTGCAGAGCACAGGCTCCGGACGTGCAGGCTCAGTGGACATGGCTCATGGGGCCAGCCGCTGCGCGGCATGTGGGATCCTCCCAGACCGGGGCACGAACCCGTGTCCCCTGCATCGGCAGGCGGACTCCCAACCACTGCACCACCAGGGAAGCCCCCAAGACTGTCATTTTTATAGGTCACAAATCGTTGGCTATTGGCAATTTTATAAGGTTTAATCTAATAGTTCTTGGGACACAGTGGCTCCAAGAGGTGTAGGTCCAGACAGGTTCAGGCTTGTACCTTGTATGTTAGTCTGTGTCCCTCAAGAAGTAGATGCCAAGATGGAATTAAACATACAAGAATTTTATTGGGGGGCGGGGAAGTGCCTGTATGAAAGGAGAGAGACGGAAGATGCTAGTCTGATCCCAAGTGAGTGAGTGAGGGAGAGCAGGTTGGGTGCCAGCCTCCTAGACTGCTGTGTGGTATAAGGCAGATTTGGCAAGGTCTTTGGGGAGTTCTTAAGTCAAAGCCAGCCAAAAAAGGAGTCCCACATCTCCCCAAAACAGGTCATTGGCAGAAGGTCACCCATGGGAGGTGTGGCCTTGGCACAAATGCAGGGATGGTTTTCAGAGTGCGGCCACTGGGGCCTCAGTTGATGACGCTCCTGTAGGTGGAGGTCCACCAGTCTCATTTTCATAGCTGCCGCACCTTGAGACACAGGCGTGTCTATGGCACCTGATTCGTCCCTGGCCTCCATCACTGTCCCTTTGCTCTCCACTCTTGTTCTAACCCCATTCCAGTCTTGTTCTTCAGTGCTTCTTGAGGCCACCCAAATCTACCTTGACTTTTATGGAGAGGAAGTTGGGGGCAGGGAAAAGTACTGTGGTCCTTTCTGTTCCAGAAAATCATTGGCTCCTTATGCAAATTGGCCCACAACTTCCAAGAGCTAATAGAGAAAGGACTGCTTTAATAAATATAACAAAAGCCCCCCATTCCTTATTTCCAAGGGTGAGGTTCAGTGTGACAAAAACCTGCAAAACAGATAGAGATCACATGCATTGGATCACATTTTGAAAGCCTGCATAGAGTATCTAACCATTTTGTTTCATAAAGGTGAAATATGGCTATGATAGGGTTCCCAGCTGCATATAACAGTGTTTAATAAGAAAACCCACATAATAATAAAATTAACACAAACCAAATGTGCAAATATAACCTTATATTATAAAATAACCTTTATAAGTTACATTTAATTTTCATTATTGAAATATAAAATTGGAAAGCGAAATTTTTATTGGGAAAGTTAAAATGGAAATTTAATTGCTTCAATGACAAATTAAACAAAAGTTTATTTGACTCTGACTTAGTTTTCTGCTAAGGACAACTGGGAGAAGAGAGGTCAGTCAAGTTATCTGGGTAATTTCTCATTTCTCTCCCTAGTATAGATCAGATCTTTTGGGGGGAATCTTTAACCGTGATCTTAAAAAGGACATGTAAATTAAACTTATGTGAAAAAAAGAAAACCCTCAAAATAAATGTGGAAAGGAGGGATGAAAACAGGATTAGAATTCTTTTTTCCTTAAGGGGAGACTAAAACCATCCCCATAAAGCATCCAGGAGATCTGGCAAATATGCCCTTGCACGTTCCTTACACTAGACGCAGTCTTACACAATTCTTCCATTCACTCATGGGCTCACATCTGTTGGCCACCCATGCTCCCTGAAGACAGTTTATGGCATTGGATTGCATCAGTGAGGCGTGATGGATGATAGGGAGGACATCACCAGGGAGGGAGTACTCTGCCTTTGGCTTGATTTAGAGTCAGATGTGAAGGAAAGAGGAGCAGTAAATTTGGAAGCTATGTTGGAAGAAACTAAAATTTATTTTTAATCTCTGTAAGTTCCAAAGAAGGAATAAAACCTGCAAATATGATGATAAGATGATTGGACTAATTTGTAAGGTAATTTATCAGAACACGGGAACTGGGAGTTCAGCTCTGCAGGCATGGGGAGATGCTTAGGAAGGACTGCGTTTTAACTTCCTCATTTGGGAGTACTTAAATAGACTTCAGACTCTGATTCTACAAGTGCAATTGGAAAGGCCGAGAAAGGACAACCTTCTTTATACTCTGCTTTGCGATCCAGCTAGATTTTGATGTGATAGTGGAACAAAACCTCCTTAAAGAGGAGGTTAAACAGAAATGAAAATGATTTAACACATAGCACATAAATTTAATTAAGGATACTAGATCGTAACAGCATCACAATAAACTTAACTCAACAAGTTTTGGAGGGATTTGTCAAACTCTTTCTGCCCATGCTACCCATTAATAAAGCTTCATCTAGAGCTGAGAGCTGTGAAGAAAGAGATTTTTTGCAAAGATGATTGTGGTATTCCTTTGATTTTTATGCTATCCTGCAAATGAGTTTGTGCTGGTGTCCACTGGCTTTGTTGACTGCATTTTTGTGGCAATATCTCTCTACTTATTTTTAAGGAATTTCCAGTAGACTTTGCAAAGACCACATAATACTTCAATGGTGCTATGTATTCATCTAGGTGAATAAGATCCTAAACTGGCAATTAAATTTATGTTTACAGGATCAAAGCCAAGAAGTGCATTTCATAACTATTTTGACAATTTGATGATATAGTATATGTAAAACCCTGTGCTGGATATAGTAGTGGATACAAAAATTGCATCCTTTATAGATCCTGGCCTTGTTCACTTGCAGTTCATATGGAAGATAGGACATGTACCCAGATGATTAGATTAGAAAGTATAAAATAAAACATATTGCAAAAATATTATGGATGGTTTGGGAAATTCAGAGGAGGTGAGAAATTACTTGCATGTGTGGTGGAAGTGAGGATCTCATTAGAGATAGGGGAAAGTATTCTAGGAGAGAGAAAGCATGAACAAATAGAGATGATGCAATTTCAATGTGTATCAGAAGGAGCACATGATTCAAATGGGCTGGAGTAAAGGAGTCATTAAGAAGAGCGGGTGGGAAACAATGTTGGAAACACAGGATATGGGCCATATCATAGGGATCTGAGAATGCCAGGGAAAAGGGACTGTCTAGGTAATGGAGAATCACTGAGGGTTTCTGAACAGGTAAGTCATTTAATGAGAATTGTGATTAAGAAGAGTATACTGTAGGGGCTTCCCTGGTGGCGCAGTGGTTGAGAATCTGCCTGCCGATGCAGGGGACACGGGTTCGAGCCCTGGTCTGGGAGGATCCCACATGCCGCAGAGCAACTAGGCCTGTGAGCCACAACTACTGAGCCTGCGCGTCTGGAGCCTGTGCTCCACAGCAAGAGAGGACGCGATAGTGAGAGGCCCATGCACAGCGATGAAGAGTGGCCCCCGCTTGCTGCAACTAGAGAAAGCCCTCACACAGAAACGAAGACCCAACACAGCTAAAAATAAATAAACGAATATTAAAAAAAAAAAAGAAGAGTATACTGTAAAATGGATTAGGATTGGGGGAGATTCTGAGAGCAGAAAAACTTATAGGAGACCTTTCCAATATCATAGACAATAAATGATAAGGACTAAATTAAGAGAGAGAGAGAGGGCTGAGATGAGAAAATTATTCTAAAAGATATCACAGGAGTAGAATTTATAGAATTTAGCTAAAACTTAAGTATTATGGAGGATAAGAGAAAAAAGAGTGAGAGGTGATGCCAAAATTGTAAATCTTGATGCATGGAAAGATGACCACACTATTAGTAGGAGCAGAGAAGTCAAGAGGATGATCTAGTTGGGTGGAAATGGGGCAAATATACTGAGTAGGAGGTATGTGGTCCTTTATATACTGAGTAGGAGGTAAAATATACTGAGTAGGAGGTAAAGATGGGACAGGTGGAGCCCTCTAGGAGGCAGCTGGAAATACAGAACTGAAACTTGGGAGATAGAACATGACTTGTATTTCAGATTTGGGGATCATCTTCATAGAAGTGTTGACTAAGGATAGGGGATTGAATACATTGCTCAAGGGGAAGACAGTTGAGAAAAAGAAGTGAAAATGCAATGAAACTTGGATCATAAAGACCTACATTCCAGGAGCTGAAGTAGGAAAGAAGAGAGAAATGATGACATGTGTGAGGAGACCCAGAGAACAGTCTCTCACTGGAAGCCAAGGGAAGAGCAACCAAAAGGAATGTGATCAACAGATGAGAATGGGAGAATGGGGAAAAGACCACTGAATTGTGTGTTTTCTTTTTTTAAAATAATTACGGTGTACATGTGATTTTTAAAACAATTAATTAATTTATTTATTACTTATTTTTGGTTGGGTTGGGTCTTTGTTGCTGAGCGCAGGGTTTGGTTTCTCTAGTTGTGGCGAGCGGGGGCTACTTTTAGTTGCAGTGCGCGGGTTTCTCACTGCGGTGGCTTCTCTTATGTGGAGCACAGGCTCTAGGCGCACAGGCTTCAGCAGTTGCAGCATGTGGGCTCAGTAGTTGCGATTTGCAGGCTCTATAGCGCAGGCTCAGTAGTTGTGGTGCATGGGCTTAGTTGCTCTGCGCATGTGGGATCTTCCTGGACCAGGGCTCGAACTGGTGTACCTTGCATTGGCAGGCGGATTCTTAACCACTGCGCCACCAGGGAAGTCCTGAATTGTGGTTTTAAGTCCTCTAGCTTTTTCATTTGAAAAAATTACTTTTGGGGTCTGGATCATTCTTAATGCCTATTAGTTTTGTCCTAACCTAGGCAGCTTGCTTTAAAATTTGCCCTAAAAGACACAGTTGGTTTAATATGTGTAAAGTCTCATTTTCAACTTCTCCATTAAAAAATAATAACCATATATTAATTTTTCTTATGCAAAGGCACCATACTAAGCTCTTTATATGCATTATTTTAATTTAATCTTCATAATGAATTGTGTAGCTTTATTCTTTCATTTGACAGATGGGCCCGGAGAGATTAAGTAGTTTGTCCAAGATCATGATTGGTAAATGAATAAGTCTTTCCATCTCCTGGTCCTTATCCTTAATGACTAGTCTATATTACTTCCCTAATTTCATGTGCTTTCACACATATGAAAGTACCAATAACCTGAAAAGTGTGTATTCATGACATTATTAGGTAGAGCATTTTTGTCAAGGTGCTTTAGCATAGAAGGTTAAATTGCTTCATTGATGATGTTTTGCATATATTTTCTTATAAGTGTACCTTATTTTTCAGACTTCCTTCATTTCTCTTCATTTATAGCATATGAGCCAAATGTTCATTTTATAATGGAAAAGTCTTAGATACACAGTGTCTTTATAATATCAAGATCTAGAAATTGCCAAGAGAACTTGAATATAATATGATATATGAGACGTTAAAGAAAAAAAAAAAGCAATCTGTTATCCTGGTCTTTCAAAAACGTGACATCAAGTTCTCATTCACAATTTACAAAGCCCAGAAATCTGGCACTTTGGGCTCACATGGAAGGACAGAAATATTCCTATTAAGTTTGAAATATCCAAGAAAACAGCAAATGTGTACAGCTATTAAAAACTTTAGAGTGAAGTAGGAGGCAAAATAATAGTGTAAACAATTTCCCTTTTTTTTTTCAATTTCCCATTTTTAAAAGCAAGAAAATAATTTTGGAAAAGACTACATTTTAATCAACTTTCTAGTCATAACTCACTTATGGCTAGAGTGTTATTTGAATCTTATGATCATTTTTCATTTAAAAAAATATGCTTCCCTAACACAGCACTAGTGGACTTGGATATTCTGCCTGTTGAATATCCAGCCATTATTTGGGCAAATACTCATATCCATCCAGAAATAGATTATGCAGAATTTGCATTATCATGATCTCTCATATTCCACCCCACCCTTTCTTTCTACCCTGCAGATTTCCCTCTTCTTCCTTCAGTGCTCTGAGTATTTCCATTAGAGCACAAAACCAAGAGGAAAATCTTGGAAGGGTAGAGAGCAATCTTGTTTTGATCATCATCCATCAAGAAGGGGGATTAAAAAATATGCAATCCCTCTCCTCCTTTTCATAACTGAATAAAGAATTGGCTATTCTAATGCCTTGACAGTGTGTACCTGTACCAAGTAGCCCACTGTACAAGTGTCTGTTCATTTCTGTTCTCTATTCTGTTACATCAGTCTATGTATCTGTTTTTGTGCAAGTACCATACTGTTTTAATTACTGTAGCTATATAATACAGTTTGAAAACAGGGAGTGTGATAGCTTCAGCTTTGTTATTCTTTCTCAAGATTGCTTTTGCTATTCGGGGTCATTTTTGTTTCCATACAAATTTTAGAATTATTTGTTCTAGTTCTGTGATAAATTGCATTGATAGTTTAATAGGGATTGCATTAAATCTATAGTTTACCTTGGGTAGTATGGTCATTTTAACAATGTTAATTATTCTAATCCATGAACATGGTATATCTTTCCATTTGCTTGTGTTGTTTTCAGTTTCTTTCATCAGTGTCTTAGAATTTCCTGAGTACAGGTCTTTTACTTTCTTGGTTAGATTTATTCTGAGTTTTATTTTTTTGATGGAATTGTAAATAGGGTTGTTTTCTTAATTTCTCTTTTTGATAGTTTGCTGTTAGTCTATAGAAGCACAACAGATTTTGGTATATTAATTTTGTATCTTACAACTACACTGAATTTTTTAATTAGTTTTAATAGTTTTTTGGTGGCATATTTAAGATTTTCTATATGTAGTATTATGTCATCTGCAAACAGTGACAGTTTTACTTCTTCCTTTCCAGTTTGGATTCATTTTAATTCTTCTTCTTGCCTGATTGCTGTTGTTAGTACTTCCAACACTATGTTGAATAAAGGTAGTGAGAATGGGCATTTTTGTCACATTCCTGATCTTAGAGGAAACACTTTCAGCTTTTCACCATGGAGTATGATGTTGGCTGTAGGTGTGTTATATATGGACTTTATTATGTTGAGGATTAAACATACCCACTTTATACTCACATTGTTGGGAGTTTTCATTATGAATGGATGTTGGATTTTGTCAAAAGCTTCTTCTGCATCTATTGAGATGATCACATGATTTTTATTCTTCAATTTGTTAATGTGGTGTATCACAATGATTGATTTGCAGATATTGAACCATCCTTGCATCCTTGGGATGAACCACTTGGTCATGTTTTATGATCCTTTCAAAGTATTGTTGAATCTGTTTGCTAATATTTTGTTGAGGATTTTTGCATCAAAGTTCATCCGTGATTTGGTCTGTAATTTTCTTTTTTTGTGTGGGGTCTTTGTCTGGTTTTGGTATCAGGGTGATGCTGGCTTCATAGAAGGAGTTCAGAGGTTTTCCTTACTCTTCAGTTTTTTGGAATAGTTTGAGAATGATAGGTGTAAACTCTTCTCTAAATGTTTGGTAGAATTCACCTGTGTAGTCTTGGACTTTTATTATTGGGAGTTTCTTAAATTATTAATTCAACTTCATTACTGGTAATTGGTCTGTTTTCTATTTTCTATTTCTTCCTGATTTAGTCTTAAGAGATTCTACATTTCTAGGAATTTACCCATCTCTTATAGGTTGTCCGTTTTTTTTTTTTTTTTGCCGTATGCGGGCCTCTCACTGTTGTGGCCTGTCCCATTGAGGAGCACAGGCTCCAGACGCACAGGCTCAGCGGCCATGGCTCACGGGCCTAGCCGCTCTGCGGCATGTGGGATCTTCCCGGACTGGGGCACGAACCCATGTCCCCTGCATTGGCAGGTGGACTCTCAACCACTGTGCCACCAGGGAAGCCCGGTTGTCTGTTTTATTAGCATATAACTGTAGTAACCTTTTATGATCCTTTGTATTTTTGTGGTGTTGTAACTCCTTTTTCATTTCTGATTTTACTTATATTTATCTCTTTTTTAATGATTTTGGCTAAAGTTTTATCAATTTTGTTTATCTTTTCAAAGAACCAGCTGTTATTTTCATTGTTCTTTAATATTGTTTATTAGTCTCTATTTCATTTATTTCTGTTCTGATCTTTATTTTTTCTCTCTTTCTACTAATATTGAATTTTGTTTGTTACTCTTTTTCTAGCTCCTTTATATGTAAGGTTAGTTTGTTTATTTGAGATTTTTCTTGTTTGCTGAGGTAGGCTTGTATCACTATAAACTTCCCTCTAGAACTGCTTTTCCTGCATTCCATAGGTTTTTGTATGGTTGTATTATCCATTTTTGTTTCCAAGTTTTTAAAATTTCCTTTTTGATTTCTTCAGTGACCCACCAGTTGGTTAGTAGCATATTGGTTAGCTTCCACATGTTTGTATTTTTTTTGTAGTTTTTTTCTTGTAGTTGATTCTAGTATCATATATTTGTGGTTAGAAAAGATGTTTGATAGGATTCCAATCTTCTTAAATTTACTGAGACTTATTTTGTAGCCTAGCATATGCTCTTTCCTGGAGAATGAATGTTCCATGTGCACTTGAAAAGATGTTCCATGTGCATGGCTCTTGTTGGTTCTACTAATGTTCTATTAATTTTGTCTGCTCTAATGTGTCACTTAAGGCCAGTGTTTCCTTATTGATATCCTGCCTGGATGATCTATCTGTTGATGTAAGTGGGGTGTTAGAGTCCCCGACTATTATTGTGTTACTGTCAATTTCTCCCTTTATGTTTGTTAATATTTGCTTTATATATTCAGGTGCTCCTATGTTGGGTGCATAGTTATTTACAATTGCTGAATCTTCTTGGATTTGTCCCTTTATCATTATATAATGTCCTTATATCAATCTTGGTAAAGTGGTCACATGTTGGAGACATCCTAAGGGGTCCTGCGGTGCACTCCTCTCTGGTCACCAGAGCTCTGGGGTGCTCTCTACTTTGGCTGCTTAAGCCCTTCTGTTGTGGTGGGGTGACTACTGTAGGCATGCTTGTAGGTGTGTCTGGCCACTAGTCTGGTTGGTTGCCATGCTCTACCTAGTGTGCAGACTGCTAACTGCTGTTGGTTAGGTCTGGGTGCTGGCATGGCTGGCTTCACAGCTTGGGGTGTCATGGTGCTGTTGCTGGCCCACTGATGGGTGGAACCATGTCCCAGGGTGGCTGGCTGTGGGGTTGTTGTCTTGGAGCTAGTGCCAGCCTGCTGGTTGGCTGGGTTGTGGCCTGGTGGTTATGGGGTTTTGACAGCCTGCTGATGCGCAGGGTTAGTTTCTGAGATGGCTGGCTGCAGTGTATAGGGTATTTTAGAGCTGGTGTTGGTTTGCTGGTGGGTGGGGCTAGATTCCGGGTGGCTAGGTGAGGGGCCCAATATGTCCTAGAGGTGGTGTCAGCCTTCTTGTTGTGGGCAGGGTCCTGACACAGCTGACTGTGGGACTGTGTTGGTCCTTGTATTGGTATTTGCCCACTGGTGGTTGAGGTTAGGTCCCAGGTCTATTGCCGGCCTACTATTGGGCAGAGCCAGGTCCTGATAACTCTAGCTGTTGGGTCCTGGGTTTCCTGGAGCTGTAGGGTCCCAAAGGCTGGCTATGGGTCTCTAGGTGTCCTGGGGCTATTGCCAGTCAGCCCACTGGTGGGTGGGTCTGGGCCTTGATGCTAATAAGCAGGAGGAACATTCCAAAATGGTGCTTACCAGCACCCATATCTTCGTGGTAGAATGAACTTCCCCAAATTGCTGCTGTCAGAGTCCTTTTTCTCTTGGTAAGTCCCAGTTGCCCATGGCCTCTCAGAGAGGGTATCTAAGATCAGCAGGTAGATCTGACACAGGCTCCTTTCAAATTATTGCTTCTGCCTTGGGTCCTGGAGTGTGAGATTTTGTGTGTACCCTTTAAGAGTGGAGTATCTGTATCCCACAGTTCTCTGGCTCTCCTGAAAGTAAGCCCTGTTGGCCTTCAAAACCAAACATTCTTGGATCTTGTCTCCCCAGTGAAGGATCCCTGGGCAGGGGCGCCTGATGTGGTCCTTACACCCCTTGCTCCTTGGGGAGAAGCTCTGAAATTGTAATTATTCTCTGATTTGTGTGTTGCCTACCTAAGGATGTGGCTGTTGACTATACCCCATCCCCACCCCTCCTACCCATCTTGTTCTGATTCCGTCTTTATATATTTAGTTGCATAAGATCTTTTCTGCTAGTCTTCAGGTTGTTCCAATCAATAGTTGTTCTGTAAATAGTTGTAATTTTTTTAACATCTTTATTGGAGTATAATTGCTTTACAAGGGTGTGTTAGCTTCTTCTTTATAACAAGGTGAATCAGTTATACATATACATATGTTCCCATATCTCTTCCCTCTTCTGTCTCCCTCCCTCCCTCTCACCCTCCCTATCCCACCCCTCTAGGTGGTCACAAACCACCGAGCTGATCTCCCTGGGCTATGCAGCTGCTTCCCACTAGCTATCTATTTTAGGTTTGGTAGTGTATATATGTCCATGCCACTCACTTTGTCACAGCTTACCCTTCTCCCTCCCCATATGCTCAAGTCCATTGTCTAGTAGGTCTCTGTCTTTATTCCCTTCTTACCCCTAGGTTCTTCATGACTTTTTTGTTTCTTAGATTCCATATATATGTGTTAGCATACAGTATTTGTTTTTCTCTTTCTGACTTACTTCACTCTGTATGACAGACTCTAGGTCCATCCACCTCACTACAAATATCTCAATTTCATCTTTTTATGGCTGAGTAATTCCATTGTATATATGTGCCATATCTTCTTTATCCATTCATCTGATGATGGAAACTTAGGTTGTTTCCATGTCGTGGCTATTGTAAATAGAGCTGCAATGAACATTTTGGTACATGACTCTTTTTGAATTATGGTTTTCTCAGGGTATATGCCCAGTAGTGGGATTGCTGGGTCGTATGGTAGTTCTAGTTTTAGTTTTTTAAGGAACCTCCATACTGTTCTCCATAGTGGCTGTATCAATTTACATTCCCACCGACAGTGCAAGAGAGTTCCCTTTTCTCCACACCCTCTCCAGCATTTATTGTTTCTAGATTTTTTGATGATGGCCATTCTGACTGGTGTGAGATTATATCTCATTGTAGTTTTGATTTGCATTGCTCTAATGATTAATGATGTTGAGCATTCTTTCATGCATTTGTTGGCAATCTGTATATCTTCTTTGGAGAAATGTCTATTTAGGTCTTCTGCCCATTTTTGGATTGGGATTTTTGTTTGTTTGTTTGTTATTGAGCTGCATGAGCTGCTTGTAAATATTGGAGATTAATCCTTTGTTAGTTGCTTCATTTGCAAATATTTTCTCCCATTCTGAGGGTTGTCTTTTGGTCTTGTTTATGGTTTCCTTTGCTGTGCAAAATCTTTGAAGTTTCATTAGGTCCCATTTGTTTATTTTTGTTTTTATTTCCATTTCTCTAGGAGGTGGGTCAAAAAGGATCTTGCTGTGATTTCTGTCGTAGAGTGTTCTGCTTATGTTTTCCTCTAAGAGTTTGATAGTGTCTGGTCTTACCTTTAGGTCTTTAATCCATTTTGAGTTCATTTTTGTGTATGGTGTTAGGGAGTGTTCTAATTTCATACTTTTACATGTACCTGTCCAGTTTTCCCAGCACCACTTATTGAAGAGGCTGTCTTTTCTCCACTGTATATTCTTTTTTTTTGCGGTATGTGGGCCTCTCACTGTTGTGGCCTCTCCCATTGCGGAGCACAGGCTCCGGACGTGCAGGATCAGTGGCCATGGCTCAAGGGCCCAGCCACTCCGCAGCATGTGGGATCTTCTCAGACCAGGCCACGAACCCGTGTCCTCTGCATTGGCAGGCGGACTCTCAACCACTGTGCCACCAGGGAAGCCCTCCACTGTATATTCTTGCCTCCTTTATCAAAGATAAGGTGACCATATGTGCGTGGGTTTATCTCCGAGCTTCCTATCCTGTTCCATTGATCTATATTTCCGTTTTTGTGACAGTACCATACTGTCTTGATTACTGTAGCTTTGTAGTATAGTCTGAAGTCAGGGAGCCTGATTCCTCCTGCTCCATTTTTCGTTCTCAAGATTGCTTTGGCTATTTGGGATCTTTTGTGTTTCCATACAAATTGTGAAATTTTTTGTTTTAGTTCTGTGAAAAATGCCAGTGGTAGTTTAATAGGGATTGCATTGAATCTGTGGATTGCTTTGGGTAGTAGAGTCATTTTCACAATGTTGATTCTTCCAATCCAAGAACACGGTATATCTCTCCATCTATTTGTATCATCTTTAATATCTTTCATCAGTGTCTTATAATTTTCTGCATACAGGTCTTTGGTCTCCTTGGGTAGGTTTATTCCTAGATATTTTATTCTTTTTGTTGCAATGGTAATTAATGGTAATTAATGGTAATTAAGTGTTTTCTTAATTTCACTTCCAGAATTTTCATCATTAGTGTATAGGAATGCCAGAGATTTCTGTGCATTAATTTTGTATCCTGCTACTTTACCAAATTCAGTGATTAGCTCTAGTAGTTTTCTGGTAGCATCTTTAGGATTCTCTATGTAGACTATCATGTCATCTGCAAACAGTGACAGCTTTACTTCTTCTTTTCTGATTTGGGTTCCTTTTATTTCTTTTTCTTTGCTGATTGCTTTGGCTAAAACTTCCAAAACCATGTTGAATAAGAGTGGTGAGAGTGGGCAACCTTTTCTTGTTCCTGATCTTAGTGGAAATGCTTTCAGTTTTTCACCATTGAGGACGAGGTTGGCTGTGGGTTTGTCATATATGGCCTTTATTATGTTGAGGAAAGTTCCCTCTATGCCTACTTTCTGCAGGGTTTTTATCATAAATGGGTGTTGAATTTTGTTGAAAGCTTCCTCTGCATCTATTGAGATGATCATATGGTTTTTCTCCTTCAATTGGTTAATATGGTGTATCACGTTGATTGATTTGCGTATATTGAAGAATCCTTGCATTCCTGGAATAAACCCCACTTGATCATGGTGTATGATCCTTTTAATGTGCTGTTGGATTCTGTTTGCTAGTATTTTGCTGAGGATTTTTGCATCTATGTTCATCAGTGATATTGGCCTGTAGTTTACTTTCTTTGTGACATCTTTGTCTGGTTTTGGTATCAGGGTGATGGTGGCCTCGTAGAATGAGTTTGGGAGTGTTCCTTCCTCTGCTATATTTTGGAAGAGTTTGAGGATAGGTGTTAGCTCTTCTCTAAATGTTTGATAGAATTCGCCTGTGAAGCCATCTGGTCCTGGGCTTTTGTTTGTTGGAAGGTTTTTAATCAGTTTCAATTTCAGTGCTTGTGATTGGTCTGTTCATATTTTCTATTTCTTCCTGGTTCAGTCCTGGCAGTTGTGCATTTCTAAGAATTTGTCTGTTTCTTCCAGGTTGTCCATTTTATTGGCATAGAGTTGCTTGTAGTAATCTCTCATGATCCTTTGTATTTCTGCAGTGTAAGTTTTTACTTCTCCTTTTTCATTTCTAATTCTATTGATTTGAGTCTTCTCCCTTTTTTTCTTGATGAGTCTGGCTAATGGTTTATCAATTTTGTTTATCTTCCCAAAGAACCAGCTTTTAGTTTTATTGATCTTTGCTATCGTTTCCTTCCTTTCTTTTTCATTTATTTCTGATCTGATCTTTATGATTTCTTTCCTTCTGCTAACTTTGGGGTTATTTTGTTCTTCTTTCTCTAATTGCTTTAGGTGCAAGGTTAGGTTGTTTATTGGAGATGTTTCCTGTTTCTTAAGGTAGGATTGTATTGCTATAAACTTCCCTCTTAGAACCGCTTTTGCTGCATCCCATGGGTTTTGGGTCATCGTGTCTCCATTGTTATTTGTTTCTAGGTATTTTTTGATTTCCTCTCTGATTTCTTCAGTGATCACTTGGTTATTAAGTAGTGTATTGTTTAGCCTCCATGTGTTTGTATTTTTTACAGATCTTTTACTGTAATTCATATCTAGTCTCATAGCGTTGTGGTCGGAAAAGGTACTTGATACAATTTCAATTTTCTTAAATTTACCAAGGCTTGATTTGTGACCCAAAATAGGTTCTATCCTGGAGAATGTTCCATGAGCACTTGAGAAAAATGTGCATTCTGTTGTTTTTGGATGGAATGTCCTATAAATATCAATTAACTCCATCTTGTTTAATGTATCATTTAAAGCTGTGTTTCCTTATTTATTTTCATTTTGGATGATATGTCCATTGGTGAAAGTGGGGTGTTAAAGTCCCCTACTATGATTGTGTTACTATTGATTTCCCCTTTTATGGCTGTTAGTATTTGCCTTAAGTATTGAGGTGCTCCTATGTTGGGTGCATAAATATTTACAATTGTTATATCTTCTTCTTGGATCGATCCCTTGATCATTATGTAGTGTCCTTCTTTGTCTCCTGTAATAGTGTTTAGTTTAAAGTCTATTTTGTCTGATATGAGAATTGCTACTCCAGCTTTCTTTTGATTTCCATTTGCACGGAATATCTTTTTCCATCCCCTCACTTTCAGTCTGTATGCGTCCCTAGGTCTGAAGTGGGTCTCTTTTCACAGCATATTTATGGGTCTTGTTTTGGTATCCATTCAGCCAATCTGTGTCTTTTGGTGGGAGCATTTAATCCATTTACATTTAAGGTAATTATCGATATGTGTTCCTATTCCCATTTTCTTAATTGTTTTGGGTTTGTTATTGTAGGTCTTTTCCTTCTCTTGTGTTTCTTGCCTAGAGAAGTTCCTTTAGCATTTGTTGTAAAGCTGGTTTGGTGGTGATGAACTCTCTCAGCTTTTGCTTGTCTGTAAAGGTTTTAATTTCTCCCTCAAATCTGAATGAGATCCTTGCTGGGTAGAGTAATTTGGTTGTAGGTTTTTCTCCTTCATCACTTTAAATGTCCTGCCACTCCCTTCTGGCTTGCAGAGTTTCTGCTGAAAGATCAGCTGTTAACCTTATGGGGATTCCCTTGTGTGTTATTTATTGTTTTTCCTTTGCTGCTCTTAATATGTTTTCTTTGTATTTAATTTTTGATAGTTTGATTAATATGTCTTGGTGTGTTTCTCCTTGGATTTATCCTGTATGGGACTTTCTGTGCTTCCTGGACTTGATTAACTATTTCCTTTCCCATATCAGGGAAGTTTTCATCTATAATCTCTGCAAATATTTTCTCTGTCCCTTTCTTTTTCTCTTCTCCTTCTGGGACCCCTACAATTCGAATATTGGTGCATTTAATATTGTCACAGAGGTCTCTGAGACTGTCCTCAGTTCTTTTCATTCTTTTTTCTTTATTCTGCTCTGAAGTAGCTATTTCCACTCTTTTATGTTCCAGGTCACTTATCCGTTCTTCTGCCTCAGTTATTCTGCTATTGATCCCATCTAGAGTATTTAATTTAATTTCATTTATTGTGTTGTTCATTGCTGCTTGTTTCCTCTTTAGTTCTTATAGGTCCTTGTTAAATGTTTCTTGCATTTTCTCTGTTCTATTTCCAAGATTTTGGATCATCTTTACTATCATTATTCTGAATTCTTTTTCGGGTAGACTGCCTATTTCCTCTTTATTTGTTCGGTCTGGTGGGTTTTTATCTTGCTCCTTCATCTGCTGTTTCTCTGTCTTCTCATTTTGCTTATCTTACTGTGTTTGGGGGTCTCCTTTTTGCAGGCTGCAGGTTTGTAGTTCCCATTGTTTTTGGTGTCTGCCCCCAGTGGCTTAGCTTGGTTCAGTGGGTTGTGTAGGCTCCCTGGTGGAGGGGGTAGTGCCTGTGTTCTGGTGGATGAGGCTGGATCTTGTCTTTCTGGTGGGCAGGTCCACGTCTGGTGATGTGTTTGGGGGTGTCTGTGGCCTTAATATGATTTTGGGCAGCCTCTCTGCTAATGGATAGGGCTGTGTTCCTGTCTTGCTAGTTGTTTGGCATAGGGTGTCTAGCACTGTAGCTTGCTGGTCGTTGAGTGAAGCTGGGTCTTGGCACTGAGATGGAGATCTCTGGGAGATTTTCACCATTTGGTATTACGTGGAGCTGGGAGGTCTCTTGTGGACCAGTGTCCTGAAGTTGGCTCTCCCACCTCAGAGGCATAGCACTGACTCCTGGTTGGAGCACCAAGAGCCTTTCATCCACACAGCTCAGAATAAAAGGGAGAAAAAGAGAAAGAAAGAAAGAAACAGGATAAAATAAAATAAAGTGAGATAAAATAAAATAATTAAAATAAAAAAATTATTAAGAAAACTATTTTTTTAAAAAAGTAAAAAACAAAACAAAACAAAAAACGGACGGACAGAACCCTGGGACAAATGGTGAAAGCAAAGCTATACAGACAAAATCTCACACAGAAGCATACACATACACACTCACAAAAAGAGGAAATGGGGAAAATATATCTTGCTTCCAAAGTCCACGTCCTCAATTTGGGATGATTCGTTGTCTATTCAGGTATTCCACAGGTGCAGGGTACATCAAGTTGATTGTGGAGATTTCATCCACTGCTCCTGAGGCTGCCGGGAGAAATTTCCCTTTCTATTCTTTGTTCGCACAGCTCCCGGGGCTCAGCTTTGGATTTGGCCCCGCCTCTGCGTGTAGGTCACCTGAGGGCATCTGTTCTTCGCTCAGACAGGACAGGGTTAAAGGAACCGCTGATTTGGGGGCTCTGGCTCACTCAGGCCGGAGGGAGGGAGGGGCATGGCGTGAGGGGCGGGCCTGCGGCGGCAGAGGCCGGCGTGACGTTGCAGCAGCCTGAGGCGCGCCGTGCGTTCTCCCGGGTAAGTTGTCCCTGGATCACTGGGCCCTGGCGGTGGCGGGGTGCACAGGCTCCTGGGAGGGGAGGTGTGGAGAGTGACCTGTGCTCGCACACAGGCTTCTTGGTGGCGGCAGCAGCAGCCTTAGCGTCTCATGCCCGTTTCTGGGGTCCGTGCTAATCGCCGTGGCTTGCGCCTGTCTCTGGAGCTCGTTTAGGTGGTGCTCTGAATCGCCTCTCCTCGCACACCAGGAAACAATGGTCTCTTGCCTCTTCGGCAGGTCCAGACTTTTCCCCGGACTCCCTCCCGGCCAGCCGTGGCGCACTAACCCCCTGCAGGCTGTGTTCACGCCGCCAACCCCAGTCCTCTCCCTGCGCTCCGACAGAAGCCCGAGACTCACGTCCCAGCCCCACCCAACCCGGCGGGTGAGCAGACAAGCCTCTCGGCCTGGTGAGTGCTGGTAGGCCCTGATCCTCTGTGCGGGAATCTCTCCGCTTTGCCCTCCACACCCCTGTTGCTGCGCTCTCCTCCGCGGCTCCGAAGCTCCCCCACTCCACCACCCGCAGTCTCCGCCCGCAAAGGGGCTTCCTAGAGTGTGCGAACCTTTCCTCCTTCACGGCTCCCTCCCACTGGTGCAGGTCCCGTCCCTATCCTTTTGTCTCTATTTATTCTTTTTTCTTTCGCCCTACCCAGGTACGTGGGGAGTTCTTGCCTTTTGGGAGGTCTGAGGTCTTCTGCCAACGTTCAGTGGTTGTTCTGTAGGAGTTGTTCCCCGTGTAGATGTATTTCTGGTGTATCTGTGGGGAGGAAGGTGATCTCCGCGTCTTACTCTTCCGCCATCTTCCTCAACTCCCAATAGCTGTAATTTTGGTGTGCCCCTGGGAGTAGGTGAACTCAGCGCCTTCCTGCTCTGCCATATTTGCCGCTCCCTACATTTCTACTTTTAATAGCTAGAAAATATACGCTGCTTCTGTTGTTAGAGTTATAGCTTTAGTTTAAAGAGAGCAATATTTGTGGCACTATTTGGGAAAGTGCACAGTGGATTTGCAGAATAGCAGGTGGTACATGTTGATTGAAGGACACAGCATGTGAAGACAGAGACAGTGAAGACTCTAAAGCCCAGAGAGTTTCTGTGATTTTACAAAGGTCCCACTAATAGTAGCTGAGAGAGTGAGGCAGCCCTCAGGCCTGCAGAACCAGTCTTACAAACTTCACGCTCCTTACTGTTCTGTGGACATTGGGGCAGTTCAGCAACGGCTTATTCACCCAACAGAACAGGAAAGGAGGCATGGACCACAATTTGATTGGAAATCTGTCCTTAAAAGGGAATTGATCCTTGGGGAGTTATGCTGGGTGATCTGCTGGCTTCTTCAAGTAGGCATTTTAATGCAGCTAAAATAAATAAATATGGATATAATGGGTAGCTTTGAAAAAGAAAGTAATTATACAGGGCTCCATATAATGATGTATACAGCTAAGGGGGTTGAAAAAGGAGAAATTATGCAGGCTGCACAGCCCAGTGTACAGTAATGGATATTCATTTACAAAAGTGTATGAAAGCTAAAAAGTCAGGAACCCCTTTGGTCAGTCTTAGCAAGGTGTCATATTCAAAAGAAACACCACTTAGATATCTCAAAAATCTCTGAAAAGCTATTTAAGTGTGTACTAAAGACTAGTGAAAAGATTTTAGGGTGTATTGCATTTATCACACAGAAAAATATCTTAAAATACTTCCTCCATCAGTCTCACTATGTCTCACTACTGTTTGGCAGTGACTTTAGCCTCTCATAATATTTTGTCAAAGCTCCCTAGCATTCACTTTCCAATCTCAACTCACACTGGCTCTTCTCTTCACCCTCTTCTATCTTTCTGCTTTATTTTCTTCCTCTGCAGAGGTTACTCAGCCACGACACACCAAACGGCTAGGGAAGCATGTACTGAAATCTCCTTGGAAGGGAACCCTCTTTGGAAGGAAGGCTCTGTGAATCTTACATAATCAGAATATAATTGGGGTCCCATGTGGCCCAGTGTCTGGGTCATATCACTGTCAAAGAAACAGCAGCCTGACTCTAGAAGCCAAGACAAATAGTGTTGATCTGTAACTGTTTTGAAAGAGCCCAGTGCACAGGTTTCATACAACACTTTATGTAGAAAGCTTCCTAAAAATATTTCTACATCTCTCTCTCTCTCACTCAAAGTATCCCATTTGAGACAATTGTGAGGAATCCCCAAGTAGGGGAATTCATTAGGTCACCACTAGGGGGAGTGAAAGGGAGTGTGAGAGTACTTTGTGATATGCCTGTAGAGGGGTCATTCCTAGCATTCTTTCATTCACTCAGTCAACAAGTGTTCATTAAGCCCCAACTAGAGGCTGGGCACTGTGGTAGGGCCTAGAGATGCTATAGCGAATTTGACACTTACAGTCCGTCAGGAAAGGAGATATCAAACATTAAAATTGTGATGAGTGCTATAATGAGTGCTATAATCTTACATATATTGAATGCTAACTTTGTGCCAGGTATTGTGCTAAAAACTGTACATTTAACCTTCACTTAATTGTCTACTATTTTCAAGAAACCAGTATGATAAATACCATTATTATCTCCATTATACCAGTGGAGAAGCTGGGTGTTACACAATAACTTACCCAGGGTCACACATTGGAGCCAGGATTTAAAACAAAGTTTATCTAACTTTTAACCTAAAGTTCTTAGCCAGTGTTAAAGTACTGTTGCTTTCTAGAAGGGAGGGAGAAGACAGAGAACAGGAAAGGATGCCATCATGGAAAGGAACTGAAAAGATTCTGCCCCTACCATTCAGAAGTTGGACTGACCTCAGGGAATCAAGAGAACAGAATGTACAGAGGAAGACCCTTTGGGGCTGGGTTCCGGAGCCCTCAGCTGATGGTCTGGAAGAGGCTATAAAACAAACAGGCAGCTTGGCCCCTAACTTGAGAAGCAGGGTAGGGGGCATGGACCTCAGTGAGGAGGCCTAGTCTGGGGAGAGACCCTGTGCCCACTGTGTGAACGATCATTTAAAAGACTGGCATTTAGTAGACTTCTCAATTTCTCTCTGAGATGTGATAAACTCAGCAAGCATACGGCCAATAGCATCAGCTCTGGCCTCAAACAGTCCTGGCATAAAGATGCAACTCACAAGCTGTGTGGCTTTGGCTAAGGACTTAACTTTTCTGTGCCTCAGTTTACTAATGTATAAGATGAGCAATTTCAGGTTTCAGATGAGTAGGTCTAGGGTAGTTATAAAGATTATATGATTTATAAAAATTGCTTAGTTCAGTAACAGATGCAGAGTATACCTGCAATAAATGATGGATATTATTATTACAGGTTGTTTGCAGGTTAAATGCTTCCTGTGTTGTTTTCTATGAACCGAATTTCTTTCTGAGGCTTTGTTTTTGAGAACGTACACAAATAGATCCTCTTGGACAACCCAATGTGCAGTGTGTTTTTGGCATACTAAATGGGGCATTATTAACTTTTATTATTATTTTCATCAATACCTATAGCTGATGTTTATGGGCCACTTACCACGTCAGCCGGTATGCTAGGGAGTTTGCAAACACCGTGGCGTTCCATCTTCACAGCAAATCTGTGAGGTGGACACTCTTATTAACCCTATTTAAGTGATGGGGATGCTAAGGTTCTGAGACCTAAGTGACTTGCCCAGTGCCACATACTGGTAGCTTTTGGTGTCAGGTTTTGAGTTCAGTTCTGCCTCCTATGCTTGAAAGGAGCCCTTTTCAAGGTGGGGGAACGGGTCCCTGGGGTGGGCAGTGTGGCAGTCAGAACCGCTCCTCCTGGCACATGCATCTGTGGCCTCTTTTCTGATCCCCTGGTTAGGAGCCTTTCCTTGGCACATGTCCAGGGCATGCAGAGAGCTGGATGACCCATGGGTGGGAGACAGAGGTAGGCCTGCTCCAGGAGGGCTGGGGGCTTTCAATGGATGTGAAATATTTCATGATCAATGGCCCACCTAACATCTTTAAACATGCCTGCGGGCCTCTGAGGTGAAGTATCAGGAAAGGAGGAATGTCCAGGGAGTAGCAAGGCCTGGGGCAATTCTAAGCTTTTCATGGAGTGAAAGCTTCCAGGCAGTCAGGCTCCATTTCTTCCTGGAAATTTTTCTTTCTTTTTTCTTTTGGATACTCTATCTGACTGGGATTATCACATTTTGATTTTCTTGGAATGCCTCAGAGCTTGGTGGAAAATGGAAAGCTGGTGTGAACGTTCTTTCCCTTCTCAGGGATTTGGAGTCTTATTACTGTATGGTTTTAGCTTTCCATGATTTGTTTTTTAATGCTGTGGTCTACATAGAGCTAAGGAATGTGTAACGCTATCATTTTGCTTTCCTGAGATTTCCTTCAGAGCTCTTATTGTTTATAACTTTAAACTCACTTTATTTCCAAAAAATGCCTTCGAGGTGGCTTCCAATATGAAACAAATATAATACGGTACAATTATAAACTAACATTCAAATACAGATCTGAAGTTAAATACAGGGTGATAAATAGACGTAGTGATTATCAGGGATGAGTAACTTACTACATCGGAGGTTTAAATTTAACTTGGAGCTTCTTGTAAATCAAGATAAGGATGACATAATGGATTTTACAGTGTCTTTGAACTGAAACAAGGAAGTTGTTCTCATCGAAGAGAATTCTTCTGGCACCAAAATTCTAGTAGACGAAATGTGTAAGCTTATGTGTTATAGAAACATAGGAAGGTATAGATACAACTTTGCCCTTAAAACATATAGATATATAGGTACAGATGTGCAAACATAAACACATGCGTATTAGTGCCTGTGTGTGAATACACACCGACATACCTACATACATACATGCATATTGTGGTAGGCAGACAAATGGTCACCCAAAGCTGTCCACATCCTATTCCCTGGAATTTGTGAATATGTGAGATTAGGGTAATTAGGTTGCATGTGAAATTAAGGTTGCTAATCATATGACTTTAGTTTAAGGAGATTATACTGGAGTTTCTGTGTTGGCTAAATATAATCACAAGGGCCCTTAAAAGTAGAAGAAGAAAGTAGAAGAGGCGTCAGAGTGATACCGTATGAGAAGGACTGAATGTGCTGTTGTGGTTTTAAAGATGGAGGGAGAGGTAAGCCAAGGAATACAGATGGTATCTAGGAACTGAAAAAGACAAGGGCATGGATTCTCCTGTAGAGTTTCCAGAAAGAAACACAGCCCTGCCAACACCTTGATCTTAGCCCCAGGAGACCTATGGCAGACTTCTGACCTACACAAATAAAAGATAATGAGTTTATGTTAAGCCACTAACTTTGTAGTAATTTATTTCAGGGGCAGTAGAAAACTAATGCACACACACAGGAAAATTTACACAGACACAGCTAAAACAAGGAGAAGAGCAGAAAAAGAGAGAGAAGAAAGAAAAAAGGGATCAGTGAAGATATTTCTATAGGAAATGAAGATAATGCAGTTTAGGTACCTTGATTGCCAAAAATAGCACTTAGATCTCATATATAAATGCAATTAATTTCTTGACTCTTGGGTATCTAACAGGGTTTTTAATTTTAGTCCAGACTGCGTTAGAATTCTTGATTTTATTCCTTCTTCAAAACTTGTTCCAACAATGATGTGCTGGAGCAGACTTCTCCCAGGTCCTGAAAGCTGACTTGGGACCATCTCTCATTCACTGATGTCATGTCTACAGAGTGAGTTGGGCAATGGTGGGAGTATCCACATCCTGAAATCAAACACGAAGTTTTCTTCCAAAGGACTTTTACCTCTAAAGAGTTGGTTGTTACACATTTACCAGTATACCACTGCTTTCACAGACTTATCTACCTTAGTAAATGGTATGATCATACACCTAGTTGCTAAATACTTAGGAGTCATCTTTGTATATCTAATCAGCCAATATCTAATTAGTTATCTAGTCCTGCAACTTCTACCTCCAGATCATATAAATCTTTTTCTATCTCCATGTTATCACTCAAAGCTACCACTACATCTTGCCTGAACCATTGCAGTGGGCTTGTCATGGACCCCCTGCACTCTGCTGTAGGCCCCCTACCATCTTTTAAAATATAGGTCATATCATGCCACTTCACATCTTAAAATTCTCCAGTACCCTTAGAGTAAAAGCCTTAACTCCTTAACTCCATTAATTCCAGCCTGTAACACCCTCCCTTCCTTGCCTTTTTTTTTTGTATTGATTTATATATTTTCTTTTTTTTTTTGCCTTTAATCTTTTTTTTTTTACATCTTTATTGGAGTATAATTGCTTTACTATTGTGTGTTAGTTTCTGCGGTATAACAAATCCAGTTGCATTTTGTCTTCTCTCCAAACAGCTCCCTGTGTTCTGGCCACGCTGCTCTTTCCACCAAGCTCATGTCTGTCTTAAGGCCTTTGCCACAGCGGTTGCCTTTGCTATGGATGTCCCTCTCCTTCCCCCAGTTCTTTATGTGGCTGCCCCTTTCCCGTTATTCAGGACTTAGCTTAAATGTTCCCACCTCAGTGAGACTGTCCCTGAGCACCCAACCTACAATAGTCTAACATTCCTGTAATATCACTCTGTATCATTTTCATCTTAGCACCTGCTTCTACCTACCGTTTCTTTGTTCACTTATAGTGCCTGGCCCACAGTAGACTCAGTAAATTGCTTGTTGAAAGAATGAATTAACTTAGAGTGTTTAAAACATTGGCTAGAATTATGTTCCATAGACAGCTTCTTTCCTGTCCGGGGCCCAGTGGCAGCGGGTGGCTACTAAAAACTCTCAACCCTAGTGTGGGATAAGGAGGTGGAAAATGGCTGGCGTAGCAGAAATGTAAGTTAGAGGGTCCAACGGCCAAGGGAGCTTGGGTGAGAATATTGCAGCTTTGGTAAAAGGCATCCAAGTGTCAGATATCAGGGTAGGGATGGTGGCTGAGTGCTAATCTGTAAGCAAGAAAAGCGTGTAGGCTGAATGCATGGGTCAGTCCTGGCCCAGACAGACAGGGGGCCAGCCTGGCAGCTCATGCCACCCTCCCTAGGTCCATCAGCTGTGCTGATCTATCCTGAGCTCTTTCTGAAGGACTCTTCCTGGTCCGACTTTGCTATCATAAAGGCCTAACTCTCACATATCAGTTATCACCACTGAATTTCCCTTGTGGAGAAATTTCAGGAGAGATAAATACTCCACTGCTAGAGTTCATGGCTCTTCCCAATAGGATTTTCATACTCTCTAGGTATAAAAAGGCAAACTTTTTTTCATTGTTACATTAATGAGTTCCTCTTTTTAAAAATTTTTATTGGAGCACAGTTGATTTACAATGTTGTGTTAGTTTCAGGTGTACAGCAAAGTGAATCTGTTATACATATATCCACGCGTTTTTAGATTCTATTCCCATATAGGTCATTACAGAGTAGTTAGTAGAGTTCCCTGTACTATACAGTAGGTCTTATTAGTTATCTATTTTATATACACTAGTGTGTATATGTCAATCCCAATCTCCCAATTTATCCCGCCCCCCAACATTTCCCCCCTGGTAACAGAAATAAACTCAGTTAAGTTTGTTTTCTACATCTGTGACTCTATTTCTGTTTTGTAAATAAGTTCATCTGTACCATTTTTATAGACTCCACATAAGTAATATCATATGATATTTGTCCTTCTCTGACTTACTTCACTCAGTATGACAATCTCTAGGTCCATCCATGTTGCTGCAGATGGCATTATTTCATTCTTTTTAATGGCTGAGTAATATTCCATTGTATATATGTACCACATCTTTATTCATTCCTCTGTTGATGAACATTTAGGTTGCTTCCATGTCCTGGCTATTGTAAACAGTGCTGCAGTGAACATTGGGGCACATGTATCTTTTCAAATTATGGTTTTCTTTGGATATATGCCCAGGAGTGGGATTGCTGGATCATGGTAGCTCTAGTTTTAGGTTTTGTTTTTTCTTTTGCTGTATGCGGGCCTCTCACTGCTGTGGCCTCTCCCGTTGCGGAGCACAGGCTCCGGACACGCAGGCTCAGCGGCCATGGCTCATGGGCCCAGCCGCTCTGTGGCATGTGGGGTCCTCCCGGACTGGGGCACGAACCCGTGTCCCCTGCATTGGCAGGAGGACTCTCAACCACTGCGCCACCAGGGAAGCCCTAGTTTTAGTTTTTTTAAGGAACCTCCATACTGTTCTTCATAGTGGCTACACCAATTTACATTCCCACTAACAGTGTAGCAGTGTTCCCTTTTCTCCACACCCTCTCCAACATTTATTATTTGTAGATTTTTTGATGATGGCCATTCTGACTGGTGTGATGTGATACCTCATTGTAGTTTTGATTTGCATTTCTTTAATAATTAGTGATGTTGAGCATCTTTTTATGTGATTTTTTGGCCACTTGTATGTCTTCTTTGGAAAAATGTCTATTTAGGTCTTCTGCCCATTTTTTGATTGGGTTATTTGTTTTTTGATATTAAGTTGTATGAGCTCTTTATATATTTTGGATGCTAACCTCTTTATTGATCATGTTATTTACAAGTATTTTCTCCTAGTAGGTAGGTTGTCTTTTTGTTTTGTCAGTGGTTTCCTTTTCCATGCAAAAGTTTAATTAGGTCCCATTTGTTTATTTTGTTTTTATTTCTTTTGCCTTAAAGACAGATTCAAAAAAATATTGCTACAGTTTATGTCAAAGAGTGTTCCGCCGCCCAGGGGAGATCAGCTCGGTGCTTTGTGACCACTTAGAGGGGTGGGATAGGGAGGGTGGGAGGGAGGGAGACTCAAGAGGGAAGAGATATGGGGATATATGTATATTTATAACTGATTCACTTTGTTATAAAGCAGAAACTAACACACCATTGTAAAGCAATTATACTCCAATAAAGATGTTTAAAAAAAAAAGAATGGAAACTGGGGGACTTCCCAGAATCCGCCTGAGAATGCAGCGGTCACGGGTTCGAGCCCTGGTCCAGGAAGATCCCACATGCCGCGGAGCAACTAAGCCCATGCACCACAACTACTGAACCTGCACTCTAGAGCCCATGTACCACAACTACTGAACCTGTGTGCCACAACTACTGAAGCCCGCATACCTAGAGCCTATGCTCTGCAACAAGAGAAGCCATCGCAATGAGAAGCCCGTGCACCATAACGAAGAGTAGCCCCCACTCACCACAACTAGAGAAAGCCCAACACAACAACAAAGACCCAACACAGCCAAAAATAAATAAATAAAATTTAAAAAAAGAATGTTTTGCCTATGTTCTCTTCCAAAAATTTTATATTTTCAGATCATACCCTTAGGCCTTTAACCCATTTTGAGTTTATTTTTGTATGTGGTGTGAGGGAGTGTTCTAGTCTCATTCTTTTACATTGTAGCTGTCCAGTTTTCCCAGCACCACTTATTGAAGAGATTGTCTTTTCCCCATTGTATATTCTTGTTTCCTTTGTCGTATATTAATTGACCATAAGTGCCTGGGTTTATTTCTGGGCTCTCTATTATCTTCCATTGATCTTTGTGTCTGTTTTTGTGTCAGTACCATATTGTTTTGATTATCGTAGGTTTCTAGTATAGTCTGAAGTCAGGGAGCATGATACCTCCAGCTTTGTTCTTTTTTCTCAAGATTACTTTGGCAATTTGGGGTCTCCTCTGGTTCCTTATAAATTTTAAGATTACTTATTATAGTTCTGTGGAAAGTGTCATGGGTATTTTGATAGGGATTTCGTTAAATCTGCAGATTGCTTTGGGTAGTACAGCCATTTAACATTATTGTTCTAATCAAAGAATATAGGAAATCTTTCCATTTCTTTGTATCATCTTCAGTTTCTATCATAATGTTTTAAAGATTTCATCGTATAAGTTTTTCACCTCTTTGGTTAAGTGTATTCCTAGGCAATTTATTCTTTTGATATGATTTTAAATGAGGTTTTTCTTTTTACTTTTTCTTTATGATATTTCATTATTAGTGTATAGAAAAGCAACAGATTTCTTACATTAATCTTATATTCTGCAACTTTACTGAATTCATTTAGTAGTTTGAATTGATTTTTGGTGGAGACTTTTGGATTTTCTATATGTAGTATCATGTCGTCTGCAAATAGTGACAGTTTTACTTCTTCCCTTCTAATTTGGATGCCTTTTATTTCTTTTTCTTGTCTGATTGTTGTGGCTAGGACTTCTAACACTATGTTAAATAGAAGTGGTGAGAGTGGGCATCCTTGTCTTGTTCCTTATTTTAGAGGAAAGGCTTTCAACTTTTCACCTTTGAGCATGATGTTGGCTGTGGGTTTGTCATAAATGGCCTTTATTATGTTGAGATATGTTCCCTCTATACCAATAATATACTCTCTCCTTTTTCTTTTCTACTGTTCCTGGGAAAAACTACATCTTTCTTTCCCAGATCTTTCCCATCTCCAATCTATTTGTAAACCACAGGAAAATTAATCTTCTTAATACACTAAAGACACACACATATATGTCTTACTCTTTAAAAAAACCCCTCAATAGCTCTCTGATGAACCCAAACTCCAGATGTGAATGTTTCTGGTTTCTCTCTGTTCTGGCTCTAGCTCCTTGGCCTCAGAGCTCACCCTGAACACTGCACTGCTTCTGAAGTAGAGAAGGCTCTCTCCACTTCCCTGCCCAGAATGACTTTCTCTTCCCACTTTGCTGAATCTCACCTGATCCTGATGAAGTCCCAACTCTTCTGTGAAGCCTTCTTGTATTTCATCTTCCTTATGAATTACTCATTTTTGGGAAAGCTATGGAAATAATTGTCTTAACAACAACCACCTTCAATTGTTATTCATTGTGTCAAGTATGTTTCTTGGCTCAATAATTGTTGTTATGGGCTGAATAGTTATGTCCCTCCAAAATTCATATGTTGAAACCCTACCCCCACAATATGATGGTACTGGGAGGTGTGGGCCTTTGGGAGGTAATTAGAATTAGATGAGGTCATGAGGGCAGAGCCCCCATGAGTTGGTTAGTGCCCTTATAAGGGTCAGGAGAGAGCTTGCTGTGCTCTGCTGTCCAAAGGAGAAGTCAGCACCTACAGCTTGGAAAAGAGCTCTCACCAGAACCTGACCATGTAGAAACCTATTCCTGGACTTCCAGTTTCCAGAACTGTGAGAAATAAATGTCCATCACTTATAAGCCACCCAGTCTATGGTAATTTGTTATGGCAGCTTGAACTAAAATAATTGGATCTCTGATTTCTTCTATAAACATAAAATATATAATAAATGATGAGGAATATTGCTGTTATCAAAAGTAATAGATACTTCTGTCAGCACTCTAGAATAATAAAAGTATCATTTAAACATAATTTATAGCTTCTAAAGCCTTTATTATTTTAGGTTAAAACTTACCAAGTTTTTTCTAAAATATAATTTTACTTTCAAATAAATTATATACATAAACCTAGTTAAGTACACACTTTTCTTTGAGGAGTAAATTGCTTTTTAAATAAGAAAATGAAGAATATATTACATATATTGCTTTAGTACAGATGAATAAATTCTTTTAATATTTTGCAAATAAAAGCCTGTGATTAATGAAGATGTTTTATGGAAATATTTAAAACTGTCTTGTGTTTATACATGAATTCTCTTCACTATAAATATTTTTGCAGAAAAGGAAGAATATTTTGTGCTGGGATATCCCTTTCTGCTCTACCTATACTTTGTTGAACTTAGAAAAGCATGTGCTGTATCAAATCAGAGTCTGCCTTACTTGTCATTTTGATTAATATTGACTTTCTGAGCTACCTATTATTTCTTCACTGAAATACAGCAAGGTTATTATATGACTTGATTACTTTGTAACTCCTCAAAACCTAAAGAGAACTATATTCAGCTAAGTGTAAGCAGGTTTATTTTAGTTTGACTCAAAATGCAAAAGCAAGGTTTGAAAAGTTCACTCATTCATTACTTCAGCAAATATTTATTGAGTGATTACAGGTGTCACACACTGTATTAATTCCTGGAAAATCCCTGACTTCATTGAGCCTTGTCAAGGGGGAAATTAAGGAAGGAAAACAAGCAATTACAGCACACACATATTATGATAGGGTGAGACAGAAGAACTAGAACAGGCTTCAGAGTACCCTGAACCCAGGCACCAGGGAAGACTTCCAGGATAAGATGACCTTCCCAGTGACGTGTTATTCAGAGGGGACAGCGAATACAAAGGTCCTGTGGTGAGAGAACAGTCTTGGAATTTAGGAATGGAGAGGGGACGGCAGGGATGGAAGGAAAAGCAAGGCTGAAGGTTGGAGAAGTTCCAAGGGTGTTCTGGAGGGAGCCATGTTGGAGAAGTTTGGAACCTTGAAGAGAAAGTTTTCCCCACTGAAGCTTTCCTGCTTTTTCTTTTTACTCTTAAGAATTTTAAGGAGGAAGTTATCTCCAAGTTAACCAGTCAACATTTTTAAAATGTAGAGCTTGTTTATCCTTCATATTGGAAGAGTCAAAGATTCTGTCCTTCTTCCAGACTCTTAGGGAGTTTTTAAGCATGGGAACATGAACAACAATTACAGTGGAAAGAGTTCCTGAGCCAAGTTGCTGGAAATGAATACTTCTGCAGCAAGACTTTATCCCCTGAAAGAGCACTTGCCTGTCTGTGGAATGGAACCTTAGGGCTGTGGAAATAGTGCTTATATGGGGCTCAGAATTCTTTAATAAGAGGAAAAATGTGGTGTGCTGAGGGGAATGGGAAGTATTGGCTATTATCAAGCTTGAAGAATCTGAAATCTTGTCAGCTGTTTAAAAGAAGATTTTTCAAGTCAATTGTTGGTAATCATGATCATAGATGTTTTCTCTACCATTTTTCATTATTAGTGACTCAAATCCCTTACATTGAATTTTCTACATGATGTGTACAGAGACAGAGGACAATGAAGGAGGATCTGAGCTGCCACAAGGAAGCTTTGCCTTATTTTTTGCTCTAATGGCCAAAATTTGAAGAACTCTCATTTGATTTGAAGAGCTCTTGAGCTGGTTCCAAAGGATAATTGAGTCCAATTTGTATGGAGAGATGGAGTAACTGAGACAGGTTCCAAACTTCCTTCTAAGGATTTAGAGTACAGAATGCTTATTTTAAGAACAAAAATTATGCCAAGTTTTCTTTTTTCTTCCTTTTTCCTTAATGTTGATATAGATTTAAGCTTTGGCTTTTCAATATATATTTGAAGTGACTGTCCATATGGAACACCATACAGTAGAAGAGAAAAGTATTTCCAGATGATGTTCCTTTGTAACCAAATGTTAGACTTGACAGAAGTCAGAGGGATTTTGCCACCTGATATTGTAGCTCCCCAGAATGACTGCCTGCTTCTGCCACTGCAGTAGACAAAGGAGATGGCAGGAGGCCACATCCTCATAGCGTTTTCTCTCCATTTTCCACCTCAGAGACTACCGAGCCTTATGGATGGGAAGCCAGTGTCTTTCCTGATCTCTGGGCAGTCCTCATGTCTTCCTCCTTCACTGTTACAAGAAGCTACCTTCATGAAATGTGAAAGGCTCTGGTGAGAGCTGTGCATTTCGCCTGTAGGAAAGATAACAGGTTTTACTTAACGTAACAACCTTCTGAACTTGCAGAAGCACTATGCTTTAGTTCCCTGCAGAGTTGAAATTGATGCAGCACTACGTAGGATGTTGCCCAAACTCCTAGAAGTCTTTGGCCTGAGAGATTACCAGTCTTCGACCAAGATTTTCTTGCTCCGTTCTTTATTGAGATTATATATTTTCTAACTACTTTCATATAAGGATGGTGATAGTAAATGGTAGAAATTTTTATTCTTTAAATTAAAATTTAGGGAAAAGAAAGTTGGCAATTATTTTGGTCTGTATTTTAAAAAATGGTCAAGAACTCTGAAGGTTCTGAGATTTTACTATACTTGCAAGCTAATAAGTTAGTGTGTTATAGTTTGATGGATGCTGGCAGAAGACAAGAGACCCCTCATTCAGAGACAAAGGACTTTATTTTTCATAACACAACGTGCAGCATGGGCATCAGCACATGTGTATTAGTTCCTTGAGTCCTAAGGGAAATATACAGAGGGCCTGATGTCACTAGAACATGCAGTGAGCTGCATGAGAGGAGAGGAATCCTGAGTTTAGGGAATTTGAATCTCTTGTAATGGACAGCAAGCATGCCTGCCTTTGGTAGGAGAGAGTGCCACCTTTATCCTGCAAGACTATGTGCAATAGATACATTCTTGGAACAATTTTGGAACAAGAGATGGTAAATGTCACATGTTGAAGCACAAAAGTAACAGGGCAATTTTCACTCAACAAAAGGTAATTTTTCTGGTCAGTCACATCTCTAAGTCTGGAAACTACTGAATATAATTCTAGGGAATCAGGAGAAAGGAAAGAAAAAAACAAAAATGAGAGAAGGACCGTTACTTTGTGCCCGTGTGTGGAAGTGACAAAAGTCCTTCCTGAGAGTCCATATCTAACTGATGCCTAATTCTAATTCAGCTTTTAAAGTCAGCTTTATGCTCTCTGTGCTGTTAATACAAATATTAACTTTAATTATTTTCAGCAGTGTTTATTGCCATAATGCTTCCGAAGTCTTTCCTTCAGAAAGACATTGTTTCCAAATGTAGACAATTTGGACCACGTCATGTTTATTGAATCAGTGGCTTTGTGTTACTAACTTTTGAATTGTTATTAATAATATGAGTATTAGCATTCTTTAATGAAAAGGCATAATAATCTTACATTTTTGTGAGTGTTCAATGCAGTTTTCAAAACAATTTCAAAAATGACTATGAAAGGGGGAATGTGTATTTTGGGGGAGAAAAATGTATGACAATTTACTACAAGCATCTTACATGAAGTCTTCCTCTATGTAACTACTCTGATTTTTTTATATTAAGATTTCAGTTTTGTTAGGATTGAATCCAGTCAGAAATAGCTGTGTGTTTCCAAAGAACACAGGCTAAGGAAGGTTATGGATACTAAGTACGTGTCAGACTTACTTGATTGAAGAAAGGGGAAACTTCTGTAGAAACTAGAAAAAAAGACTTCAGGCATTTGTGGCAGGAGCCATTTAAAAAAATGGATTTCCAGGCAGTATTTCCATAGAGGATACTAGAATATACTTGATTAAACTGCTAAGATTTTTGGATTTCTAAATTACTTTTGTAAATGTGGACAAATCAGATTTTCAATAGTAAAGTTTAAAAAAGTCTTCATGACGAGTATTCATGAAGTCCTTGTAATATGCCAAGTGATGGATGAGACACAAATGACATAGTTTCCACCCTTTGGGGAGCAACTGCCATGAACTACAAAACAGAAAAAAAAGTTTAAATGAAAATTTTATATATTCTGTCCAAATAATAGAGATACAAAGTGGTTTAAGGAAAAAGAAGGAAAAGAAGACAACAAAGCAATGCTGGTTTTCCTAAGGGAATTATTCTGTTTGATGGCTGACTGCAAAACTGTACAATCCTAATGTATTTTCTCTTCAAATGGGGAAGCTTGACATACTGCCATTCACTGTTAATCACAGCACTAGATGAAGGGTTTTCATTTTAAGAAACACAAGAAACATTGACAGGACTGGTGGCATCGTGGCTAGTAGGGAAAGAGATGGGGAAAGAAAGGTGAAGCACGTAAAAGGACAGTAAAATTCTATCTTTTGTAATATAATAGGGAAGGACAAATCTGACTCCATGTTAGATATGTTCCTCTTACTTTAACCTTTGTGCTCTGTTGCTTGTGCTTAGTTATGCTGCTCTGCACTTTTTGTAGAAGAATGTTGCCTATAGTCTGAAATATATAGGACAGCCCATTCTCAAGGCTCTGACTTTAAGGGTGTAACAGTTTCCCATTCATATAGACATAAAAAGTTGCAGAGGGCTTCCCTGGTGGTGCAGTGGTTGGGAGTCCGCCTGCCGATGCAGGGGAAGTGGGTTCGTGCCCCGGTCCGGGAGGATCCCACATGCCGCGGAGCCGCTGGGCCCGTGAGCTATGGCCGCTGAGCCTGCGGGTCCGGAGCCTGTGCTCCGCAACGGGAGAGGCCACAACAGTGAGAGGCCCGCGTACCGCAAAAAAAAAAAAAAAAAAAAATGCTGCAGAGCAGAAAATAATATTTGTCTTGTTGTAGGTTTACGGGGACAAAGTAAATTATTAAAATAAATAACCTCAGCTATCCAAAATCAAATCAGAGATCTCATACTCTGTAATATTCTCAGCCCAAGTATTTGTGTTCTGTGACATATATGTAACTGAAATTAAAGTAATTCATAAAATATCTATTTATTTAAAAGAAAACTTTGTTTCTTCTGTTGAGAAAAAAGTTACTTTTAAATTTATTTGATGTTTGTAATATCTGAATACATTTAGTTTTGGTGAGTTAATATTTTATAGGTAACATGAGATAAACAGGACAAGCTATTCTCATAAAAGACACACCATTTTTAAAAGTAAATTCGTTTATTTATTTATTTTTGGCTGTGTTGGGTCTTTGTTGCTGCGTGGGCTTTCTCTAGTTATGGCGAGCGGGGGCTACTCTTTGTTGTGGTGCGTGGGCTTCTCATTGTAGTGGCTTCCCTTGTTGCGGAGCATGGGATCTAGGCACGTGGGCTTCAGTAGTTGTGGCACGTGGGCTCAGTAGTTGTGGCTTGTGGGCTCTAGAGTGCAGGCTCAGTATTTGAGGTGCATGGGCTTAGTTGCTCTGTGGCATGTGGGATCTTCCCGGACCAGGGCTTGAACCAGTGTCCCCTGCGTTGGCAGGTGGATTCTTAACCACCGCACCACCAGGGAAGCCTCAAAAGACAGACGCTTGTCTCTTTATTTAGCAAGTTGAATTTAAGGGAAGTATTTAGAACACTAACGCCATGTTAATTAATAGTTTCTTAATCACTCAATTCCAGCTAGCATCCATCATTTTCTACAGAAGCTAAACATGTAAATTGATTTCTGTTGAGTAAAATGCTTTCCATTTCAAAGATGGAACTACATTTTTTTTAAAAGCACTTTTCTTGGTTAGAAGTCTGGTTGTTTCTTCCTTAAATCCTTCTTTAAGGATTTTCTGACAGCTCAGTGATAAAGGTTGACTATTTCCCCCAGACACTCCCATAAGCTTGCAGTGGAGAGGCTGGCGTTTTATCCAAATTCTCTCAGGAAAATCTTTTGCCAGGAAAACATACAGACCCTTCTAATGTTGCTTTCAGAATTCTTTACGTTCAAATGTCCCTGGAATAGTCAGTTCATGGCATAGCTGCTAGGTTCATCTGCTCAGGGCACTGGTGGTGCCAAAAAAAGTAGTTTTGCCTTTAAAAATCAAACATGCACTAGTGTGGACCAAACTGTCAAGAAGAAGTGTTTTAAAAGGTACGCCATATGGGTTTCTGGGGTGCAACTAAGGGAAGAGGACTGAGACACTCCATCACGCAACATATGATAACTGGCGAAGTTCAGAGTTGCAGGACATTGATCAGAAATCATCAAATAATCCATTTTAAGAAAATGGGGTGATGGTTGCTTTTAAGAGACAGCTAAGAGCAATGCAATGGAAAAGAACATGTTCAACATTTTTTTAAACTGGATTTTTAAAAATTAATTTTTATTGGAATAGAGTTGCTTTATAATGTTGTGCTAGTTTCTGCTGTGCTGCAAAGTGAATCAGCCACACATAGACAGATATTCCCTCTTTTTTGTATTTGCCTCCCATTTAGGTCACCACAGAGCAATGAGTAGGGTACCCTGTGCTATACAGTCTGTTCTCATTAGTTACCTGTTTTATACATGGTAGTGTATATATGTCAATCCCAATCTCCCAGTCCATCCTACATCCCCTTCCCCCCTTTGTATCCATACATTTGTTCTCTATGTCTGTGTCTCTATTTCTGCTTTGTAAATATGTTCATAGACACCATTTTTCTAGATTCCACATATATGTGATATTATATGATATTTGTTTTTCTCTTTCTGACTTACTTCACTCTGTATGACAGTCTCTAGGTCCATTCACATCTCTGCAAAAGGCACAATTTTGTTCCTTTTTATGGCTGAGTAATATTCCATTGTATATATGTACCACATCTTTATCCACACCTCTCTTGATGGACATTTAGGTTGCTTCCATGTCCTGGCTATTGTAAATAGTGCTACAATGAACATTGGGGTGCATGTATCTTTTTGAATTATAGTTTTCCCTGGGTATATGCCCAGGATTGGGATTGCTGGATCATATGGTGTTCTATTTTCAATTTTTTAAGGAACCTCCATACTGTTCTCCATAGCGGCTGTATCAATTTACATTCCCATCAACAGTGTAAGAGGGTTCCCTTTTCTCCACACCCTCTCCAGCATTTATTGTTTTCTGATGGCCATTCTGACTGGTGTGAAGTGATCCCTCATTGTAGTTTTCATTTGCATTTCTCTGATAATTAGTGATGTTGAGCATTTTTCATGTGTTTGTTGGCCATCTGTATGTCTTCTTTGGAGAAATGTCTATTTAGGTCTTCTGCCCATTTTTTGATTGGGTTGTTTGTTTTTATGATATTAAGCTACATGAGCTGTTTGTAAATTTTGGAGACTAATCCCTTGTCAGTCTCATCATTTGCAAATATTTTCTCCCATTCTGTGGGATGTCTTTTCGTTTTGTTTATGGTCTCCTTTGCATTGCAAAAGCTTTTGAGTTTAATTATGTCCCATTTGTTTATTTTTGTTTTTCTTTCCATTCCTCTGGGAGATAAATCGAAAAAGATATTGTTGTGATTTATGTCAGAGAGTGTTCTGCCTATGTTTTCCTCTAAGAGTTTTATAGTGTCTGGCCTTACATTCAGGTCTTTAATCCATTTTGAGTTTATTTTTGTGTATGGTGTTAGGTAGTGTTCTAATTTCATTCTTTTACATGTAGCTATCCAGTTTTCCCAGCACCACTTATTGAAGAGGCTGTCTTTTCTCCATTGTATGTTCTTGTCTCCTTTGTCATATGTTAGGTGTCTATAGGTGTGTGGGTTTATCTCTGGGCTTTCTATCCTGTTCCACTGATCTATATTTCTGTTTTTGTGCCAGTACCGTACAGTTTTGATTACGTAGCTTTGTAGTATAGTCTACAAAGCTATAGTATCATGCCATCTGCAAACAGTGACAGTTTTACTTCTTCTTTTCCAATTTGGATTCCTTATTTCTTTTCCTTCTCTGTTTGCCATAGCTAGGACTTCCAAAAGAATGTGGAATAATAGTGGTGAGAGTGGACATCCTTGTCTTTCTCCTGATCTTAGAGGAAATGCTTTCAGTTTTTCACCATTGAGAATGATGTTTGTTGTGGGTTTTTCATATATGGCCTTTATTATGTTGAGGTAGGTTTCCTCTATTCCCACTTTCTGGAGAGTTTTTATGATAAATGGGTGTTGAATTTTGTCAGAAGCTTTTCCTGCAACTATTGAGATGATCATATGGTTTTTATTCTTCAATTTGTGGATTTTAATTTCATTGGAAACAAGCTGATTGCTCTCTGGGAAACAGTGCCTTTGGTAACTCTTTGGGCATCCTGAAAATAGAATGCATCTATTGCCTTACTAATTTTGCAGATAATATCTCTGAAGTATAATATAATAAATGGGTTTTAAATGTTGGTAAAAAGTAATTACTATTTTTATATTAATAGCTTCATATTAATATATTAATAACTGAAACTCTATCAGTTAGTACTTCCATTTGCAAGCAAGAAATGATTTTTAGAACGTAAGTCCTAAAGGGATAAAACTAGGTAATATCTGAGGCAGCAGGGA
The DNA here is from genome assembly GCF_949774975.1 of Lagenorhynchus albirostris. Taxonomy (NCBI): domain Eukaryota; kingdom Metazoa; phylum Chordata; class Mammalia; order Artiodactyla; family Delphinidae; genus Lagenorhynchus; species Lagenorhynchus albirostris. Next base: position 78,059,087 of record NC_083106.1, on the reverse strand, counting down.
GCTCTTCCTTGATTCCTTGATTTGTTTATTTTTCCCCTAGACATTCATTGATCTGACAAGTATTTGTGTTTCCTACTATGGGCGAAGTTTAGTTCTAGGCACGGGAGAACTTGCTGTGAGCAAGGAGACAAGCTCACATCCTTGTTTTTTGTTTTGATTTTTCGAAAGTAAACATAACATGTGTACATGCACAAATATTATTATAGTTAAAGGTTCTATGAAGAAAGGAAAGCTAGTAAAGGGGACAGGAAGTGATGGGGAGGTTAGGTCTGACAAAATATGTCAGGATTTGCGATTGTTAGGGGCTCTAGAGGGAAGGAAAGGGAGCAGTAATGGGGGGGGTGGGAGGTGCTTTTCATGAAATGCGGAAGACTGGGGAAGGAGGGGGATTGTAGAGGAAGCGGGGAAAGTGTCAGTGGGAAGTCAAAAGTTCATATTCAAATGGAGATGTTGAATTGTCAGTTGGATAGCAAACCTGGAGCTGGGGAAAAAGTCAGGGAGTCAGGGTTTCATATGTAAATTTGGGATTCATGAGCATATTAATGGTATTTGACACCACAGGATTGGCTAAAATAACCTCTGAAGTGAGAATAATGAGTATAAATGGAGGAGAAGGCTGAGGATTGAGTCAGGGGCACTCCACCAGTTAAAGGTCAAGCAGAGAAGGAGCAACCAGCAATAGAAACTGAAGTTGTAGCCAGTGTGGTGGGAAGAGAACCGAGAATGTGTGTCCTACAAGACAAGTGGCAAAGAAACTGTAAGAAATCATTGATGACGAGTGCTGCAGAGAGTCAAATGAGTCATGAGAAATGACTTAAATTTGTTTAAATGGAAGATACACAAAATAATTCAGGAAGAAAGAACACATGACAAAGAGTGAGGGAGATAAATATTAATATAGTAACTGGCCATTCAGTCCCTGCATATCTTTGATACAACTTCCCCTTGGAACATTATCTATCATGATTTAAATCTTGAGAAGAGGCATTTGCCTCAATGAATCCCAAAGGAAACTTTGCTTTGTAATACAAAACAAAACTTCGGCAGTTAGATCCAAAGACTCTAGAGATGGTAGTCCAATGCCATTTGATATAATTTAAAATCTCTGCATTCTACCTTCCCTCACATCTAATCACACAGCAGACAGTTGTTGTGCATTATTTCATTGTAATATGTCAATACATGTAATATCTGCCCACTTCTCTTCATCTCCTCTGCCAATTTCCTCCTTCAATCTGGTATTATCCCTTGCCTGGACTACTGCAACTACTTCTGTGTTAGGTCTTTGGAGAAGCAGCCTCCAAGGTGAGATTCTATGTACAAGAGATTTACTGGGGAAGATTCCTGTAAGGGATAAACAGGGAGGGAATAGAAGTAGACAGAAAGAGCTTTCAGACCTTGAGACAGGTCTGATATCTGTGAATAAAGAGGGAGGCAGAAAACTGTCAGACAGAGGGGCAATTCTGAGAAAGTTTCGACCAGGATTGTGAGGAGTCCACAGCCAAAGTTGCCCATTAGTGGAGTCTCACATCCCATAGGAATGGGCTAGTACTAGTACCACACCATGCCCACGCATTAGCAGGAATTGACCGTGGCTTGGGTAAGAGGGGCAGAGGTAGGGGCCTGGGGGTTTGACTTCAGCTCAATTGTGGTGGTGGGGCCACAGTGGAGGCCTCATTTGGTGCTGTCAGTCAACTAAGCCCTTCACAGCCAGTTCTCTTAAAGAAGATTTGAGTTTAATATGGTTGGAATCATTAAAACTTAGAAACTTAGAGAAGAGGTCCCATAGAACTGAAACTCAAAACCTTTGAGGCGATACTAGCTGGATGGTGCTGTTACCTTTGAGACTGATTTTGAAGGTGCTGGAAAAATTGCAAACAACATTCAGATGTTTTTGCAGGAGGCCACTGCTGCTGCTGCCAGGGTGAAGAAGCTTTGCTTACCAGGAACTGCTGTAGACAGGAAATCCTCAGGAAACAGACAGGAAAGAGCAAATGACTTCTTTCTCCTCTAGCCTTCCAGTCTCCTTCTGGAGCCCCTGTTTGAGGACCATAACTGGGAAGGAGCTGGCAAAGCAGAAATGTAGTTTGCATAGTCCCAAAAGCAGTATCACAAGGCAGAGTAAAGAACGGTGTGTTTGGGGCTGAGAGACAATAACTTAACACCTTAATAACGGGCATACCATGTGACCAATTTTTTGCTGTAAGGGAACGCCTGTGTCTTGTCTTGTTGACCTGAAATAAATAGAACACTAGATAATACTCCAAAAAAGATGTGTTTATTCGGAATCAGCAGAGAATTGCAATTTGTGATCTGCAAGGATGGTGAACCTTGTGCAAGTCCCCACATGGTAAGGGAAGAGAATGCTTCTATAGAGAAAAAGGAAGTTGGGAGGGCTATAGTAAGAAAGAGTCGGTAGCTTTTCATTGGCTGAGTCCTTGCCAGGAAAGAAGAGGAGTCTTTCTTCTTCCTGTTGGACTCTGCTATCATCAAAGGGTGTGAGAGCTCCCCCTTCTGGTCTCTTAACTCTATTCAATTGAGGTTTTTGTTAATTAATTTCTACATTTCCCCCTTTTGACCAAGATCTTTCTCTGGAAGCTTGGTTAATCAAGAGTCAGTTTTTCTAGTTTCATCAGCTTTTTGTCCCTCAATGTCAGGAAAGATTTTTCCTGGGTAGTGCCTTATATCAGAGGGAAAGTGTACAAATTGGAAACCTATTAAGATCAATTTGAGTAAAAGGAAGGAATAGGAGGGAGAACTCTCAGGCACTTTTTATCTAAAGTGCTTATGTTATCAAGTTCATAGACATTGGAGATCATCTGAAGCATTGTGTCATCTTTAGAGCTTTAGTGACAACTTTCAACAGGTCCGGTCTGGATATCTTGGGAAAGCTGTCTCATCAGATGTTGTCTGCTTCAGTTCTAGAAAATATTTACTTTCAGGTCACCAGATGATGTGCAGTTCTAGAAAAGCAGTGTTTGGTGCTTTTCTTAGGTGTGTCATGTGAATCCAAGAGTCTATTCCTTGGAGTTTGGCAGCACAAGGATTGGTTAGCAGTACCTGATAGAAGCCTTTCTAGGGAGGTTGCAGAGAGTTTGGGAGGTGTCTTTCCTGATAGGTGAAATCTCCAGCTTGCAAGGTGTGATGCTTAAAGTCTTCATCTTCCAAGGGAGCACTGTGAAAAGATTGCTTTATCAAAGCATGGTTATTTTTAATAGAAACAATTACACCTTAGCAATTGGAGTATCTTGGAGTATCTTTCCTTTTATCAGTTGTGGGTCAAAAGAAGCCGGAGCCGCGTGCAGTTAGTGTCCTTTGACTATCTCAATGAGTGAAAGTTTGAGTTCCAAAAGCGGGGGATCTGACATGTAGAAGAACAAACAGCAGTGCTTTTGGCCAAGGTATTTGGATGGCCTCTACGAATGTTGCCAGTGGAGTCTTAATAATGTCATTAGTGTGTTTAACTGAACCAGAGGATTGGGGGTGGTAAGCATAGTGCAAATGTTGTAAAACCAGCTTTGGCTGTGCAGTGCAGATTTTGCAGACTTGTTGGAAGTACCTGGCCAGGAAAATGGGTTCCCTGATCACTATGAAGTGCCAGAGGAGAGATAATCTTTTTCAAAAGGACTTTAACCACAGAAGAGGCAGTAGCCTGTCTTCAGGGAAAGGCTTCAGTTCATTGTGAAAACCTACAGACTATAACAAAAATATATTTATATCCATTAGTCAGAGGAAGTTGTATGAAATCCATTTTCCAGACCTCAAATGGTCCATTAGGCAGTTTAAAATGTCTGGCAGCAGTATGAACCGGCTTCTCTGGGTTGTACATCAGACAAATGGGACAAGTGGGGAAGGCACATTTTGTGGCCTTGTTAATGCTTCCTCACCAATATTGATTCATGAAGGCTATCATTTTGTCAGTAGACCGATGGTTTAATGCATGTACAGTGGTGAAGAATGAGAATTTAGAGGCTCCGGTAGGACTGGGTTGGTATTTGATCCAAATCAGAGCTTTATCTTTTTTTTTAATCAAACCAACAATTGTTGAATTTCCAGTCTTCTTTTTTCTTTTCTGAGGTCAATTGTTGGGTTTTTCTAGCCAGTTTTTCTAAGTTATCATTTGGGATAATCCTTTGGACCATGACAGAAGTTTTGGCTGTTATTGGTCCCTTTAAGGACAGCATTTCTAACAGAAATGTCATCAAGGTGATTTCCCTGATTTCCAGAGAGTCAAGTTGAGAATGTCTCTGAATCTTAATAATAGCTAAAGTGACAGGTAAAAGTATCACCTTCAATAATTCCTGAACATAGGGGCCATAGAAAATATTATTTCCACTTGAAGTAAGGAAGCCACAGTACCTCCACAACAGTCCAACACTCCATCATGAGCTGCTCCAGAAGCGTATCTACTATCAGCATAAATATTGGCATTTTGTCCTTGGCTAAAATATAAGCCTGTGTGAGAGCATATAATCCAGTCTGTTGGACTGAAGTTGCCATAGGTAAAGATGCTTCCTCAACGACATCAGAAAGAGTTGTAATAGCATAGCATGTAAAAGCATATCACCTTTTTATATTGTCACCTTTTAAATAAGAAACATAAGTGGACCATGAGAAGTCAGTGTTACCCAATGGCATTTCTTGTAGGTTGTCACAAGGGGTCAGGAGGTGTTCTGTCAGCATGAAGCAGTTGTGAGGGACTTTGCCGATTAAAGTGGGGGGAAGAATAGCAGGTTTAAGGTTATTACAGTGTAAAAGAGTTATGTGAGGAGGAGTTAACCAAAGGACTTCCGAGGAGGTGAGGTGGCTGACTGAGAGATGTTGAGTGTGTTGGGAATTCAGGAAAGCTTCTACTGCAGGAGGTACAAAAGTGGTTAAAGGGGATCCCACAGCAATTTTCTCAGTGGCCTTAACTAAAAGGACAATGGGAATCATGGCTCTAAAGCAAGGGAGATAACCCTGTGCCCCAGGGTCTAGTTGCCGGCTATCCTACCTGATGGGTTGATGGTGGTCCCATTTGTTTTTGGATGAGTACCCAAAGGGCATTCCCTTCCTTTTCACATACAAAAAGGAAAAGGGGAATCTGATAGTTGGGCTGCCCAGGGGCAGGTGGGTTCATCAAACTTTCCTTTAAGGCCTCAAAGGCTACGCTGTCCAATTCTTCCCATAAGATTGGGTTGGGATTACTATTGTTGGGTAAAACATATAGAGGTTTGGCCAGAAGAGAGAAATTTGGAATCTAATCTTGGCAATAACCAACTAGCCTGAGAAGACCATACAGTTAGCACTTAGTTTTGGGTTTTGGGAAACTTAGGACACCATGAAGCCTATCCGGATGTAGGTGTAGCCCTTGTTCTGATATCAGATGCCCTAAATACCAAACCTGGGTTTGGGCAAACTGCATTTTTTTCTTGGTGACTTTATGTCCTTCTAAGGCTAAAAGCTTTAGCAAGTATTGATAGATGTTGTCTTCCTGTGAGGAGGCTTGAGAAAGAGAGCAAAGAAGCACATCACGTACATATTGCAACATATCTCTAGGGAACTTTATATCATCCAGATAAACCTTCAGGATTTGGGAGAAATAAGGACTCTCAGTAAAACCCTGAGGCATTACTGTCTAGGTGAATTGATTTCTTCCAAGGTGAAGGCAAAAAAGTATTGCCTAGCTCCATCAACTGGAATACTAAGGGATGCACTGCATAAATCAGTTACAGTAAAGAATTTGCTTGTGGTAGGAATGGATGTTAGTAGTGTATGAGGGTTAGAAACAACAGGGTGTGGAGGGATAATAGTGTTTACTGCTCTGAGATCCTGGACAAACCTCCACCCTCAGCCCTTAAGTTTTCTTAGTGGTAAAATGGAAATGTTACAGGGGCTAGTAGAGGGATCATGAGGCTTTGAGACTTGTAATCTTCTATTACGAGCTTTATGCCTTGAAGGGCTTCTTTACTTATTGGTATTGATCACTTCTGGGAAGAGGTTTTAAAGGGTTTATTTGAATCTTGATGGGAGGTGTGATATGAATATTGCCAACATTAGTTGGAGATTTTGCCCATAAGCAAGATAGTAGCTGATTCAATAGGAACAAATTAACAGTGTTTTCAGAATCTGCTATACTACTGTTAGAGATGAAACAAATTAAACATGCCAAATGGTCATTTAATTCACCCAGTTGATTATTTTGATGACTACTGTCAAGTTTTAGAATTATTTCCCCCTTTCAGAAGAAAGAAATTCTGGCATGATACTTCTCTAAGAAATCTTGACCTAATAAATAAGTAGAGGAAGAGGAACTAAGGAGAAAAGTGTATCTCTCAAAGGGCCTAAACAAAAGAGAATGGGTTCAGAGACAAGAACCTCTTGAGGTTTATATAATAAACCTAATAGTGGGATTATAGATCCCACTATTTAAACTGTTTTAGTACTCAGAGGCAGGGGCTGTTTTATAGCAGTGGGGTTGATCACCAAGAGTGTTGCTTTGGTGTCATTTAGGACTAGAAGAGATTCATCCCTGATCTGGAGAAATGTTTCTCCGTAGTTCCTTGCAGCCCCATCATTGAGAATTAGGAGGACATTGGAAAGGCTAGTTAGTGGGCTGAAGGTTCCTGAAGTGCTTAAGCTTGTAATAATCTCTCTTCCAATGTCCTGTCTCTTTGCAATAATAGCAGAAACTAGAAGAATTCTGATGTTTGTCCAGGTGCCTTCATTTACTGAATTTGAAGCTTAAGAATTTTGGCAATCTTTCTTTGATGTGACTCATCTACAGCACAAGAAAGCTAGTTTGCCAGATTAACTAATTCTGGGGTGGACATAGTTTCCCATTTCATCCCAGTCCTTTTTACTAGAAGGGAAATGTCCCAGTTCAGCCCATTAATAAACATAGAGTTAAAAGCTACCTTTTCTTTAAAACCTAACTGAAGTCGATTGTAATTATCATGATAGGTTCATCATATTTTTGTGTGCAAGCCCAAATTCTATTCCAATCAACAGGCTTTAGAAAAGCCCTAGGAATTACAAGAGACAAAGAAGGACACTACATAATGATGAAGGGATCAAACCAAGAGGAAGATATAACAATTATAAATATATATGCACCCAACATAAGGCAACTGCTAACAGCTATAAAAGAGGAAATCAACAGTAACACAATAATAGTGGGGGACTTTAACACCTCACTTACACTAATGGACAGATCATCCAAACAGAAAATTAATAAGGAAGCAAAAGCTTTAAATGACACAATAGACCAGATAGATTTAATTGATATTTATAGGACATTTCATCCAAAAACAGCAGATTACACTTTCTTCTCAAGTGCGCATGGAACGTTCTCCAGGATAGATCACATCTTGGGTCACAAATCAAGCCTCAGTAAATGTAAGAAAATTGATATCATATCAAGCATCTTTTCTGACCACAATGCTATGAGATTAGAAGTGAATCTTCTAAAAAAAAACATAAAAAACACAAACACATGGAGGCTAAACAATATGTTACGAAATAACCAAGAGATCACTGAAGAAATCAAAGAGGAAATCGAAAAATCAAAAAATACCTAGAGACAAATGATAATGAAAACACAATGATCCAAAACCTATGGGATGCAGCAAAAGCAGTTCTAAGAGGGAAGTTTATAGCTATACAAGCCTACCTCAAGAAACAAGAAAAATCTCAAATAAACAATCTAACCTTACACCTAAAGGAACTAGAGAAAGAAGAACAAACAAAACCCAAAGTTAGCAGAAGGAAAGAAATCATAAAGATCAGAGCAGAAATAAATGAAATAGAAACAAAGAAAACAATAGCAAAGATCAATAAAACTAAAAGCTGGTTCTTTGAGAAGATAAACAAATTGATAAACCATTAGCCAGACTCATCAAGAAAAAGAGGGAGAGGACTCAAATCAGTAAAATTAGAAATGAAAGGAGAAGTTACAACAGACATGGCAGAAATGCAAAACATCCTAAGAGACTACTACAAGCAACTCTATGCCAATAAAATGGACAACCTGGAAGAAATGGACAAATTCTTACAAAGGTATAACCTTCCAAGACTGAACCAGGAAGAAATAGAAAATATGAACAGACCAATCACAAGTAATGAAATTGAAACTGTGATTAAAAATCTTCCAACAAACAAAAGTCGAGGACCAGATGGCTTCACAGGTGAATTCTATCAAACATTTAGAGAAGAGCTAACACCCATCCTTCTCAAACGCTTCCAAAAAATTGCAGAGGAAGGAATATGCCCAAACTCATTCTATGAGGCCACCATCACTCTGATACCAAAACCAGACAAAGATACTACAAAAAAAGAAAATTACAGACCAGTATCACTCATGAATATAGATGCAAAAATCCTCAACAAAATACTAGCAAACAGAATCCAACAACACATTAAAAGGATCATATACCATGATTAAGTGGGATTTATCTCAGGAATGCAAGAATTCTTCAATATATGCAAATCAATCAATGTGATACACCGTATTAACAAATTGAAGAATAAAAACCATATGATCATCTCAATAGATACAGAAAAATCTTCTGACAAAATTCTACACCCATTTTTGATAAAAACTCTCCAGAAAGTGTGCATAGAGGGAACCTACCTCAACTTAATAAAGGCCACATATGACAAAGCCACAGCAAACATCATTCTCAATGGTGAAAAACTGAAATCATTTCTTCTAAGATCAGGAACAAGACAAGGATGTCCACTCTTGCCACTATTATTCAACATAGTTTTGGAAGTCCTAGCCACGGCAGTCAGAGAAGAAAAGAAATACAAATTGGAAAAGAAGAAGTAAAAATGTCACTGTTTGCAGATGACATAATACTATACATAGAGAATCCTAAGGATGCCACCAGAAAACTACTAGAGCTAATCAATAAATTTGGTAATGTTGCAGGATAGAAAATTAATACACAGAAATCTCTTGCATTCCTATACACTAATGATGAAAAATCTGAAAGAGAAATTAAGGAAACACTCCCATTTACCATTGCAACAAAAAGAATAAAATACCTAGGAATAAACCTACCTAGGGAGACAAAAGACCTGTATGCAGAAAACTGTAAGACAGTGTTGAAAGAAATTAAAGTTGATACCAACAGATGGAGAGATATACCATGTTCTTGGATTGGAAGAATCAATATTGTGAAAATGACTATACTACCCAAAACAATCTACAGATTCCATGCAATCCCTATCAAATTACCAATGGCATTTTTTACAGAACTAGAACAAAAAAATCTTTAAATTTGTATGGAGACACAAAAGTCCCCGAATAGCCAAAGCAGTCTTGAGGGAAAAAAATGGAGCTGGTGGAATCAGACTCCCTGACTTCAGACTATACTACAAAGCTACAGTAATCAAGACACTATGGTCCTGGCACAAAAACAGAAATATAGATCAATGAAATAGGATAGAAAGCTCAGAGGTAAACCCACGCACCTATGGTTAACTAATCTATGACAAAGGAGGCAAGGATATACAATGGAGAAAAGACAGTCTCTTCAATAAGTGGTGCTGGGAAAACTGGACAGCTGCATGTAAAAGAATGAAAGTAGAACACTCCTTAACACCATATACAAAAATAAACTCAGAATGGATTAGAGACCTAAATGTAAAACTGGACACTATAAAACTCTTAGAGGAAAACATAGGAAGAACACTCTTTGACATAAATCACAGCAAGATCTTTTTTGATCCACCTCCTAGAGTAATGGAAATAAAAACAAAAATAAACAAATGGGACCTAATGAAACTTAAAACCTTTTACAAAGCAAAGGAAACTCCAAACAAGATGAAAAGACAACCCTCAGTATGGGAAAAAATATTTGCAAACGAATTAACGGACAAAGGATTAATCTCCAAAATATATAAACAGCTCATGAAGCTCAATATTAAAAAAAACAAACAACCCAATCAAAAAATGGGCAGAAGACCTAAATAGACATTTCTCCAAAGAGGACATACAGATGGCCAAGAAGCACATGAAAAGCTGCTCAACATCACTAATCATTAGAGAAATGAAAATCAAAACCACAATGAGGTATCACCTCACACCAGTTAGAATGGGCATCATCAGAAAATCTACAAACAACAAATGCTGGAGAGGGTGTGGAGGAAAGGGAACCCTCTTGCACTGTTGGTGGGAATGTAAATTGATACAGCTACTTTGCAAAACAGTATGGAGGTTCCTTAACAAACTAAAAATAGAATTACCATATGACCCAGCAGTCCCACTACTGGGCATATATCCAGAGAAAACCGTAATTCAAAAAGACACATGCACCCCAATGTTTATTGCAGCGCTATTTACAATAGCCAGGTCATGGAAGCAACCTAAATGCCCATCGAGAGATGAATAGATAAAGAAGTTGTGGTACATATATACAATGGAATATTACTCAGCCATGAAAAGGAATGAAATTGGGTCATTTGTAGAGATGTGGATGGATCTAGAGACTGTCATACAGAGTGAAATAAGTCAGAAAGAGAAAAACAAATATCACATATTAATGCATATACGTGGAACCTAGAAAAATGGTACAGATGAACTGGTTTGCAGGGCAGAAATTGAGACACAGATGTAGAGAACAAACATATGGACACCAAGGGAGGAAAACCATGCTGGGGTGGGGATGGTGGTGTGCTGAATTGGGCGATTGTGGTTGACATGTATACAATGATGTGTATAAAATGGATGACTAATAAGAACCTGCTGTATAAAAAAATAAATAAAAGAAAATTCAAGAAAACAAAACAAAACAAAAAAACAAAATGCAAATCACATCACATCAAAAAAAGAAAAAAAAAAAAAAAGAAAAGCAAAGCCGTAGGAATTGCTCAGTGAAGTCACCTAGTCTTTGCCTGAGCCTGTTCATATAACAAGTTAGCAGGCTGGTCTCATTGTAATTCTAGAGACCTTTCAGGATTTTCCCAATTAGCAGTCTTCATTCAGTGCTGGGCCTGTCCTTTACTGAGAAGGCTGTGAACTCGTTGATATAAGAGAAACCAAGTTGATAAGTTTGAATGACTGTATTAAATTCCTCAGCAAATCTGTTAGGATTCTTTGACTATGGCTCTTAGTTCAGCTTTAGTCCAGGGAATACAAAAAATTAAGGATTTAGCCTCTGGATTCTCAGAAGGCTAAATTTTATTTTAAAAATTGAAGTATAGTCGCTGTACAATATTGTGTAAGTTACAGATGTACAACATAGTGATTCAAAATTTTTAAAGGTTATATGCCACTTATAGTTATTATAAAATATTGGTTATGTTCCCCATGTTGTATGATATATCCTTGTAGCTTATTTTATACCTAATAGTTTGTACCTCTTAATCCCCTACCCTTATCTTGCCCCCTCCCCCCCCTCCCTGTTGTTAACCACTAGTTTGTTCTCTTTATCAGAAGATTTAATTTTAAAAGGGACAGGTTCTGACAAATGCAGAGGTAAGGGAAGTGGGGAGAGTTTCAGAGAAAAGAAGTTTGGCAAGATAATTAGTATGGGGGGATTGAAGGTATAGAGGAGGCATAGGCAGCATAGAAGAGAAGGAGAAAGATGGTGCAGGAGGTGAAGTCTGACCATGAGGAACTGAGGGAAAGAGACAAGGTGGCGCCAGAGGTGGGGCCTGAGACAGAGAAGCCACGGAGGAAGAGCCTGAAGCTTTGGGAGTCATTTGGTGTTTCCTTCATCAATTGTTTGCCTCCATTATTCTTAAAATTTTATTTTTCAGAGAGTCAATTTTAGACTCCTGATAATGTTAGGAAGCCTCAAAACACCAGTTGAAATAAGCATTCTACTCAGTTCTGGAAATTTCTGAGCCATTGTAGTAAGTTCAGTTTGAAAAAAATTAAGTTTGGAAATATCACAATTTCCCATAATGGCTATTGATATTCTAGATTGCCTTTGGTTATGTTGGTTAATTTAGTTAGAAATGGGCATAAGGAAGGGCCATGATTTTTAAACATAAAATTGGCTGAAGTCCCTGTAGGTTGGAGGGGGGACCCATGAGATGCTTAGATAACTGGGATCCCATTTCTAAGAGAGTTTGCCTCTAAAGAACAATTTTCAAACAGCTCAAACAGCTTACAGAACAAACAGCTCAATTCAAATATCTTGCAAGCTAATCCCAGCCAGTCCTAAGGAGACAGCTTGGTCCCAGAGGAGCCAGTCTGAAGGCTTTTAGACAGCCCCTTCCAAAGGAATATGTTAAAGGCTGGAAAACCAGCACAGTTTCAGAGAAACAACCCCTGGCCTTGAAGGAATGGGTTGAAGGCTAGCCAGTTTCAGTGAAACAGTCGATCTTAAAATCAGACTGAAGTTTCAAACAAGCACCCACATACAGAACAAGGTCTTAACCAGAAAGAAAAAACTTTTAAATAGATTGGGATAAAATCTGGAGAACTTCAAATGCAAAGAGGGTGTGAGTTCAGATCCAAGAGGAAGACATGCCTTCAAACTCTAGGATTAGTGAGAAAAGCAGTGAGTGACATTGGGCTCAGTTGTGGGTACTGCCCTTGTTTACTCACCAGCCCTGGAGCCTTTGGGGAGGTCTTCTCTGGACCCCATATGGACAACCAAAATGTTGAACTGAAACATATACACTGCCAGAAATTTCTCTAGCAAAGTTGGGTTCATTCAGGATTGGCTGAGAATTGCAGTTTGGGGTCTGCAACCCTTGTGAGCTGTGTGCAAGTCCCCTGCACAGCAAGGGAAGGAGAACAGAACACTTTGATAGAGGGGAAAAGGAATGTGGGAGGGCTGGAGTAAACAAAGAGTCCCTGGCTTTTCATTGGCTGAGTACTGTCCAGGAAAGAAGAGGAGTCTGTCTTCTTCCTGTTGGGCTCTGCTATCTTTACGGGTGGTGAGAGCGCCCCCTACTGGTATCCTGAATCTATTTAATCGAGGTTTCACTTTATTAATTTTTTATAGTTTCATCCTTTATGGTGGATCCACAGTAATCTCTGGGCCCCCTTGATGTGAGTAGCCTTGGGCCATCAGTCCAACTCCAGGCAGAATACAGTAAGATAGCACGCCAGGGATGTTTCTGCTCTAGAGACTATCCTGTCGGTTCCAGTTCTCTCAGGACCAGAACCAGTATGCCGTCTCACAGAGAGAAATGCCCCCTTTCCCTTTCCTTTGGAGCTTGACTTTTGTTAGTGAGTCCTGCCACTGAGGCCTAACTCCCTGCAGCATCAACATCCTTTACCAAGGGACCTCCCTTAGCTGTTCTGGTTGCCTCAAGATTCTTCAGTTTACTCCCAAGTAAGCACTAAGAGCAGTCTGTCCCTGTATTCTCCCCAGGGTGCTGCACATAGTAGATGCTCATTAAATGTTGCTTGACCTGACAGAATTAGTTCAACAGCTCTGGACATCCAGTGATATGTGTGCAGAGAGGCCATTTACTGCAGGAGTTCACAAATCCCTTTTTCTTAGAGGCCACATAGTAAAACGTTTAGAATTTGCATGCCAAAAGGCAAAATCAAGGATATTTTGTATGCACCTATATTAGGGTTGCCAAATAAAATACTTTTAGTGTAAATATGTCCCATATAATATCTGGGACATACTTATACTTAAAAATTATTTGTTGTTTATCTGAAATCAAATTTAACCTGGCATCTAGTATTTTTATCTAACAAATCTGGCAACACTACCTTATATAATTATTTAAAATGTAACCATTTAAAAATGTGAAAACCATTCATAGCTCCTTGGCCATAAAAACCAGGTGGTTGGCCAGGTTTGACTCAAGGACTGTCGTTTGCTGAGCTCTAATATATTGTATCATTCAGGCTCCAGTTTTAGGAAAAAGAAACCACTGGCATAAAGGAATATAATGTAGAGACGTAAGTGCTTAAAAATCACTGGAATAGCTGGAAGCGCAGGCTTTACACTGGACCTCCAGATGAACCCTAGAACAACATGGCAGAATGGGCCTGCCAAGGAGCCTGCCATCTCCATCTGTCTCCAGTATTAAGGTCCTCAGCCTCTGAAGAAAATCCTCCTGAACCTGATTCCCCCCCAAGTTTTCATCCTGTTTCTCATATTGCTTTCACTCCCAGAACTCTTGAAAGCTTAGTATATCTATACTCTCTTCTCTTTCTTACAACTTAACTTCCTGTATTTCCACAGCTGTAATTTCCACAGCTTCTTCCCTTTCTATTCCAGAAACATAGCATCTTACCTCTGATGGGGGAATGCTGAAGCCACCGCCAGAACTGTTGATTTCAGAGTCACCTGGTGTCTGCAAATCAGCACCAGTTAACTATATTTCAAGTGCTACATCTCTCCACTCTCTCTCCATTTACTTCAATTCTGAATATACGTCCCATGAACGTGCATCTGATTGGCAGATTCTGAGTCACACCCAGAACAGTAGCAGAAAAGTGTCTGAGAAACAAAACTTTTAGCTTTCTGCAGAATGTGGAAAGCTGATTATAAAAAAGAGTAGGTTTGATATGGAACAAATCTATTTACCATTCCTGTTACCTTCCTCATTCTCAGGCTTCTCTTAGGATTCTCACTACCTGGGCTGGCACTGCACAGAGGGTTTTGACTTGCATCTCTGAAGACATGGGTCAGTTTTGCAATGCTACACCGGTGAACATAAATATCCTCCTTTTTAGTCTGAAACCTTGTCAATCCCCTCTCTTTTATTTTTGTTAGAAAGAAGACAGAGCCTTTGCTCCCTATGGCTTTGTTTACTGCTGTGAGTAATTCCCTAAATCCTGTGCTTTTTTTACTCCATCATTATGACTCCAGCCTCTCAATTTAAGTTGTTTAAGTATATTCTTTCTCAATTCAATGCAAATAGAGCATAGAGACAAGGCACCAGACATGAAGCAGATTTCAAACAAAACCATGTAAATGAGAAATTCAAATGAAACATAAGCTTGCTATGCCTGAGTTACACTTAACATAATTGATTCACTAATGACAACCATTCATAAAGACTTTGGGAGAATTCGGACTAAGTTTGAAGTTACTCCCTTTCTCAAAATATCTTTGTGTATGCATTCACTGAACCTTCTTTTTGTTTTTTCTCTGAGGCAAACTGTTTATCCTTTCTCCAGGACTAATATTTCAGCCTATGCTCTGGGTCCTGTTTCTTTCCAATGCCTTCATGCCTCTTTAAGCAATCATTCCCTTTTTTCAGTGCCTTTATTTTTCCCTCTCTAGAGGTATCTTTCTCTCTTCTGCAAATACATTCAGTCCTTTTGATTTTGTATAAATCTTTTGATTAGCATCTCTTGAATTATTACCATTCTCCTCCTTTTTCTTCCACAAAAGTTCTCAAAAGAGTGGTCTACATTTATTGCCTGTACTTCCTACCTTTCCCTTCCTATCCTGCAATATTGCTTTTGTTCCCAACAACCAGTTGAAGTTGCTCCTCTCAAAAGCACAGTTTGATCTCTTGGTAGGTGACCAATGGTCCCTTCTCAGATCTCCTTATTCACTTTTTTCTAGTATTTTTTCTAATACCCCTTTACCCATTTCTTAGTATCTTTTTCTTCAATCTCTGTCGTGCTACACTGTCTTCTTTCCTCCTAATATGTGGCTATGACTGATTTCCTCCCCTTTGCCAACCTTGTGAGCTTGTTCCATCAATGATTCCTTTTCTCTCATTTTATCTTCAAGCTTTCAGTTTCAGTGACCACATCATTTGCCTGTAAATATGCTTCAGTCTCTATATTCACAGAAAAGAAAAACCCTTCTCTCTTTTTTTTTTTAAGAAGGTGTTGGGGGTAGGAGTTTATTAATTAATTAATTAATTTTTGTTGTGTTGGGTCTTCGTTTCTGTGCAAGGGCTTTCTCTAGTTGTGACAAGCGGGGGCCACCCTTCATCGCGGTGCGCGGGCCTCTCACTATCGCGGCCTCTCTTGTTGCGGAGCACAGGCTCCAGAGACACAGGCTCAGTAGTTGTGGCTCATGGGCCTAGTTGCTCCGTGGCATGTGGGATCCTCTCAGACCAGGGCTGGAACCCGTGTCCCCTGCATTAGCCGGCAGATTCTCAACCACTGCGCCACCAGGGAAGCCCCCTTCTCTTGAACCTGATTCTGCCACAAGTTTTCATCCTATTTCTCACATTGCTTTCACTTTCAGAATTCTTGAAAGTTTAGTATATTTATTCTCTCTTCACTATATTTACAACTTAACCTCTTGTATGTGATTCCTATAACTTTTGTCTTTCTCTACTCTTTGAAATTCTTTCCTTCCTTGCACTCTGTGATCTGCCATGTACTGGTCATTTTACTGTCTTTTGATGGTTCCTTTTGTGCTCCTTTTGTTGCCTGTTCTCCTTTTCACTCCTAAAAGTGGATATTTTCTAAAGCTACCCAATTGTTTTATCACTCTGCAGTCTTGCTCTGGTGGTCTCATTCATGCCTACAGTACTGACTCTGTGATGACTCCAACATTGCCATCTCAAGCTCTTTCTAAATTCTTTCGTCATGGTTGTTTGAATGGACACAGTTTGAGGACTCTAAGACATATATGGAAAAGGAATCTGTTTTTTGATTTATAACTAATACAGACATGACATTTAAAAGATTTAAAAAGCACCAGGATGGGAGCTGTGGGCAGAGGAGGCTCCCTGGAGTATCAAGAACTTCTAGGAGTCATTTCAAGTTCAGTCCTTCAAGGAGACTTGAGAGAGTTAATATGGGAACATCAAAAATCAATGTTCAGTGCTCAGGTAGGAAAAGGAGTACAAGTGGAGAATGGAGCCAGGAGTTCGGTCTTCTCAATAAAGGACTGAATGGGAGCAAGCGTAAAACAAGCAGTGAATTTCCAGAATCATTTCTGCAGATGGTTGTGGGGAATCCGTGGGTTGTTGCAGATAGCAGATGATACGTCCTGGGTGATGCCGCATGACGTCAAGGTGAAGATTTCAGGCAGTTAGTCCAAAATTCTCTCTGGTCCTTATTTCTATCTGCCTGTTATACTTTCCCACATACATTTCACTTTGGAAACTAATGTTCTTTCTTTTTGTTCCTAACAATAGCACTGTCATCTTACTATTAACATTATCCAAAACCTTTAGCCTTTGAGCTATCAACTCCCACACCTAACCAGTTGCCAGATCTGGCCAGCTCTTCCTAATACATCTTCTATTTGTTTTTTCTATTTCCAATGTTTCCCCTTATTTACTCTTGCCTGGACACATCAGCGGTTTTCTAATTGATCTCTTCATGTGTACTATTGGAATTTGAGTTTTTGAAAAACAATGATGAGATTTTACAACCATGCCAATAGCTTGCTTCTAAGACACATAAGATTTAAGGAGTACTAATTGGATGAGGATTCTGGAATATAAGGGTGGTTTAGTAAGTTGTGTTCTTGGTCAAATCTTGGTATGGTTCCCTGAGATACCTTTGCCCCACTTAGATGCCCTGTAAGTGGACCCATATGTTTGACATCATGATGTTGGTCTGGAACCTGCTTATGCCTACTCTCTCCAGCCTTTACTTTTTTTTTTTTGCGGTACATGGACCTCTCACTGCTGTGGCCTCTCCCGTTGCGGAGCACAGGCTCCGGACGCACAGGCTCAGCGGCCATGGCTCACGGGCCCAGCCGCTCCGCGGCACGTGGGATCCTCCCGGACCAGGGCACGAACCCGTGTCCCCTGCATCGGCAGGCGGACTCTCAACCACTGCGCCACCAGAGAAGCCCCCAGCCTTTACTTTTTATATGCAGTTATTTATAACTCTCACAAGTTTCAGCATAAAAGGAAACTGATGTACTACAGATGCACACAAACACATTTGCTTTACTTGTGATATAGACGGAAAGGATGTTCATCCCTCTTAACGGTGGTCCTTAGAGATTAATCTTTGGGCACCTGCTTTTGTATATATGCACTATCTTCACAATCATCCCACACTGTGCTGAAACATGGAAATTCATCAAACACAATTATGATTGACACTTCAGTCTTCATGGAAAATAAATTCTATTGCCTAGAATTTAAGGTCCTACACAATTTTACCCCAATCTGATATTCTGATAAGTGGCCATGAATCCTTTTTGGAGCAAGACAAGATATAAATAAATGAACAAATAATTTACCAATATTTCTTTGCAAAGGTTTCCTTATCATACTTAGAACATGGTAAGCTCTCTTTTATTTCTGCAACTCTTTTTTTGTCCTAATGCGTTCCTGCGATGCCCACTCCCTTCTTTAGGCTTTTTCTTTAAGAACTAGGTTCATAGTCACTGCCTTCTCTGCCTGCCCCAGCTCATCATATGACTTTTAATGCAATACAAATCTTTTTCTTTTCTTACTATTTAAAAAAAAATTATTTTTATTTATTTATTTTTGGCTGCATTGGGTCTTCATTGCTGCGCATGGGCTTTCTCTAGTTGCGGCGAGCAGGGGCTACTCTTTGTTTTGGTGCACGGGCTTCTCATTGCAGTGGCTTCTCTTGTTGCGGAGCACGGGCTCTAGACGCGCAGGCTTCAGTAGTTGTGGCTCACGGGCTCTAGAGTGCAGGCTCAGTAGTTGTGGTGCACAGGCTTAGTTGCTCCTTGGCATGTGGGATCTTCCCAGACCAGGGCTCGAACCCGTGTCCCTTGCATTGGCAGGCAGATTTTTAACCACTGTGCCACCAGGGAAGCCCTATGTGATACAAATCTCAATATTGATTGTAACTTTTGTTCTTTTACCTCCATCTCCTATCACGTCCCAAGTTTTAGTGAGTCCCTTGTCACTGTACCCAGAAATAACTGGGCCACTGGAAGTTTTTATTATTAGTTAATTTTTATCCAGATGGCCAGACCTTTGAGAGTTAATAGCATATTACTCATTCTTCACTGAAAATTTTTATCTTACCTCAGTTGTGTTAATGTCTTAGCCAGCTCAAATCATAGAGGGTCAGCAAAGCAGCTGGGAATCACAGATTCATTCCCCTGCCCTCCATTATCCCAGAACTTCCTCTGCAGAGATGTAACCACGATTGGTCTCAACAATTTTTGCATCCATCTCACTGTTGTCACCAATTTGCATAATCATTTTGTTGAAAATGTTAATAGTAGGCTCAGAATGCTGAAAGGAGCCATACACAGGTACCACTTGGGTAAATCAAAGAGATTTAATCATCTAAAATAAGCCAAAGGAAGTCAGCTCAATTAGAGTACTTAATAGAGAAATCACAACATTATTTAATAACAGATGGAGGTGTAAGCTTATGGAATCCTCAATTGGAACTTACCAGTGAGCAGACAGTTGCACATGTTAAGTTTGAGTGAGCAAGGGTAACATCAGATCTCATAAGGTTCAGAGTTGCACAATGTACAGTAGATTGCAAAAGTACAGTGTACACTCCATACCTTTAGCCCTGAACATCTTATCCATCATTCCCAGCCTCCTGAGCTGTCTTAGCTTGGGCCAAACACATTCCTAAGTTAATTTCTGTGGAACTGTAGCAAAAGTCTATAATCCAGGTGTCATTGGGAAGCTGGAATTTGACAAGCTTTTAGAACTGTCACTAGGTCCGTTCTGTGTAAGATTTGTAGTCCTGTAGCAATTCCTGTTTCTATCTTTTCCTTTGTCATCCTAACAGATTTTGCTACCTAACAGTGTCATTTATATTTTCATAAGATTTATATGATCAAATAAATAATACATTTTGTATCCATGATGCCTAACGTACTGTACTGCATTTAAAAATGTCATTTCATAAGTCAGACAGAGAAAGACAAATACTGTAAGATATCACTTATATGTGGAGTCTAAAAAATAAAACAAATGGATGAATACGACAAAACAGAAACGGACTCACAGATATAGACAGAAAACGAATGGTTACCAGTGGGGAGAGGAAAGGGAGGAGAGGAAGTATAGGAGTCGGAGATTAAGAGGTACAAGCTATTAGGTATAAAATAAACCTCAAGGATATATTGTACAACATGGGGAATATTGCCAATATTTTATAATAACTGTAAATGGAGTATAACCTTTGAAAATTGTGAATCACTATATAGTATACCTGTAACTTATCTAATATTGTCCAGCAACTATATTTCAATAAAAAATAAATTATATTGACCAAAATTTTTTAAAAATATTATTTTATTAAGCATTTTTCATGCACTTACTGAGTTTCAGGCACTGTAATAAATGCTGGACACAGGAATAGACTACAGCTTGGTCTGGGGCTTGAAAGAGTTCAGCATTTGAGCAATCAGACAAGAGCAGCTGTGCAGGTGCACTTCTCAGCTCTCCCTTCAAGAGAGAACTTGCCATTCCGTGCAGTTACCAGGCATCTCCTGTCCCAGTGGGATCTACAGCAGTATTTAAGCTGAGGTGAAGCTCTCCCCGTGAAGCTCCCGCAACCATGGCTGAGAATGGGGAGGTACTGGGCCTGACTACTTTTGTCTAAAGCAAGACTCCTCCACAGGCAATCTTTTTTGCTGCATTTCCTCACTGGCCTGGCCAAGACTTTCTTCGCATTGCTCTGCAGTCTGAAGCTCTTCTTACCCAATCCTGCTACCATCTCCTTTTCCATGCACAGGTGGCAGATGTGCATCATAGTGTAAAAGCTTCCCCTGCCAACTCCTGCTCTTTTCCTTGTGCTTCGTAAACTTTACCTCCAGTACGTTTCTTGTACTTTCTCTTGGCGTCTGCTTTTAAGAGGACCTGAACTGATAACACGCAGATACACAAAATAATTATAAAAAAAGTGTCCATCGACAGATGAATGGATAAAGAAGTTGTGGCACATATGTACAATGGAATATTACTCAGCCATAAAAAGAAATGAAATTGAGTTATTTGTAGTGAGGCGGATGGGCCTAGAGTCTGTCATACAGAGTGAAGTAAGTCAGAAAGAGAAAAACAAATACCGTATGCTAACACATATATACGGAATCTAAAAAAAAAAGGGGTCTGAAGAACCTAGGACAGGAATAAAGATGCAGACGTAGGGAATGGACTTGAGGACACGGGGAGGGGGAAGGGTAAGCTGGGATGAAGTGAGAGAGTGGTATTGATATATATACACTACCAAATGTAAAATAGACAGCTAGTGGGAAGCAGCCACGTAGCACAGGGAGATCAGCTCCGTGCTTTGTGACCACCTATGGGATAGGGAGGGTGGGAGGGAGACGCAAGAGGGAGGGATTATGGGGATATATGTATACGTATAGCTGATTCACTTTGTTATACAGCAGAAACTAACACAACATTGTAAAGCAATTATACTCCAATAAAGATGTTAAAATAAAAAACAAGGAGCCAGTGTTCCTTGTAGAATTAGTGGACTCCAAGATTAAGCCAGGGAAAATATAAGATGGTGTGGGATAACATGTAGGGCCAGAAAGTAAGGAAGTAATCAGAAACTGATGGGGACATGTTGAGAGGATACAGAAACCAACTTGAAAGAGCTCTACATGGTAAAATTTGGACAAATTGCACAATAAAATAGTGATAGTAATGGATTATACCCCATAGAATAAAATATCTGAGTCCAAATTGATACAAATAATGGAATGAATAATTATGTGGGTTAGAAAGGACGACTATTCCTTACAATAGGATTCCAATGAATAAATATAGAAGAAATGATGGAAATAAAAATTACTAGTAGGCAAACTGTAATAACTGTTCCAGGCAAGAAAAAAAATGTGGTAACTATTATAATTAGGAGAATGTGCAACCTATAAGGGAATCTTTTCTTGCCTTCCACAAAGAGACTTAGATATTTCTTACTTATGTTTTCTACTTTACCTTGTACAAGTTCTGCCTGTATTATAAAACACCTCATATTATATTATAACTGTTTCTGTGTATGTTTGTCACTTCATTAGATTGTGAGCTCCCTGAGAGACAATGACATTTTGTCTTTCTGTACCTAAGCATCTTTTATTAAGTTCAGTGGTACCAAAAATGCTTGCTGAGGAATGGAGAGCGCTTTGAGGAAAGAATCACAGAGGCGGAATCAATGATGTGGGTTTTGAAAAATAAGTTGGCACTTTCCAGGTGAATAAGAGAAGGATGAGCATTTGATAGGACCATCTTCTAGAATCATGTGCTAAACATAGGGGCATGAACAAGTGTTCAGGGAGGGGCAGGTCATTTGGAAAGGGGCAGGTCATTTATTGCGCTTGTGGGTGTTGAGGAATAGGAAAAGATGAGAGATAAATGAACCTTGCACATAGACTGTGCTGCATGTTTGTACATAAAAACCGTATGTGTCACTTCTCAAAAATGTTCTTTGAGGAAGTGTGTGTGTGTGTGTGTGTGCATAGTAACGCGAGGTGAGGTGACCAAAATAAAAAGATCTGGATATATTTCATTCTACGTGAAAAGCAGAAGAAAATTATGATAAAAAATGATCTGTGACCATGAGTGTTTCAATTTTCTATAAAGAGACCAAGATAAAAATAAATTTCTGTTTGCTTATGATACTACAGCAATGCAAAACTCTCCAGTCTCATAACTTCAGAGCTATTTCTGACTTTTTCTCCTCCGTTGGTGCACACCTCCTATTATATGCCGAATCCTTCCAGGTGTTCCTCTGGAATAACTCAGGAGCCACTCCTTTCTTTCCATATTCACTCACCACTCTTCTGCAGGCACTATAAGCTTCCTACTGAACCTCTATCCTGTGTCCCAACGTCTCCAACTCAGGCCTTGTAGACCCTTATTCACAATTGCAAGAGAATATCCCACAAGAACTGTTTTTATGACATTGCCTTCCTTGGTCGAGAACTTAACGGTGGTTTTCTCTTATCATTTATCACATATATAAAGTTTTGAGCTTGATTGCCAAGATTCTCTAATCCCCACTTTCATGTATCACCATCTGACCATCTTTAGCTCCATCTCTTGGTACTTCTCAACATGGCCAAAGACATCCCTCCATTATTTTCTATACAGTTTATTCCTTTTAGCCTCTGTAATGCTCTTTTTTCCTGTTTGGAAAATTCTTTCTTTTCAACCAGTATATTTCCTTATTAACCTGCCCACCTTTACTCTGAGTATACTCAGGTATGTATATATGTACCTATATACACGCAAGCATCCACACACATAAAATATGATAGCCACACACATAAAATATGATATATATGTATATATAACATATGTTTCATACTTATTCTCTCTTATTCATATATGTTTTATTTTCCTTCTTTTCTAAGTATAGGTAAAGACTGAGTCTTCTAAGGCTCTTGGGTATGTCTGGTAATATTGGTAGCTGTTGTAAATTCCACAGGCTCTTCAGGAACGAAGTGATGAATAAGAGTATATCTCTCTGATAATATATTCTTAGACCTTGATTGCCTTCATTCTTTCATTTTCAATCACCTCCTACATAGAGCTCAGCTTTTTTCTTCCCCGACAGATCTCAAAGGCCGTGGTTGGGTGGATGTGGACGTGAGGCTGGGCAGAGTAGTTATGCTCAGCAACCCCTAAGGGGCCACACTGTAATCAAGGGGAGACATGAAGACATTCTCAGTTTGAAGAGTTTGAAAACATTTTCTCAGAATTACGATTTGCTGCCCCCAGGGCCTATGTCTCCTCTCCACCCTGCCAAAAATCACGAATCACCATATTATGTTACCCTTTAGATGGCTCAACAACTGGATTTATTTTGAGACTCAATTTCATGATGATTAATCATAGTTTCACAAGTAAAAATTCAGATTCGTTTGAGTTTTTTTGAATATAACTAGTGAGCTAGAAAGAGCCAATGCTAATAATTAGGCAAACATCAGAGAAGAAAAGTGTCCGTTTTTTAACCATAAGAACGACAGCTAATACTGAGCAGTTTGATGCATGAAGCATCAGCAAATATTGTAAGGACACTGCACTAAGAGGTAAGACTTTGGTTTGTCTTCTCAGCCCTGCCACTGTCTTTGTGGGCTTGGGCTCCTAGATCTCACTGATTCATTTGTAGCATGAAGCTAAGGTGCCTTGCCTACTTGTAATTCTAATAACCTCTTCGAAGTGCTGCTTGCTGCCAGGCATGGCACAAGATGAATATGAAGTAAATAAGACTTGACTTCCACTTTCAAAGTGGTAGAGAATCTTAGAGAAATAGTACCGTGGGTCTGAACATCCTCCTTGGAAGTTGTTATTTATAAAAGAAATTTACAGTTTACAAAGGATGTAAACACACTGTCAACAACTTCTCAGAAGAGAGTATCTCTCTAAAAAGTAGAAATATTATAATCCAACCTTTAAAAATTCACAAAGTTTGTTATATTGTAAAGCACAAGTTATAGCCTCATTTATATTAGAGCATATACTTTTAGAAAATCATCAAGATAGGAAATAAAAACCTGGCACCATTATGTCTAAGCAGTCTGTGCTTTCCCTCTCTTCCCTCCAAATCAAATATATTAGCAATTCTTTTTTTATGAGGAAGAGAGGCAGAGAGAAGGGTAACAGAAGGAAGCCTGTTGTGGGATGCTCTGTCAGGTACCATAAGATCGTACATTTCCAAAGAGCAGGACTTAGTCTTTTTTCACTTGTCTCCCCAGAGTTCCTGGCAAAGGCTAGATAGTCAATAATTATTTGTTGTCAAATAGACGAGTTCAAATGATTGGAGAATTATATCTCATATTTGTTAGTGAGCTTAAGTAATGCCAAGATTTTAGATAATCATCTCCAGTTCTTTCCTGTTGCTCTTCTTGTTACTTCCCACTTCTTACTTTGTTGGGTGTTAAGTTAGGCTCACCTAAGCTACGTGTACAAAGAAATTCCAAAATTCAATGGCTGAGAGACTACGGTTTCCTTCTTTCCCACTTTATCTGGGGTGAGTGCTCAAGGCTGGCAGCCGGCTCTGCTCCGTGCAGGGGTGTCTGGAACCAGGTGAAGAGTGGCGGTGTTGCAATGGTCAACAGGTGACTCTCAAAATCTCCTAGCAAGAAGGGGGGAAGAGCAAAAGTCTGGGGCCAGAGGATTCCACCTGAGCAAGTGATATGGAATCAGACAAATCATCTTTGCTCTGGTCTGCTGGTGAAGCTGTGGATCTAATCATATAACTACACAAAGGGAATGGGGACTGCTGGTAGCTCCATCCCAGCCTGGCAGCTGTTTCACAACTGCAGCTTTTACATGGAAGAAAGGAAAAACTTTATTCTCTTTCCTGGTGCACAGCTAGCAGTCTCTGCCACATCTTTTCCTTCCAGCAATTTGCCATGTTTTTCTTACAGACTCAGACTCTTGAAAACATTTTGAGGAAAACCTGTTTTTTTTTTTTTTCTTTAGGCACTGATTTCCATTTCTTTACAGTTTTCGTGATACTACTCAGGTGAAAGGTATTATATCCCATCTCAGTTACTCTGACCTTTGGGGAGTCCTTAGCTTATTTCTGAGTTCTTGACATTTATTAGTTTTATAGTAAAACAACCTTAGATTTATGTTGCCAAATTTCAGGAAAATCTCACATCAGTGGTCTAAACCAAAGAATACAAAGTGCTTAAAATACTGGAAGATTGCCCTGAGCTGAATTTGAAAGCTAATATGGTTCCCTGGGTTCATTAGAATAATTAGTCTTTGGTTTGATACATTCCCGGTGCAGTCTGTTCTAGTATAACCGTGATATACTATGTTACTGCCTTTTAGAATTTAGTAAGGAAGAGACTTTTCTAGTTTTGTAATTCTGAATTATAATCTATGAATAGATATTCTTTAATAAGTCTAACGTAAATTAGAATTTAAAACAAATCAATTCTGGGTGCTTGTACAGTTGTGCTCCAAGAAAATAGCTGGATGTTTACCTCCCGGGGTTAAGGTTCTTGATCTTTATAATAACAGAATAAGGAGCATCCCTAAATATTCATTCTTTTGTAAGGTAAGTGTCTCCAATCTAGCTAAAGTGTGACGATTTTGAAAAACACTATCTGTGAAAATATTCTGGGTAAAGTTCAAAATCTTAAATGTGCTTGGTTTCTGAGGAAAAAGCATGTGTACAAAAGGTGTGTCTGATATGGTTAACATCATAATATTTATCTCAGAAAACACTGTGTACAATGCTGTCTGTGAAAAAATAAAATCTCTGTTTATAAAAGAAAAGAAAATAGCTAGATACAAGAGACAGGTCTGTAACAATTCAAAGAACTTTCCTCTTTCTCTTTATGTTTTCTCCTTTACATCGTCCTTAACCTTTGAGGATACTGCAGTTCCATTTATATTTGGCAGAATAATTTCAAGGAAAGCTGGAATGAAAGATCACTTATGTTTTAATGGCTCTGCCTGTCGACAGCTGGCTTTCTGTTAATAGCAGAACATGCTGTATTTGCACACAGAGGGGCGTACAACACACATTTCATTATTTGTATATCCTTGGGGCCATCTGCGTTATTGATTGCCAGTTTTAGAGATGCTGACAAGTGCAGTTAGAGGTGCAGAAGACTTTTTCATAAACTTTTTCGTTGAATTGTAAAAGAAAAACGTGATGTATAGGTACTAGAACAGAAAGAAAGATTTTTACTTGCTTTTCTTCATAACACAGTTTTTGGTCCAGAACAATTATCTTTCATTACAGAATTATAGAAAACGATGCCATGGTAAATAAATTCTCTATTAATTGCTTACAGATAATGACCTGAAACTCAAGGACTTTTAGGCCAGGGCTAGTCTGATATGATTAGTATACTTGGGCCTAAGAAAACCTTTACAGAAGTTTATGTGGGTAGAAAAAGCTTTGTGGGGAAATAATAATAATAATAAAACTGTTATGCTCAACACTTTATATCTACTCTTGTTTATGCAAGGATGGCTACAATCCTTAATTGACTGCTTTCCTTAAGAAAAGCAGAGTGGGCTTCCCTGGTGGTGCAGTGGTTGAGAATCTGCCTGCCAATGCAGGGGACACGGGTTCGAGCCCTGGTCTGGGAAGATCCCACATGCCGCAGAGCAACTAGGCCCGTGAGCCACAGCTACCGAGCCTGCGCGTCTGGAGCCTGTGCTCCGCAACAAGAGAGGCCACAACAGTGAGAGGCCCGCGCACCGCGATGTAGAGTGGCCCCCGCTCGCCGCAACCAGAGAAAGCCCTCGCACAGAAACGAAGACCCAACACAGCCAAAAAAAAAAAAAAGAAAAGCAGAGTGATGAGAAGACACTTTAGGGAAACCATTTAAAATTGCCCCTAGTTTCCTTCTAATGGAGGAAGAAAAGTTTAAAAGTTCATATCTTTAGTCTTTAGGATTTTCACTTTGAAATTTACCTTTCACTATTTTCATGCCATTAACCCTAGCTGAAATACTTTTTTTCCCCAAACTCAGTATTTAAGAGTTTAAAAAATATAAACAATGATGGATTGACAGAGCAGCTGTGCTCCCTGATATTTACATCTTTATAATAAAGAAATTTGCAGGGGGATTGTGGGGACTTGATGAAAGAGAAAGGCCGACAGGATGGATCAGCTGTGCTTCCTTTGTAGGGTGTCCAGAAGGGAAAATGAAGGGAGAACTCTTCACTCAGCTTTTGAGGAGAATGCGCCCTCCTGCCCTTTTTCTGTTCTGGTTCTGTGTTTATTTAGTCTCCGGGGTCCTGACGATGTGGTTTCGTCTTCACATGGGGAGCCACGCAGGCTGGCAGCCCACCTGGGGGTTTTGCACAGTGTCATCGCATGTTGGATGCATGGATGATGTCCAAAGGCAGAAATGAGCTAATACATTTTATTGTAGAAGGTTGCTCTTAAAAAGTATTTATTCCTCATGGTTCTTTGTTGAGACAAGAGCCGTGTGTGGGAAAGTGGAAAGTTTCAGGAGAAGTGGAGAGTATCAACACCTGCAGAATCAGATACCAGCACTGCCTAATCCTGGGAACATTTGCCACGGGCTTAAACGATGAGAACTTGCTCCTGGAAGGGATAACGGAGAAGGCTCTGTGGCTGTGTATTCTCTGTTTTTATTTTTAGAATTCAAAATTTATGACTTAAAAGTCACATGAATAAAATGTCTTATTATGTCATCTTCTTAATCTGAAGATTAAGAGGATGACCTAATGAGATTCCTTTTAAAAATATTTATTTATAAAGGGGAAGCTGGGAGTTGAGGTGTGGATGAGGTAGCTTTTTTAGCCGTGATGGAAATGGAAATAGGCTGTGGCTTTTCCTTTAAAAATCAGGCTTCTTTAGTTCTTCAAGGATGTGATGGGAAAAGGCCTGTATTTTGTTTCTGATTGGCGGTGTGACTATAGAAATGGAAGATTCTTTTGGGGGCAGAAAACAACACTGCTACTCAGATAGATAAAAGGCAGAACTTTTGGGAGAGAAGGCTATCCCTGGGGAGTGTCATACAGGGGACCACAGCTGGGGAAGTTTCCAGCAAGCTGTAACTGTCAGGGAGCTCGTATGGCAAGCTGGGTGGGTTTGCGAGGTTCCCATGGGTCCCTGTGGATTCCAGCTGCCTTAGGGGAACAGGAACTGTCCTGAGTTTTGGGTATCTGGCTCTCAGGTGATGAGTGCTAGTACATAGTGGGCCTGAGTGTGAGAACCTGATAGAAGGGCATGGGGGTGTGGACTTAACTGACTGCTCAAGATAAGGGGAGCTGCGTGGCCAGGGCCTCAAAGGTCGGTCAAGACAGCTTTAAACCAACAACAAAGCCTCCTAAGACCCCAATGTTACAAGATATAACAGGTTTCCCATAGTAAAATGGTTTAAATACGAGTGTTAATTAAAAAAATAGGTTGCATGCAATGTCTAGGTTCTGCCTATGTATACACCCAACTCTTCCCAGCACCATATAAGTGAGCAGGTAAAAAATCAATGCCCGGGTATGGATCGCAAGAGCAATGAAGAACACCCCACTCGCATGTGTTTCCTTCCTTCTGTCACTGGATTTTTATTTTATTTTATTATTTTCCAAGGCCGTTTGGAATGGAAGGGAAGGTGGAAAGCTTTGTGTGTGTGTGTGTGTGTGTGTGTGTGTGTGGGTAGGGTAACTTTGAATATCATGGTACTGCTGTTGAGTTAGGGGTAGAAGCTCAGGTCTCCTCCAGAACTTCCTTCCTCTGATGTAATTGTGGAGGCTGAATTAGCCCTCTTCCTGAAAACCTAAAAAGTGAGCTGCAGGAAAATTAGGCTGCATATTTATGACCAGTTGAAAAGTGTTAGAGTTTTTCTCCTCTGTTTCTGGGGTCCTGTCTGGGGCTTTAGTTGAGTCTGTTCCTGGACATGTGTGCTGGCTTTGAGCAAGCCTCAGGGGACCTCTCCCTGGTCTGTGGGTAGATACTTGATTTCAGGGTGCTCAATTAGACCCATAAACTACATCCCTAATGCCCAGTTAAGAAGGGAGAGCCCAGACAAATCAGTCAAAGGCAACCATATTTTCTTGGACTGTTGTAAAATGGGAAGGAATCTAACGGGGAAGCCCAGAACTAGTGCAGTCCTGACAGATCTTCACCAAACCCTGTTAAATCTGGTTCTACAAAGAAAATATCATGTTGATGTAAAGGTTCTACAGAGCCTTACCTCTTGAATTCAGGCCAAGACAAACTGCCTTACCCTGAGGCAAATCCTTGCATTTCATGTTTAAAGATTTCCCAAGGTCTGTATGAAAGAAGGATGGACTGGACAACTCCAGGTTTGACTTCACTCTGCTTCTCCAGCTGGATTCTCAGTTTAGTTCAGGGACTAGATGATCTTTACTCTGGTAGTGAGGTATTTGGTTGGACCTCAATCATTGACTGAGTTATTGTAGGAAATGGCTTTGAGTAGAGCTTCATTCCGAGGGGTATCCATAATTTGTAGTAATGACAATTGCATTTGTAGGTTCCATCCCTTTGAATCTTGAAATTGAAACCAATTTGTAAACAAACAGTAAAAGCAGTATGTTTGGCCTTTTGTCAAACTTACTTATGGGACTTTATGGGCTGCCTGAGAGTACATTTAGGACCTCTAAAAATTATTTGATATTTGTACAGATGGACTCTAATAAGTACCATTTATTGTCTAGATACAGAAAACAGAGAAAAATTTAGAATAAAAAGATGCCCTCTGGAAATGTTTCACAGAAACCATTGAAATATTTGCCAGAAATTCAGAGTGATACTAACTGGACATCGTTATCTGTCTGTGATGCTGAAATAGAACTTCAGTAGTGGAATTCCAGAGAAGATATTGCAGGATTTTCCTACCCTAATTTAAACCTGGAGCAAGGGGAGAAGAATACAGAGAACAGACATTTCATTGATAGGGAAACTGGAAAAGAGTTCTGTCTTCTGGGGACTCAGTGATAAACTGGATCTGGGGGGAACCCAAGGGCTACAAGTGGTACACCCAAGTGCTACCGGATACTTCTTGTGCACAATTTTACATCCCTTCAGCCTCATTTCACAGTCTATACATGGCTGTGGTGACTAGTTCTGGACTGCTTTTGAGCAGATATAACCAGAAATCAGCTCATCCCAGCCCCGTGTTGTATGCCTCTCCCTTCTTGCCCTGAGGCTTCACTGACACTGAGGTTTGGGGACCAACAGAAACCATCCGGAACTCAGGCATACCCCAGTGCCAGGAAGTGTGAAAGCATTTGTACTCACCAAGGCAAGACTTGACCAGTGGGGTACAGGAGCCTAGAGATAAGTCCTTCCTCTTTCCTTCCTGATACACATCCACCCTATAACGCTCCGTAGGAAATCTGTGGGTTTCTGCCAACCACAACTTGAAAATTGCCCTTTGTATTGGCTCTCTCTTCTTCCACATAGACTCTCCTGTCCTTCATCCTTGTTTTCTGAGATCATATTCCTAAATAAATCAAGCCTACGTTAACCATTTTCCCAGACTTTGCTTTCAGAGGACCCCAGGGAAAGATTATTTAAAATTCTATAAATTCATGCTAAATGACAAAGCACACTAGAAAAATGGGCAAAATGAATAAGCTGGAAAGTTTAACAAAAAGAAAAAAAGACGTGTAGGTTTTAATTAATAAGAAATATAAATTAAGGCAAAAACACAAATTTTTGTTTTAGTCAAATTTTGAGATAAAATTTTACCTCGTAAGAATGGCAAACTAAGAGAAAATTGATAACATTGTTATAGTAAATGTCTGAGGAAACAGTCTCAAACTTAGCAGTGAGGATGGCAAACTGAAGGTGAATTTGCTAATGTCCTTTATGGAAGCCAGTTCTCCATGGATATTCTCACATTTCTGCACGGTCTGGGTTTTCTGAGCAAGGGGCTTGTTTGAATAGCAAAAGTCTTGGAAGCTAGAGGCTGTGAATTTCTCCAGAGAGTTGAAGAAACTTACCTTTCCCAGAGAGACATTTGCTTACCTTCCAGGGTTGTAAAGCATTCTCTCTCTCTCTCTTTTCTCTGCTGAGGGGGGCAGGTGCAGCCACCTGATATAAGCTATGCGTTTCTTAACTTCAAGGATCCTTTCCTGTGGTGCAAAGCCTGCCGCCTGTGCAGGGAAACATCTTGTCTCCACCGTGTCACCCTGTGGGAAAAAAATGCGAGATGCCACTCTGGCTGCTTTTCTTGCTGTAAGTGATAAATGGTCTGTTCTCTGACCCAGAGAGCTGACGTTTCTGTCAGTACAAACACACACACACACACACACACACACACACACACACACACGCACACACGTATATGTCACCATGGCAGGCAAACTTGTAAGCTTATAAGTAGGCTAAAATCTCTGACAGTTTTGGACTCAACGTATCTCTCAAAATGAAAGGTGAGTTAGTTTTAAACCTCTAGAAACCTAATATTTTATACGATGGCATAGGGGCACATGTGTTGGGTGCCTGCCCAGCATCCATTCCTTCCCTTTGCAACGACATTTTCTTTTGGAGAACTACCCACCCGTATTGCATAGCAGCTACACAGTATTTTTGGAGTGTGTGTTGGGGTATTGACTCTATCCCAGTTCCCAGAGTGAGTCCTCACAGACCTAAGCAAATCTGCCTCATATGACACAGTTGCCATGATGATTGGCTCAGTAACCAGTCCTTTGACTTATCAGTGTTACTTACTTGGATACTGTGTTGCTTAAGATTTATTGGGCCAAGCAGAGGGAATAGGTGAAATAAATGGCATCTATTCTAAGGTAGGATGAAGAGAAAATCTGTTTATCTCAGTGATGTGGATACAGATGCACAGCCTGGAACTGCTGTAACCATTTGTAAAAATGGAGAGAAATTAGGCTAAGGTTTAAGTGTTAATAGAAGACTGTGAAAGAATTAGAGAAAAATGGAGCCAGCACCCTGATTAAACCATGCCTGAATTCCCTGTGAATTTTCAAGTTATGTGAGTAAATAAAATCCTATATTGTTTATGTCAATTTGAAATGAGTTTTCTAATATGTGTAATAAAAACCTACCATACTGTTAAAGGGGATCAGAAAGGAAGGGAGCAAGGAGGCCAATACTCATAATCTACCTGTCTGAAATTCCTACCCTCAGAGATATTTCTTTGTGTTAAACTATTGATCTAGTGCAGAACCATCTAATAGAACTTTCTGTTATGATGGAAATATTCTACATTTGGGCTGCCCAATATGGTAGACATTAGGGAAATGTTGAGGAAGTGAATTGATGAAGTGAATCTTAAATTTCACTTAATTTTTTTTTTGTTTGTTTTGCGGTACGCGGACCTCTCACTGTTGTGAGAGCAGCTCCTGCTGCGGAGCACAGGCTCCGGACGCGCAGGCTCAGCGTCCATGGCTCACAGGCCCAGCCGCTCCGCGGCATGTGGGATCTTCCCAGACCGGTGCATGAACC
Source organism: Lagenorhynchus albirostris (assembly GCF_949774975.1). Classification (NCBI taxonomy): domain Eukaryota; kingdom Metazoa; phylum Chordata; class Mammalia; order Artiodactyla; family Delphinidae; genus Lagenorhynchus; species Lagenorhynchus albirostris. The sequence goes on along the minus strand of NC_083106.1, from coordinate 78,026,395 downwards.
CGTATCCCCTGCATCGGCAGGCGGACTCTCAACCACTGCGCCACCAGGGAAGCCCACTTAATTTTAATTAAGCTTAAATTTAAATAGCTGCATGCAGTTAGTAGCTATCATATTGGGCAGGGAAAATACAGATTCCACTGTTAAAAAGCAGAGTACCTAGAAAAATAATAAGTTGGACTCATCACATTTTTAATAACTCATTAAAAACTTCTTCTTGGGAAACTTAAACTTGGGCCTGGAACACAGGAGGCTTGGTATATTTGATAATTTGATTTGCATTTGTTTTGGAGTTGGGTCATATAGGAGAGGCCCAGAATAGGGAAACACTTTTACCTTTTCTCCCAGCGGATCTTCAAGGATCCGCTATTCTGTTGCCAATTTTTCTTGATATGGGCAGTGTATTTTCTTAGAGCTTAGTTTCACATCAGTGGGAATATAAACGAATGGTATAAATAAATATATCAGGAATTCCTTACAAATGAAGTAAATGATGTGTTCTAGATGCGGGGATTTTGAAAACAGACTATATTACATCAATGAATCTAATCAAGAAATAAAAGCTAAGTCCTATCAATTTCCTTCTCTCTTCCCTTCCTTTTTTCCCTTCTTTTTCTTCCCTGTCTGTACTAGTCTGTCAGGGCTGCCATAAAAAAATGCCACAGACGGGAGGGCTTAAACAACAGACATTTATTTTCTTATGGTTCTGAAGCCTAGAACTCCAAGATTCTGCTGTTCTCAGGTTTGGTTTCTCCTGAGACTGCTCACCTTGCTTTGCAGATGGCCACCTTCTTGCTGTGTCCTCACATGGCCTTTTCTAATGTGACAAGCACATCTCTGATGTCTCTTCCTCTTCTTATAAGGACACCATTTCTATTGGATTAGGGCCCCATCCTTTTGACAACTTTAACCTTAATTTCCTCTTTAAAGGCTCTATCTCTAAATATAGTCATATTAGGGGTTAGTGCTTCAACATATGAATTTGGGGTGAACAAAATTCAGTCCATAAACCTATCTTCCTTTCTTCCACAAATACGTGTTAAGGACCTATGTTATGAAAGGCACTGAGGTCACAATAAGAATGAGGAAGCTATAGTCTCTGTCCTAATAGAGCCCCAGTCTCTCTGTGTGGAAGAGAGAGATAACTTACATAGTACTCATAATGTACTATGAGTTCTCATGGGAGAAACATTATGAAAACACATGAGAGGGGCATCTAAACCTCTCGGGTGGATATGAGGGGAGGCTTTTGGGAGTAAGTGACACCAAGATAATATCTGAAGAAAGAGTAGGAAGAAGCCCAATAAGGGGGTGCTGGCTTTGGAGGAGGAATCCAGAGGGAACAGGAAGGGTGAAGGCATGGAGGGGAGATACAGCTCAGTGCAAACAGAGCGTGGTGACAAAGAGAAGAGGGAGCACTGATCGAACTCTGTGGTTGCTTGGATGGGCTGGGTGGTATAAGGGGATGGGTGATGGCCAGGCCAGCATTTATGCCCTGTAATTCCAGGAGAGGTCGGGCAGGAGAGCAGGAGAGGCCATGTCAGTCACGTCAGGTCGTTTGAAGGATTTTATGTTGGTAACTTGGTGCTATTTCCCCTTCACTTCTCTCTTCTGTGTTCAGGGACTTGAATCCTGGAAAGTACATTTTCCAGACTTCCTGTCAGCAAGGTTCCTATTTAAATTTTGTTGATGGGAGGCATTTATATTCAACTTGGGAGTCAGGGAGAAGCCAAGGCACTATTTCAATGTAAAGTCTGGTGTCCTGAGAGTGACCCCTCCGTTGCTGCAGGCAACTGAGACCATCAGTACTGTCTCCCTGAGACGCCTGCACAGCCCTAGCCTTCCAACAGTTTTTGACATCTCTAATTCCCAGAATTAAATCCCTTCCTGCTCAAAATACCTGAAATAATTCTTGTTTTCTTGATCAGACTCTGACTTATGATAAGGCCATTGGGCTGAGCATTCCATATCAGATGCTAAAACTTAGTTCTACCAGTCCTCTGAGATACTTTCAGAACCAGCTCCATTATTCCTCACACCCAGCCTTTCCTTCCCACCCTACTCTAGCCATCATCAGATTGAATCCAATCTCCTTTCCTTCTCTTTCTCTTAAACCTGTGCATGTATCTTCTGGAACTCTCTACCTCTGTTTAGCAATCCCACTGCATCTTCAGCGTCTCCTCTGAATGCCCTTTCTACCTCCTCACTAAATTAAAAATCTGGCTGTCCTCGAGGATACCGATTTCCCTTGGAGCAATGTATCTCAGGGCCAGGAAGTGGGGCATTGTTTTCCAATGTCCCACGGCTGTTTCCAAATCATTTCTCCTAGTTCACCTGGAGTAATTACAGCTGCTGATACCGTACCCCATCTTCTCACTGCGGGTCTACAGTTAAAGTCACTTGGTTGCATGAACCGTTCAACCCTTTCCTCCCTCTTTAATATTTTGTTTGTAATGTTTCCACCCAGGGTTGTTTAAAGTTCATCATATGTAAATCATTTAGAAAAATGGCACAAAGTAAGTTCTCAGTGAATATTATCATCGTCATCTTCCTCGTTTCCCTGCTTGCACCAGAACAAGTAAATATTGCTGCAAAAAATCACACAACTGTTTTACTGGTTTCTCTTTGAATTCATGATTTCACCCCTGAAACTGGCTCTCAACCCTGCCCAGCCATCAATATTGTTCTTTGTAAAGCTTACTTTCCCATTCAGGGAGATGACATTACATTCTCTTCTTTTTTTCCTGTCTCACACCTCTTCACTCTAATTCTCAGCTGATGATCTCAGTTCACACTTAATTATAATGCAGACAATACAGATTAATTTGGAAACTCTCTCATCTTCCTTCCACCAAATCATTTCTCTTTAATGCATCTGCACCCACTCCTCTTTCTTCCTCCCTATTTTCATAAGGGAAGTGGCCCTTCTTTGATCACAGCCAATCCTTCTACTTGTTCTTTGCATCCCTTTTCCCATCCTCTCTCTTTTTTTTTTTTTTTTTTTTTTTTTTTTTTTGCGGTACGCGGGCCTCTCACTGTTGTGGCCTCTCCCGTTGCGGAGCACAGGCTCTGGACGTGCAGGCTCAGCGGCCATGGCTCACGAGCCCAGCCGCTCTGCGGCATGTGGGATCTTCCCGGACTGGGGCACGAACCTGTGTCCCCTGCATTGGCAGGCGGACTCTCACCCACTGCGCCACCAGGGAAGCCCTCCCATCCTCTCTTAAGATCCTTCTCTTACTGTTACCCACTCTCCCATTACCACCAACTGAAAAAAAAAATAACAAACAACTCTCGCACACACCCTCTTTCTGTTCCCATCCATGGTAAGACTTCAAAGTAGTATTCTGCAGGTACTGTGTCCACTTCCTGATCTCCAACCACTTTCAGCCCTTTCCAGTCTGGTACCTGAACCCATACCTCTGCAGAGACCAAGAGCACTTCTGAGGAGGTCAGTATCTCCATGGAGCCAACTTCGGTGGCCTTGCTTGGTCCTCATGTTTGTCAACCTCACAGTAGCATTCAGCCCAGTTGAAACATTTTGCCCTTCTTGAAGAATTTTCATATTTTGCCATAAATGACCCCATGGATCCTTGGTTTCACTCAAAGTTTTCTATTCTTTTCCATCCAACCTGGGGCATGGTTGAGGAGCCACGCATCTGCATACACATCCCGGCTTCGCTATTTCCTAGCTGTGTGACCTTGGGCAGATGACTTGACTTTTCTGTATCTCCGTTTCTTCATCCATATAATTAGGATAATAGTGCTTTAGTTATGTGATTATTGTGAGGATTATATTAACAGTGTGTGACTTGTACTAAGTTCTCAATAAATATTAGATATTATTATATGCTTAAAACTCTCAGATTTATATCTCTTGTCTAGACCTTCTAAAGTTTAGATTCATATGCACCTGCCTATTTAAACTATACATGGTTGGCTAGTAGGATCTCCAGATTAACATGTTCAAAAGAGAGGTAAAAACTAGTTGGATCCCCAAATTAACATGTTCCAAACAAACTTCAGAATTCTTCATTAACCACCAAACCTGTTCCTCTGTGTTAACTCTCTCACTAAATGGCGTTATCTTTATCTATTCAGCAAAAATTATTTATGAATAATACATAATCTGAAATTAGGAAATTGAACTATAGGTAGAAAAAATTAAAACCATTGTAGTGTTTCTTGGATTAGATAAATCTACCATCAACCAAAAGTGCCTTGTTGAACTTTCATGATACAAAAATCCAGTGAGTGTGTGTGTGTGTGTGTGTGTGTGTGTGTGTGTGTGTGTGTAGGCATTGGTGTGTTTGCTTGCTAGAAGTTAGGAGGAAAGTGACATGCATCCTAGAAATAGAAGATCTGGTCTCATGACTTCCATTCTACAGGAATATTTTTATTTACCTGGGCAGCTAAAACACATAGTACACACAGAATCACACATATCTTTGAAACATGTATGAAACAACCATATGCTATCAAAATAATCTATAAATGTCTGTCACTTCTTCATGATTACATTAACACTTGTTCCATTTCTAGTATGTTTTCCAGGTATATTTATAACATTTTCTCTTAAGTGGTTATTTATGTTCTGCAATATTCAGTTTTGCTGGCCCATGTTTTTACAACTCTTCTTTGATTGCTTTCATAATGACTCCAGATATAGATACAAAATTCTTTATGGTACATTACCAAAGGAAAGAAATTTTGGATTCACAAAGAAAATAAATACCTTGGACTTTCATGGTCTTATAAATTCAGCAGTCTTTTAGTGATCATTGCAGACACTGTGCAATATTAATTACCAAGCACATACTACGTTCCAGCCACGGGACTAAACAATTTTTATGCAGTGTGTCGTAGAAGCATCACATTAATTCTACCAAGTAGGAGTATTATTAACTACAATACCAGATGGAGAAAGTGGGTTAAAAGATGCTAATTAATTTGCTTTCATTAAGGTCACAAAGCTAGTAAAGGACACAGCCAGCATCCAGGCTCATATCCTCCTACCTCCAAAGCCAGTGTTCTTTATTATTAACTTAATTTAAAACTTTACATAGTGATTACAAAGAAATAGTTTATTCAGTCGTGTGCCCTAACAGTTTATTAACTGGCCTATTCTTTCTATTTAAATTTTGTCTTTTTTCCAGTTGATGAGTTCTTAATTTTTTTGAGATTTTCACATGAGCAGTTTTATTAATTGTTTTTACACATTGGACAGAAAACTTCATTACCTCATTCTTCATTATTTACTCAACTGTAAGGTTCAACTTCTAAGTTCCAGCTAAGTGTTTATAGATCCCTTTCTGTTGTATTCACCATCTCCCTTAGTACTATGGTTTCATTGTATGATGATCATTTTGAAGTCTGCATTTATTGCAAAGGTAAGACTTTCCACATATTAGTTCTTTTACAAATTTAGCTCAATTCCCAGATCATGTCCTCGGGCTGCCAAAATGGCTGTGTGGCAACGCTGAAAACTGATGATAAATCGGGAATGTTTAGATTGAGACTTGTGAAACTGGACTGAAGCACTTATCTTTAGATCCAATTTTGGTGATGTATGTATTATGACTCCTGGCAAGGAAAAAGCAGTTTCTCGTGGATGGAAATCTTTCTCTGAAGTAGACTCTCACAGAAACTCCAGAGGGAGCAATGAAAAGAAAATGTTGAATTCTCTGACTTTGTTATTGAGGAATATAATAAGCAGGGTCTTCCACAGCAGCTTTACCAGTCATGCAGAAAATGTCTTCATAGGGCTGTTTCCACAATGTTGGCTTTCAATGAACGTTTAGGGAATCATTTTTACATTGTAGTGTGGAAGATATTCCCACAAGGAGCTGACACGATGAAGGCCAGGGAAGTAACTTTCCTATGACTAGACTGGATCAGAAATAGGACTGAGGTCATCGAGCCAGAGTGATTTGGCTAGAATGCTTCTTAGATTTTGTTGCCTGTCAGTCTTAATTAATCAACACCCCATGTCTTTCTGTAAAAGATCTTAACCAAATTAACATATGCAGTTAAAAAAAAATCAAACAATTGAACAGATCTGGGTAAGGAGAAAAGCTGGGTAAGGAATTAATAAAGACAGCAGCAAGACTGATGCCCATAACACACCATCCTGAAGAGTGCCTGGAGGATGACCAAGAATGTGGCTCTAAGTTTCCTAGAGGGCAAAGAAAAAGTGAAAGATAATTATAAATGTCAGCGTCCATTATAGAGAAGCCAACTAATGGGTAATGAGAAGCATCGATATTTCTGGTATGGAGACTTGAGTTTTCCCCCAGAAGTACTCACAAACAGCCTAAAATCCCTAATGACATCATACTGAGGCAGTTACATATTGTGCTGTTTGAATATATCCTTTGGAGGAAGGTGAGTACATGAATCAGCCATATCACTGAGTGAAAGCGTTTCTGTTGCCATAGTTGGGAGTGGGCACTAAATAATTTGGCCCATATATTTAGCTCTGAGATGATATGGTGTGTTTCAAGGGAAAAATTAGACCAACTAGTTACAGCATACGTGAAGGGACTACATATTCTTAGGGCCATAAGTATTTTCTAATTAAAAATCATCTTTTGTTATTACACAGTAGTATATGTATATTGTAGAAAATCAAATGATACAGATACATAAGAATAAGAAAGAAGACATTTTACCCCTACCCAGAAAAAATGATCATAGTGTGTCTTGCAAAAAACGTAAAACAGATAGCTAGTGGGAAGCAGCCGCATAGCACAGGGAGATCAGCTCGGTGCTTTGTGACCACCTAGAGGGGTAGGATAGGGAGGGTGGGAGGGAGGGAGACGCAAGAGGGAAGAGATATGGGGATATATGTATATGTATAGCTGATTCACTTTGTTATACAGCAGAAACTAACACAACATTGTAAAGCAATTATACTCCAATAAAGATGTAAAAAAAGAAAGTCATATAATGCATAATGTTTTGTAAATTGCTTTTTCCAGTTACATTGTTAGTTAAAATATTTAATTTTTTATGTCAAAAAGTTTTATGTCTTCTAAAAACCAGTCCATATTCCATATTCCATTTCCCAACTTCCCCCCAAATGTCCTTTATATAAATGGTTTGTTGAAACCAGAATCCAGTCCAGGTCCATGAACTGAATCTTGTTTTTATGTCATTTAAAGTTTGTTAATCTAGAACAGTGCTTTTTATCATGACACTGACTTGCTGAAGAAACTGTGCTAGTTGTCCTATATTATATTTTATCTTCTGGATTTATGTGGCTGTTCTCTTATAGAAAACCTTCTATATTTCCTAATGAACTGGAATGAATTCCAATTAAACAATTTTGGCTGGAATACACCATGGGTAATGCTGTGTCCTTCATGGTGCATCAAATCAGGAAATACATTATATCTGGTTGTCCCACACTTAGCAGTGCTGAGACTGACCTGTGGATTAGGGTGATGAAAGCCTGATCCCCTCTTTGTACAGACACGTTCTCTCATTGAATTGTGTAAGTAATCAGTAGAGTGCTGCTTTGTCACTACATAAGTGTACAGTTCTCCATCAACAATTTATCTAATGTTTTAATGAAAATTGGTAATCCTTAAATAAATGAATATTTTTTCTATCATTTGATATTTATTTACTGGCATTTCTCCAGGCCATAGAAGAATGGGTCCAATTAGTCTATTTAGTTACCTTGAAGTACAGTTTCTACAGGAAAATCAGGATACCTACTTAACTCTTTCACTTTAATTACCAATTTTTGAACTATGAAGGTGGCTCAGAAGACACCTTAGAGAATGACAGCTGTATTTTCTGGCGTCTTTTCCTGAGCATAATGTTCTGGATTTCCAGAGGATCCATGTGTGTTAATTTACTAGAATCATTATTCTTTGTGTTGTTCGAAAGTTCACAACTTTAGCCAGTGGGAGCCCCTTCGTATTAGCTCTCATATCCTATGACCAACCCACTAACCTTTGAAAGCTTCTTGCTTCCTGTCACAATACATCTCAGACACACCTGTACCATCCCTGCCCCAGTCTTGGGATCAGCTATTTGTCCAAGTGGAGAATGGTATTAGAGATTAAGATATGACATGAGAACTACAATGGTAATGTTTGCTTCTAACGACTATAAATATTTTTTCCAAAATGGTTTTTAATAAGCACTGGCAGCTGAAATTTCAAAGATGTGTCCGCCGGATATTATCTGGTATAGCTAGGATACTTAGTAAGGGCAGATGTTTATAATAAACAACCAGTCCAAAAGTAGAATAAGGGCCTCTTAAGAAAAGTGAGAAGTCTTTTTTGTTGTTGTTGTTATAATGAAATCTTCAAAGTGACTCTTTACTTCCGAAAAAGTTCATCATTGGGAATTCGTGAGTTACAAATCTATGAAGAGATTGAAATACTGGAAGAATGTCACAGAATATAAAAGGCATACATAAATAAAATGGGAAGGCTATGAATTCTTGTAAGGGACAATGAAATCACCATTTTTTAAAGAGAGTGGCGCTATATATTTTGATATATTTCTTAAGATAGAACCTGATTTGTTAGTGAATATTTCAAATAAGGGTTGCATCTGTATATCCTGTATGACTTTGTAATGGAAACACTAAACTAAGAGTGACCTTAAAACTTCCAAGAAGCTCCAGATTTGTACAGGTAGATATATTTTGAACCAATCTGATTGGATCTAATTTTTAAAAGACAAGCGAATTCAGCAATGAGTTTCTCTGTTCATATGACTCCTAGTCTGGATACAGCTGTAAGGATAAAGTCAACTTGAGAATCCTAGGATTTGTCTGAGAATCCGTATTTAAGTTAAGTCATATATATATATAAACATTAAAGAAAGCAAACTGTCAAGATTTATTTATGAACATGAAGGAACAGAAAAGAGTAAGAAATTTCTTTACTTTGAGATTATTAAGCAATTACTGAATGATTAGGGCACTAGGGTATAACTTTTGAAGTGCCTTACTTTCCTATGTTCTAGTTGCAGTTAAACATTTTTTCTCAATTCTTTACTTTTTAGGGATACCATTATCAAATTCTCAATGCACTTAACCTCTCAAGTTTTCAGGATAAGAATCTCATGGAGCAATTCCGCAGGAAGCCAGACACAAGTTTGCTCAGTTTTCTTTTTCTTTCTTTCTTCTTCTTTTTTTTTTTTTTTTGCGGTACGCAGGCGTCTCACTGTCGTGGCCGCTCCTGTTGCAGAGCACAGGCTCCGGACGCGCAGGCTCAGCGGCCACGACTCACGGGCCCAGCCGCTCCGCGGCATGTGGGATCCTCCCTCCTGGACCGGGGCACGAACCCGTGTCCCCTGCATCGGCAGGCGGACTCTCAACCACTGCACCACCAGGGAAGCCCTGCTCAGTTTTCTTGCCAAGACCTCCCCGTATTTCTGCCTCTGCCACCCCTGGTGGCCTGGTGGGAAAGCTGCCTTGCACATCCCTCAGGCCCAAGTGGGTTCAAGACTCAACGTCTCCTACCGGGGACCCTCCCAATACCGAGGACTGGAAGTCGTTCCTCTGAACTCTCCCTGCTTCTAAGCGACCATCACTCAGACTGATCTGTGCCTGTGTGCTCCCAGGATTTTGGGTCGCCAACTATAAACAGTGAGTGGAGGAGAGCTGTTGCTCATCTAGTCCTCCACACGGGGACCTGTCTTGGGGCTACAGCCCCAAGGAGGAGAACCCACACTCTGCTGAAGATGGAGGTAGCGGGGCAAGGCCGCTATGGCTGCAGGGCCTCCAGCTTCTTCCATGAACAGATGACTCAAGTGGAAGCAACTTGCTTACTTCTGCACTTACTCTGCCCGGACTACTGCCTGACCCTGAGCAGACGGGCGAACATCACACATCATCCAAAATGGACAGTGGGAGCACTGCTTTCTGATTCTTCTTCACCTCGTAAACTGTCTGAATCAAAAATTTTTATTTATTCTTCCGCCAAACACAACTGATTTCCATCTACAATTATTTTTTAAGGTAAGAAACGTGAGTCAACTGAAGAAAGGCCTGTGGCCTTGAGCTAGGGAAGGGTGACACTGTGACACTCGACTGAGCCCCCCGGGCTGTGGGGTTGAGCTTGGGCCGCGCAGGACTGGACCCGGGTCAGCGGACCTTCTCCAGGGCAGCTCTGCAGCACTGCACGCACTGCTGGTAGATGGTCTCAAAGTGAACGTCACTGCCGTCATAGCGATCTTCAAAAATGAGTTGTTTTTGTGGCTCGTAGCTCCCAAGTAGTTCAATTTTCGCTCTGCAGTTTTTAACTTGGTTACTTTTTCTATTCAAATCTCTACGGTTGCTTTCATCCATACGTAGTATACAGTCAAAAGCAGCGGCAAAGTCTTCTTTGGTAACCTGCCGGGCAACGTGACTCATGGGAGTACCATGCTTCTTCATGCAAGCCTGCCCCCCGATAATCAGGAGAGTTTCCTAGTTCATACGTGGACGTCGCTGCACTGTCCATCCTCCAAGTATCTGAAACGCTTTGATCAGTTACAAGTTTCCTGAAGACTGCTTCTGCAGTGGGTAATAGACAGATGTTACCCAGACACACGAACACCCCCGACTTGGTCACCTGCTCGGCCATCTTCCCCCCCCCCCCACCAAGAAGTCTTAATTAAGATTGATGCCTGAATGAATGACAGTCTCGCCTTTGCATAAAAGTGAAATTAAGGACAGCAAGTCTTCAGTTCCCAGCCAATTTAATTATTATGTATATCAGAGGTTAGCGAAATCTCAGGAGAGTTGTGCCTAAGTTCAGCTTTTTTTTTCTTATGTAGTATTTTTGTTAAAGACACAGTTCTGCAGTTCATGAAAATCTTATAATTTGCGGGCCTCATTCATCAAATGGCCAAATCTGTAAGTTTAGCTAAGATATAGAAAATGGAGCTCTTTTGAGTCAGAAATTTGATCCACAATCATTACCAAATAATGTCTCTAGAATCTCTTACTTTTTTTTTTTTTAAAAAAAATCAGAATATAAAAGTGTTTACATGTAATGGATGCTTTCTTTGGATTCTCCTTGAAATGGGATACTTTTCACTTTGCTCGACCTTTTCTTCTTTAAATTTCTTAGACTTTCTTAAGACAAGAAATTGTATGACTGTTTCCTAGTGTCTCCTATTGTCAGGGTAGGTTTTATTTATTTATTTATTTATTTTGCTGTATGCGGGCCTCTTACTGTTGTGGCCTCTCCTGTTGCAGAGCACAGGCTCCAGACGCGCAGGTTCAGCAGCCATGGCTCGCGGGCCCAGCCGCTCCGCGGCATGTGGGATCTTCCTGGACCGGGGCACGAACCCGTGTCCCCTGCATCGGCAGGCGGACTCTCAACCACTGCGCCACCAGGGAAGCCCTCAGGGTAGGTTTTATATCTTTTTTGTTTCTTTGTTCTTTTGTGCTTTTGCATTGTTTTGTGGCTTGCAATTGGTGGGTAAATATTTCCTAGAAATTTGGAGAATAGAATGATGCAAATTACTTGGAATAGAGATTAATTATTGTTCAAAGAAACCCATGCTGCACCTCAGACTTCTGAGCTCTGCCCACCTCCAGTCTTGTTATTTCAGACATGTGAGATTAAACTCATAAGACAGAATAAAAATAAGTTAAAAAAATCATTTATGGAAGTAAGGAATACTTTCTACTTAGTGTCTAAGTTGTCCATCTGATAGAAGGACATACATTAGAATATTTAATTATTAAATAAGAAATAACTCTGGCCCTTTGCATAAAATTGAATAGCCGTAGGTTGGAATTAGAGATTTTTGGCTAAACATTATTCTTTGATTAATATATCTTAACCACAGACATCTATATATCTATATTCACATTATATCTATCTATATCTCTGTTGTCTATTACTACGGGCTGAGGATTAAAAACCAAGTTATTGAACTTCTTCAACCTTAGAATTCCCTGACTTCTTCAGAGCCTAGGAAGGAGTTAGGGAACTCCATTATCCCAGGAAAGTGTTCACTTACTTTTGAAACTATTTTGTTGCTTTCTGATACATGGGTGCCTTCATTTCAGAAGCCCTTGGACTCAGTTGTCTCCATGTTTTCTTTTGAAGCCATTCTCATGATTTATAAACCACATGTTTGTGTTCTGGGCAGAGTTGATGCATTGTCTCCATACCTTACACGGAAGCTTTGGTGTCAATCATACCACAAAACCTCACCAGGATGAGATCAGTTTGTTCTGAGCAGCACAGCAACAAGAGAAACTTTCCATTATGTTCCCTTTGATTCTTTAAACAACCAAAACATGGTTCATCCATAACTACTTTCTGTGATTTAAAATACCGAGGGTTTTAACAAAAATATTTACTGAATAATACTGCAAGTTAACAACCACTTACTTCTACTTTGAGAATATTTACATTCAGGATGAGAAATTATGCTACTAGAAAAGTTTTATTTTAAACATATAAACTGCATGGAAACATATTAATGAAAATAAACAGATTATTCTCCATGGAGTTAATGTTTTCCAAAAGTTTAATGATTTAGATTTCTCTAAGCAATATAATATTTTTTAAATGCAGTTCTTCATAACTAGTGAAAAATAGAATCGAAATCACAGAATCTAAATTTCAGAGTTTTAGATATTGCAATGATTTGCTTTGGCAATTTATAATTATTACAATGTTCTATGGTAAGAAACGTCTTTGAAAATCTTTAAAAAAATGTATCTAAGGTGAGGTTAATAGAGATGAAATAAATCTTCACAAATGAGATGAAGAATTGTTAGAAATTTAAGTAAGGACATTAAAATCATAAGAAAGGTTCATACAGGAATGCTTGCCCTCGAATCCAACATTTGCAGGTATGTTTTATACATTTTGGGAGACTTTTTAAAGAATATTCCAAACCAACCGCAAAGTCAACATTCTGTGAAGGATGATATAGTAATGTGAACATGTGATTGTCATCAACAATGAGCTCATTAGAAGGTATTGGGAGAAATGCAAATTTGAAAAATTTTTTGACTTCCAAGATTATATTTTAAATTTGAATTGGTTTTAAATCTTAATATTACTACAAATTATAGACATATATTAATTAATTTAACAAAGACAGTAAATTCTGTGTTCCAGGCACTGTAACAGGCATTGGGGATATAAATTAGCATAAATGTGCTATGAAGGAAATGGATTTCTATAGCAGTTAGAAGTAATTTTGGCTGTGCATAAGGAAATGAATAGCTTTCTCTTACTGAGGATTTCTGGGGGTTGGGAGGCTTCTGGCTTTGGTTCAATGGCACTGAATGATAGAACCATCCTTATGGTCATTCTTTCATGCTTGCAAATTCCAGGCATTGGCATTGTGACTGCTTTAAAGATAGGTAGACAGGGGCAGGGGCTGTGCTAATGACATCTTTTCTTTCTATCAGGGAAACAAATGCTTTCCTAGATGTCATCTAGCAAAATTCCATTTATTTATCATTGGCCAAAACTTATCACATGCCCACTTCTAGCAGCAAAGGGAACTATAGCTGAGTATTTAGTTTTTTCAACTTCTGTGATAGAGATGGAATGGAGCAGGAGGGTGAATATCAAGTTGGGTTAGCTTGTCCATAATGTCTACTGTAACCACCCCCCCCCCACTTGAAAAGTAATAACTGATATATGATAAGGAAGCTAACAGTATTTTTCAGCAACTAGAGAGTGATATGATTGATAACCTCTTATATTCTCTAGCTATTGAGGTATAACAAGAAGAAGGGCTCTACTAGGAAGTTAGAATAAGCCTGTGAAGTAAGAGTAGAAGTTATTGCAGTAGAATTTCTGTGTATTTTTAAAGGGAAGAGGGTAATTTAAAAATGTAATAGAAGAACTACCTTTTTTTTTTTGTCTTTGAATTTGTGGGAGTTAAATGCATATATTTTAAACATTTGTTCACTAGAAAGTAGGGAACTGTTTATTTTGGCTGCATGGGCTCTTCATTGTGGCACGTGGGCTTCTCTAGTTGTGGCGTATGGACTCCAGAGCATGCGGGCTCAGTAGTTGCAGTGCACAGGCTTAGTTGCCCCGTGGCATGTGGGATCTTAGTTCCCTGACCAGGGATGGAACCCACGCCCACTGCATTGGAAGCGTGGAGTCTTAACCACTGGACCACCTGGGAAGTCCCCGGGAACTGTTTTTTTTTTTTTTTTTTTTATGTTTTCTATTCAAATAAGCTGGAGTTAGGTATTATTTTATCTTAATAAACTATAAATAGGAGGTGTTACTTCAGTTAATGGTAGAGTAGTTTGTATTAGACAAACCATTATGCAGAGAAGAATAATAAATTCTTGGTGAAGTAAAAAACATCTAGTTGAAGGCACTGGAGAGTGACCAAAAGCAGGCAGAAACAGGAGTATAGACACTTGAAAAGGGAAACTGCTCTGGGTGAGTTTTACATTTATGAATTTTCTGCCTGAGGTCATTCTCTTTGAAAGTGCCATGGAATGGCTGGAATTCAAGCAGAAATTTGCAGTCTTAATGGCTTGAAGAGTCAAAGAATGGAGTTTGATATTGCCAAGGTAGAAGATAAGTGAGGAAAAGGCTTTCTGGAAAGGGAGCTAATTGAGGTGGAGGCCCCCAAACCAGCAGATAAACCCCACTTTGATTGGTCCCTGAACTATGCATACATGGTGGAATGCAGCAGACTTGCCAGAAAGCAAAACTGAGTAGAAATTTCAGCTGCTTACAGAAGAGCCAGAGTTTGGAATTTGAATCCAATCAAGTTAACTGACTACTAGAACAAAAATCAACACTGTAGGAAAAACTGACAGAATCCAGCATATTAAAATGCATCATTCATAATGATCAGTATGAATTGAAATGTAAAGAAACAGGAAAATGTGACCCACAGACAAGATAGAAAAAGTAAAGAGAAACCAACCACAAGATGACTCAGATGTTCGAATTAATGGAGAAGGTTTTTTTAAAGGCTGTTGTAAATATTTTCATGGGTTGGAACAAAAATATTTCATAATGAATGAACAGATGGAGAATCTCAGCAGAGAAATGGAAATTATAAAATAAGACCAAATGGAAACTATAAAACTGAATATACAGTATTTGAAATGAAAAATTTGAACTGAATGGGCTTAATATGAGATTGGAAATTAGTGAATGTGAAGAGAAGTCAATAGAACAGGGGAAAAACTAAGAGGAAAAAAAAAACAGCTCAGGTCTTACAAAATGTATTGCTTAAATGATAAGAATTGAAAGTTGAAATTACTCTTTGATCCATGGGCTGAGGAATAGATGTTGTGCTTAGCAGGCATGAAAACATTAATCTCATTGTATATCTCCATCAGATCCCTCAGGTGACCTGGTGCATTGTCAATGAGCAGTAATATTTTGAAGAGAATTTTTTTTTCTAAGCAGTAGTTTTCAGTAGTGGGCTTAAAATATTCAGCAAACCGTGTAGTAAGCAGACGTGCTGTCATCCAGCCTTTATTGTTCCATTTATAGAGCACAAACAGTTAAGTTAGCACAATTGTTAAGGGCCTTAGAATTTTCAGAATGGTAAATTGGCTTCAACTTAAATTCACCAGCTGCATTGGCCCCTAACAAGAGAGTCAGTCTGTCCTTTGAAACTTTGAAGCCAGGCATTGACTTCTCCTCTCTAGCTATAAAAGTCCCAGATGGCATGTTCTTCCAATAGAAGGCTGTTGTGTTTACATTGAAAATCTGTTGTCTAATATAGCTACCTTCATGAATTATCTTAGCTATATCTTCTGGACAGCCTGCTACAGATTCTACATCAGCTTCTTCACTTTGCACTTTTATGTTATAGAGATAGCTTAAACCTCATGAACCAACCTCTGCTAGCTTCAAACTTCCTCACCTCTCTCAGCAGAGAGTTAGGGCCTTGCTCTGGATTCAACTTTGTCTTAAGGGGGTTGTTGTATCTTAAGGGGGTTTGATCTTCTATCCAGACTGCTAAAACTTTCTTCATATCAACAAGAAGGCTGTTTCACTTTCTTATCATTCATGAGTTCACTGAAGTAGCACTTTTAATTTCCTTTAAGAACTTTTCCTTTGCATCCACAACTTGGCTAACTTTTTGGTATAAGAAGCCTAGCTTTCAGCCTGTCTTGACTTTCAATATGCCTTACTTACTAAGCTTGATCATTTCTAGCTTTTGATTTAAAGTAAGAGACATGCAACTCTTCTTTTCACTTGAACACTTAGAGGCCATTGTAGGGTTATTAATCGGCCTAATTTCAATATTGTTGACATTAGGGAGGCTGAAGGAGAGGGAGAGAGATGGAGAAATGGCCAGTGAGGGGAGAAGTCAGAACACACACAATTATCAGTTAAATTTGCCATTGTATGTGGGTACAATTCGTGGTGTCCCAAAATAATTACAGTAGTAACATCAAAGATCACCATAACATATATAATAATAATGAAAAATTTGAAATATTGTGAGAATTACAAAAATGTAATGCAGAGACCTGAAGTAAGCAAATGCTGTTGGAAAATTTGCACCAATAGACTTGCTAGATGCAGAGTTGCCACAAACCTTCAACTTATAAAAAATACAATATCTGTGAAGCATTATAAAGCAAAACACAATAAAGCAAAGTATGCTTATAGTCTAAAATGCGTGTAACTGTAAGACTAGAATGAAAAAAAATAGTGAGAGAACACAAAAAGTATGTGAAGACATCATGCCTAAAATTTTTCCAAAACTGGTGAAAAACATAAACTAAAAATTCAAGAATTTTAGCAAAACCCAAGAAGCGTAAATGCAAATAATGCCACACCTAGGAATATCATAGTCAAACTGGTGGAATCCAAAGATACAGAGAAAATCTTGAAAGTCACTTGAAAAAATTGACTCATTACATATAGAGAACAATGATGCATGTAACTGCTGACAGTGATATATACATAACTGTTCCTTATCAGAAACAATGGTGGCCAACAGACAATGAAGCAGCATATTTAAGTTCTGAAAACTAAGGAGAAAATGTTCTGTCAATCCAGTGTTATGACCAGTGAAAAATGTTTTTTAAAAATGAAGGCAAAATGAAGAAATTTTCAGGCTTAAAATAAAACTGAATTAGTCACAGCAGTCCTGCATTACAAGAAATGATAAGCAAGTTCTTCAGTCTGAAGAGAAATGACTAGAAACTCAGATCTACAGAAGGAATTGAATGGCACAAGAAAGAGTGAATATGTGGGTAAATATTAAAAATTTTTCTTCTTTTAATTTCTTTAAAAGACATATGACTATTTAAGGCAAAAATTATAACACTGAATGGTGAAGTTTATAATGTATGTATGTATAACATATATGACAACAATAACACAAAGTTTGAGGTGGGGAGTATAAATAGAAGTATAATATTTTTACATTTGACATGCAGTAATACAAAATTAACTCTATGTAGACTGTGAAAATTTAAGGGTGCACATTTTAATCCCTACAGATTCACCAAAAATAATGCAAAGAGATATAGCTTCTTAGACAATAAAACATTTTAAATGGAATACTAAAAATATTCAAATCAGTTAAATGAAGGCAGAAAAATAGCAAAGGAATAAAAAACAGTGCAAATAAAAAATATCAGAGTACTAGATCTAAGTGCAACTGTTTCAATAATTGCATTACGTATAAGTGGATTAACATTCCAATGAAAAGAGGTTGTAAGACTAGATAAAAAGGCAAGACTCAGTTACATGCTGTCTGAGAGATACTTTAGATATAAATACTAGATAGGCTGAACATTTTTACTTTTCTCACTTTTATTTCCTCTTCCCGTTTGGATAGATGAAGATATACCATTAAAACATTAACCATAAAGATCATATTAGGCCAAAGTGACTTCAAGTCAAGGAGTATTATCAGAGATAGAGAGGAACAAGTCATAATGATAAAAGGGTCCATTCAACAAGAAGACTTAATATTTGTAATTGTGTATGTGCGTAAGAGCTTCAAAATATATGAATCAAAAACTCAGAGAAGAAAGAAGATGCTAGGAAAATTCACAATCATGGTTTAGAGTTCTTTTTAAACACCAATCTCTCAGTGATATGTAGAACAAATAGGCAAAAAATCAGGCAGAATGTAGAAGACTTGAGCAACACTGCCAATCATTTGAGTCTATTATTATTTATAGAGCATTAACTCCAACAACTGAAGAATACACATTCTTTTTCAAGTGCATATATATTGATATTGAAAAAGATATTGATCTTTTTCAAGTGCATATATATTCAAGTGCATATATATTTTCAAGTGCATATATATCAAGAGCATATAAATTGCTCATTAGAACAGATTATCCTTAACTACCAAACAAGTCTCAATATATTTTAGAAGATTAAAATCTTACAGGGTATATTCTCTGATGACCATGAAATTGCATTAGAAATCAGTAACAATGAAAGGTTTAGAAAATTCCAAAATGTTTTAAAACTAAGCAACATACTTCTAATAACCCATGGGTCAAAGAAGAAATCACAGGGGGTTTTAGACAATTTTTAAACTAAATGAAAATGAAAAGACAATATATAAAAATTTGTTGGGATGCATCCAAAGCAGTGTTTTGAAGAAAATTTATGACTTTGAATACTTATATCAAAAGATAGAAGAGTTTAAAATGAAAGGTAAAAAAATCAGCACAATAGAAAACAGATAAAAATAAAGAAATCAACAAAGAAAAATGTTGGCCCTTTGAAAAGTTTAATAAAACTTGATCAACCCCTAGCAAGACTGGGCTAAATAAATAAATAAATAAACAAACAAACAAATAAATAAATAAGAGAGGGAAAGAGAGGAGAGAGAGAGATAACTAAGGTACTAATATCAAGAATGAAAGAGGGGATATCCCTACAGATTCTATAGACTTCAAACAGATAAAAAGAGAGTACTCCAAACAGTGTTTTACCAGGAAGTTTAACAGCATAGATAAAATTGACAAATTCCTTGAAAAAACATAAAATATCAAAATTGGCACAAGAGAGTATAAGAAATTGGAATAGCTCTGTATATACTAAAGAAATGGAATATGTTATTACAAATCTTCCCATTAAGAAAACTTCAAACCTAGATGGATTCATTGGTGAATTCTATCAACTGAAAAAGAAATAATCCCAATCTTATACAACCTTTTTCAGAAAAACAGAGGAGGAAGAATCACTTCCCTACTTGTTTTATGGGATCAGCACAACCCTAAAACCAAAACATGAAACAAAACAAAACAAACAAAACAAAAAACCCAGAAAAGAAAATTGCTATCCAACCTTCCTAAAGAACATAGATGCAAAATCATTGATATACTATGAGCAAACTAAATTCAATAACATATAAAAAGGCTAATACATCATGACCAAGTGAGGCTTGTACATGGAATGCCAGGTTAGACATTTGAAAACCGAACAGTCTAATTAATCATGCTAACAGAATGAAGGAGAAGCACCATATAATTATCTCAATTAAAAAAATTTGTGGGAAAAGTGGTCTAGCAGAGATATACAGGGTATATTGGAGCTGGAAAAGGCTAGCATCTGAGGAACCAGTTAGAAGATTATTGCATCAGTCCCATCACACAGCAAGTGCCAGGATGTCACTGGTTGTACTGAGAACACAAAAGAAGAAATGGGGAATTCCCTGGCAGTCCAGTGGTTAAGACTCGACGCTCCCACTGCAGCGGGCACGGGTTCGATCCCTGGTCAGGGAACTAAGATCCCACATACCAGGCGGTATGGCCAAAAAAAGAAAAAAATAAAAAGAAGAAGAAGAAACGGACTGGAGGGGTGTTGCAGAGGAGGAATCGTAGACTTTTATACCTGCTTACTGTTGTTATTCCGAAAAGAATCTGTGGCTCTTAAAATTTAGACACACTATACACAAATAATTCTGAGGAGAAATCCAAAGGGAAGGTTTGAAAAGAACAAATGACATCAGGGTTGAGTCATGAATGAATGACTCATGAATGATGTCAGGCCTGTCACCTTTGCAAGAAGGGACAGGCTCTTCTTCACCAACACCCCTAAGCTATTGTAAATTTCAGAGGCCCTCTTCAGGTTTCTCTTGATCCTGAACATAGATAACAGGTTCTTAGGAACCCCCTGCAGTTTTATCTGACTTTGCTTTTCTGCTTGAGAATAAATGTTCTTTATTCTGTTGTCTGAAAAAAAAAAATTGCAAAATTCAACACCCATTCATTATAAAAATGTTGAGCAATTACAAGAAGGTAACTTCCTCAGTCCAACAAAGAACACCTATAAATCATAAACTACATCTAACTATACTAAATGATGCAAAATTCTATAATTTTCCCCTAGCATGAGTAGCAAAGCAAGAATGCTAATGCTCACCACTTTAACAGTGTCTTAGAGGTTCCAGTCAGTACAATAAGGCAAGAGAAAGAAATAAAAAGCATAAAGATTGTAATGGAAGATGTAAAATAATCTCTATTCACAGAGGACGTAATTATCTATGTAGACATTCCTAAGGAATCTCAAAGCAACTACGAGAAATAATGAATGAATTTAGAGATTTCATAGGTAAGAGATCAATTTACAAAAATCAAAGGTATATCTATATACTGTGTACAAATAGGAAACAAGTTGAAACAACATTACATTTAAAATATAAAAACAAAATACTCTGGAATAAATCTAATAAAATATGTGAATGTCCTCTGTACTGAAATCCACAAAACAATGCTGAAAGAAATGGAGTGGAAAAATATACCATATTAATGAATTGGAAGACTGAATTTCATTAATTGTTAATTTTTCCAACTTAATTTGTCAATTCAGTGAAATCCTGATCATAATATCAACAGAAAATTTTGTACAAATTATTCAGTTCATTATAAAATTTATATAAAAATACAAAGGTCCTGGAATATTCAAAATAATTTTTTAAATGAATGAAGTTGGAGGATTTAAACTTCCTCATTTCACGGGTTACAATAAAGAATTGTTATTCAAGAGAGTGGGGTATTGGCATAATAATAGACAAAGAGATCAATGAAACCAAATAGCAAGTCTGAAAATAGACCACACATATACAATCAATTGATGTTTACCAAAGGTGCTAAAGCAATTCTTTGAGGGAATGGATGATACACTTAAATGTAAAAGCTAAATCTCTGACATTTAGAGAAGAAAATATAGCCTGAGGTTGGCAAATATTTCTTAGAAAGCAAATACAGAATAATAAAAGTAAAATTTTAAAGTGATTAATTAGGTTTCTTCAAAATTAAAAGCTTCTTCTCATCAAAATACTCTATTAAGTAATTAAAAAGCAAGATAGACTGGGAGAAAGTATGTACAAAACTTCTCTCTGACAAAGAACTTGTATCTAGAATATTTAACAAAATAATATAACACATATAATAAAATAATAAATACAACCAATCAATTAAAAAATGGGCAAAATTTTGAACAAACAATTCATCAATGAAGATTTATCAAATGGCCAATAAGCACTTTTTCTTTTTAATATCTTTGTTGGAGTATAATTGCTTTACAATGGTGTGTTAGTTTCTACTGTATGACAAAGTGAATCAGCTATACATGTACATATTTCCCCATATCTCCTCCCTCTTGCGTCTCCCTCCCACCCTTGCTATCCCACCCCTCTAGGTGGACACAAAGCACCGAGCTGATCTCCCTGTGCTATATATAGCACATTTGTTTTTTGTTTTATATTTTATTTTATTTTTGGCTGCATTGGGTCTTTATTGCTGTGCATGGGCTTTCTCTAGTTGTGGTGAGTGGGGACTACTCTTTGTTGCAGTGCATGGGCTTCTTATTATGGTAGCTTCTCTTGTTGCAGAGCATGGGCTCTAGGTGCGTGGGGTTCAATAGTTGTGGCACGTGGGTTCAGTAGTTGTGGCTCATGGGCTTAGTTGCTCCACGGCATGTGGGATCTTCCCAGACAAGGGCTCGAACCCATGTCTCCTGCACTGGCAGGCAGATTCTTAACCACTGTGCCACCAGGGAAGCCCAGCACATTTGAAAATGTGTTTAATACTCATAATCATCATGGAAATGCAAACTAAAACCACAATAACATAGCACTACACAACCATGAAATTGACCCATTTCAACTGGATGAAGTCATATGACAAATTCTGGCCAATGGGTTGGGAGCAAAAGTGACCTGTGTCGCTTCTGGGCTGGCCCATTTAATTATCAATGTAAAGCCTGTAGATCTCTCTTTTCCCCTCTGTATGATAACTTGTAACCCTTGAGATGATTATAAGCAGGATGGTTAATTTTATGTGTCAGTTTGATTGGGCCATGGAGTACCCAGATATCTAATTAAACATTATTTCTGAGTGTGTCTGTCAGGGTGTCTTTGGATAAGACAAACATTTGAATCAGTAGACTGGAAACAAAGATTGCCCTCCTTGATGTGGGGACCTCGTCCAATCTGCTGAAGGCCTGCATATAATACAAGGCTGAGTAAGAAAGAAGTCTCCCTCCCTGTCTGACTGTCTTCAAGGCAGGACATTGGTTTTCTACTGCTTTCAGACTCAGACTGGAACTTATGCATTGGCTCTCCTGGGTCTCCAGCTTGCCAACCACAGGTCTTGGACTGCGCAGTCTCCACAATTACATGAGCCAATTTCTTTTAGTAAATCAATTTCTTTAGTAAATCATATATATACATGTATATATACATGTTTTTTTTCCTATGGAGAATTTGGACTAATACAAATTTCTGTACTAAGAAGTGGGGCTCAGCTGTAACAAAGACCACAGTGCACAAGCAGCTTTGGAACTGAGTGTGGGTAGAGGCTGGAGGGGTTTTGAGGTGAATGCTAGGAATATGGACATTAAGGGTGATTCTGGTGAGGGCTCAGAAAGAAAAGAGGACTGGAGAAAATGCTTCCATCTTTGAGAATACATAAATAATCATGAATAGAATGTTGGTAGTAATATAGATATTAAAGGCCATTCTGATGAGGTCTCAGACAGAAATAAGGAACACATTATTGGAAACTGAAGGAAAGATGATCCTTGTTAGAAAGTGGCAAAGAATTTAGCTGAATTGTGTTCATGTTCTAGTGTTTTGTGGAAGAAAGCACTTGTGAGTGTTGAAATAGGGTATTTAGCTGAGGTTATATCTAAGCAAAATGTGCTTGGTTCCTCTTGGCTGCTTATAGTAAAATGTGAGAAGAGAGAAATGAATTGAGGAAGGAATTGTTAAGCAAAAAGGAAAGATTTGGAAGATTCTATGCCTGTCCACAATGCAAAAAATGAGGAAACATTAGCAGAGAATGCCAAAAGTTTGACTGGAGTATCGCTTGATAAAGAGATTATGGGATTATATGAGCAGAAAAATTGCCAGTTTTTTTAAAGGATATACTCCATTTATAGTTATTTAAAATATTTGATATATTCCCCGTGCTGTACAATATATCCTTGTAGCTTATTTTATACCTAATAGTTTATACCTCTTAATCCCCTACCCCTATATTGCCCCTTCCGGTTTTAACTGAAGGAGTCAGAAATGGAATGAAAGGAAGGAAGGCTATTGGACTTCTTAGATCTTACAGGACCAGACCGTAGAGTTATTTGGCTGTGAACACATACTGTTCTTCAAAACAGGGGAAGAATGGAGCCTTACGGGTGGGCCCCCTGCCTGGCAAAGTCTTGGGGACATGACCTCACCTAGCAGAGCCTTGGGCACATGACCCCATCTGGCAGAGCCTTGGCAGTGCGACCCCTGTCCAGCAGGGCTGTGGAGTTGGGTCTGCTGCCTCAGTGAATCCAAAAGACAGAGCATCAAACCAAAGAGGATTATTTCCAAGCCTTAAGATCTTACGAAACTTGCCTTGTTAGGTTTTGGCCTTTCTTGGAACCCGTCACCCCATTCCTCCTTCTGATTCTCCCTTTTGGCATGGGAATGTCTGTCTTATGTCTGTTCCACCATTGTATTTTGGAAACACACAACTTATATGGTTCTTCAGGTTCACAGCTGGAGATGAGTTTTGCCTCAGGTTAAGTTGTACCTCAAGTCTCACACATATCTGATTTAGATGATATTTAGATGAGATTTTGGACTTTAAACACTGGAATGAGTTAAGACTTGGGGAGGTTGGGATGGAATGAATGTATTTTGCGTGTAGAAAGATTTAAATTTGGGGGACCAAGGGGCAGAATATCATAGATTAAAGATTTATGTCCCCCCAAAATTCATATATTGAAGCCCTAATCCCCAATGTGATGGTATTTGGAGGTGAAGCCTCTGGAAGATAATTAGCTTTAGATGAGGATATGAGGATGGGTCCTCTGTGTTGGGATTAGTGTTTTTCTAAGAAGAGGAAGAGAGACCAGTGCTTTCTCTCTTTCTCTGTCCTATGGGGACACAGTGAGAAGGCCATCTGCATAATTTTTTCCTACACAGTCAGTGTTATCCTGTTACATTGTTAACAGATTGTATAATAATGGCTATTGTCAGTTGGTGTATTTCACCTCTGAAATGTTGACTGCTGTGTGGTCATGCCCAACAATTGTCTCCTGTCATGCAAGGCCTGGCAGATACTGAACATCAATTTCAGTCCCAGCCAGGGACTACCCCAAAGAACTACTCTTTCACTTTTTATTGTGAAAATAGGTCATCATACTTGTTATACGCTCTGATAAGATTATTTCAGTAACTCTGGTACTTCTCAAATAAATCACAAAATTCAAGGATGTCAATATTTTAGATAAGGCCAATTCTTATACAGTCAGCCCTTCACATCCATGGGGCGCACCTATGAATAGAGGTTGCTGACTGTAAGGAAATGGACTGTGTGCAGATTTTGGTACCCACGGGGGTCCTAGAACCAATGCCCGGCGGACACTGAGGGACAACTCTATATCATTTTCTAATATTGCTATTTTTCTCTGAATTGTGTAGATCTACCATACGTATTTTCCTTTTTTATTCTCTGGTTTAGTAATTTTTGCTCAACAGAATATAAAAAATGGTATCCTAAAAAATGAGTGGCTACATCTAAGTCCTTATTTTATTGGGAAAAGTTAATGTAAGTAAGAGCAAGTCTTTTGATAATTTGTTAGTCTGCATATTTAGTGTAAAAATTAGAACTGAGTATTTTTTAAATTTTAGCCTTATATGTATGCTTCAGATGTAATCTGTTTGTCTGAAATATTGTTGGAAGTAGTTAAATTATTTGTAACAGCTGAGATTTCTGCTTTGATTTGCCAGAAATGAGGAAAAAAAATGTTTTCTACTGAAGTCAAAGCTCATATCATTAAAAAGTTTTCCCCAAAAAACCCCTTTTCAAATTTATCGTATGACTTAATGTGATATGACATAATTAAACATAATTCCATTTCTCTTATTTATTCTATCATGTCACAGTATATCACATTAAACTGATTGCTCTTGGAAGAAAAGCTAACTTCAGAAGTTTTTTTGGTATCAACCAATAATTATTTTGCAGCAGCACAATGCTACTTCTGCCCTCAGACTTTAGAATTTTGAAACACCTTTTCTGAACTTCAGAGCAAGCTAGATAGAATTCCGTCACAAAGGTGGCTGGGATCAGCCCCATAGGAGCTTATGATGTTCTGTGTGATATCTGGAGTGGAAAAAAGATAGTGCGGGTCACTTGAGAGGCAAAATAACTGAGTATATATTAAATAAATTCATGTGCCCTCCAAGGTATGCTAATGAAATCTGCCCTCAACAGATTGGTTCTTAGGCTCTACAATATTTTAGGTGGAGAGATTAAAGATATTTGAACAGAAGCACAATGAGGTTCAAGGTGCATTTCCCTTTTGACACCAAGGGTGTACTTTTGAAAAGTCTGGTATATGTATTGTTTTATGCCACTGAAGTTTTAAGATTATTTGGAATGTTTGAGAGGAACAAGGGGACACTGTTAATAATTATGCCAAGTAACATGCATAAACCTGGACTTTAAAAAGGCAAACCAGGATGTGTGTATACATTTTCTCATTTAGTTTTAAAATAATTATATTTAATACAAATTGCACACAAAATAATACAAAATACAAAATTCATTACATAAAATAATTACAGAGGCACTTGAACTTCATTTAACTTTACATCAGATTTAGTGTTCAGTACATACATAGCTTTCTATAGGCTTGGTTCATCTATTTGATAAACTGAAGCCAGAAATGGATTGAAATCTTCCTGTTGTCATTCTTGTTGAGCAGATCCTGAGTGGATCCTGCTCTAAGACCCCATAGTTAAGAAGTTCATGGAAAAATCAAAAGAAGTTAGAAATGTAAATACCTAGAGCTGGGTTTCATTTCCAAGGATGCTGTACTTTATGAGATGGGCACCAACCCTCAACTCTTGCTTTCACTGTACAGATAGTAAGAGAAGACACTACAGGTGCCACAGGAAAAAAAGCAAGTAAGAGAATCTTCAGAAATGCTTTGTTCTCTGACTTAAGAAATCCAGATTTAAGAAATGCTTAATTCTCTGATTTAAGAAAATAATTTAAATATTTTCTTTAACATAAGGCAAGGTTAATTCTTGATTAACCAGGATAATGGTAGTGAAGGAAGTTATGAATACCCAAATCTATGGTTACAATAAAACTGGTCAAGTATAATACACAATAGAATGATTGTAAAGTTACTTTATTAAAATTGCATTAGATGTTTGAAAACATTCAGTATTCTATGGATATTTTCCATATATGAAAATAATAGACATATAATAGCTTAGGAATAAAACATAGAAATTTTTTGATGAAAAATGGCCAAAATTCTCTATCTGTTGAGAATGTCTGCTACTTGTTTTTTATTTCCTGTCTGACTCTCTCTCTCTGCCTCTTCCCCAGTCCCATCCTGCCCTCCCTTCCTACGCTCTCCTTCTTTTTAGTTGAATGAGACCTGAGTTGGGCAGAGATGCAGAGATATGTGTGTGCTCCTTTCCTCTCCTCTTCAGCCCTAATTTAATGCCTCAGAGGCTCCTGTCTCTGTTGTGTAGCTGTGCACTGGCTCTCTGGCTATGTGACAGAGGTGACACATTTGTGCATGGCAGTGAACACAAGTTGGTGTCTGTCATTGTGTGGGACCAGATGACAGAGGTAAGCTTCCTAATTTCGCTGTCTGTGTGTGGACGGAATAGTGACAGGGAGGGTAGGGTTGGTGAGAAATGGAGCCAGGTTGAGCCAGGGCTCTAGGTGATGTTATAATGTGGTGTAAGGGCCACTTTCTCAGCATGGTACACATGGTCTTTGGTCCTCACACATGCCCTGGTGGCAGGACGAGCCTCTGGTCAGTTTCTTACTGCAGACCTTCATGCAGTTTTCAGTCCATGACCCAGTGCCATTTGATGTTGCTCTTTATAATGCCAAAGAATTCCCACCAGATATCCTTTGACCTTTACCTCTACCAGATTCTTAAAGGTGACCGAGGTGCCATGAAATTGGATTTCTAATATTCTTGATGCTCATCTTTCCTTTGGTCCAGAATTATCATGTCCATATCTTTTCATTAGTTATTACAGATCAACAACATAAATGGTAGAAACAGAGGTCCAAGTGCAGAAAACATGGTCCATTGCAGAACTTCCTTGCCCAGGGTGGCATGGTACAGGGCACACTGTCATGGGCATTGCTGCAATGTGCCGCTCTCACTGGCCCAGAGAGTGAGAGCTCTGAGAATGTGGCCAAAGCATGCATTGTCAGTGCCCTAGAATAAATACGATGACAATCACTACTCAACTCAACTGCTTTTGTACATGTGTTGTTTTATATATGTGCAAACATATATGGCATTCCCGTAGTAGAGGCTGTTCAGCGGTCTCTTTCTGTGCCACCCCCTCCTGCCACTCCCATACACTTCCTTGCATTCATATGTGTCCTTAGTACACTCCCTGTCTCACTAGAAGTAGACTTTCAGATTAAAGCTTCCTTCCTGGGGCCTCTGGGGTGAACCCTTCTTCTCATACCTCCTCAGGGACCTCACGTGATTAATTATTTCCCAAAGGGTGGGTAGTGCTCCCACGCATACACATCTTGGTAGTGGTAGCAAATATTCAACTAAAAATGGAAGGCAATGTCTCCATTTTTCTAGTTGCTTGATATTGAGAAATTCTCTTGCTTCTCATTTGACTCTAGAACTCACGGCAAATGGACTTTTCTAGGATCCGGCTTTTCTGGGCCAGCTGCTAAGAGTAGCTCTAGGGATGTGCAGGTCACTCTGTTGACAGCTTCTCTCTCCTCATTTCTTTCCCAGCAGTTCTGAGCTATTGACAGTAGAGAATTGTCTACCTAGGGACCACTGGAGCTTCTTATCTCTTTTCTCATGGTCCCAAACACATTAAAAAAAAAGAAGCATCCTTTCTCTAAATCTGAATCTTATTTTGTTTTGGGTAAAAAAGCATAATATAAGAGATGGGCATTAAAACAGGCAAATAATTTAAAAAAAACAACAACCACAGACTTACATATTTGAATCTTACCCTAGTGATTCAGAACATGGTTTTAGTCTTGTAGTAAATGGCTTAAATGGATTCTACTGAAGTTTAAAAACAGGCTGATCTCCATAAGCTATAATTGAGAAAAAGATTTCAGGTCACACGTTGGTCTTTGTAGCTATATACCCACACAGGGATACTACTGCCAGCAGCACCATCTTTGCATAAAAAGAAAGACAGTATTTGTATTGTAATTAAATCTCAGAGGGATAATAATCTCAGGAGAGATTTATTATAGTCTGTCGCACTTAATTTTCTTTTATGTACCATTGAAAATAATGAAATCTTTTTTATTGAAATAAGAACACCTCAAGTAAAAGCATAGCATAGCAGGATGAAGATTGTAGAAAATGAAGATTGAGCAGGGAAAAGGAGCATGAGAAATTGAAGATAAGACCATGCAAAGAATTATTTTAATATGATTCAGAGCTGGAATTAAGATGGTGACAACGGCTCGTTGGTTACCTGATCTGATGCTCAGCTTATACATTTTATATAACGTTTTCTTTAATAATCACTTCAGTTCTACAAGGTAGATATTTTTCTTCCCATACTTATAGACGAGGAGCTGAGATTCAGAGAGAGCAAAGAGCCTGAGTGACAAAGCTAGTTGGTGGGAGGATTTAGTCTAGGTCTGACTTCATGGCCAGTGTCTTTCTACTTTCTCAAAAAGCAGACTGAAGAGAGAACTAAAGAGTTGGCTTGGGCTTCCCTGGTGGCGCAGTGGTTGAGAGTCCACCTGCCGATGCAGGAGACACGGGTTCGTGCCCTGGTCCGGGAAGATCCCACATGCGGCGGAGAGGCTGGGCCCGTAAGCCATGGCCGCTGGGCCTGCGTGTCCGGAGCCTGTGCTCCTCAATGGGAGAGGCCACAGCAGTGAGAGGCCCGCAAAGAGTTGGCTTACCCTGTGATCTCCAAGCTCCTCCAGCTCTCTCTACTTAAAATTTCCATGTACATTTTCTTTTATTTTTTTCAAGATTACATAATCAATAGTTACATCATGTAAAACTTGAGGAACAAATTTAGATTTGTTGAAATCATTTTAAGTGATATCACTCAAATCAACAGCCAATACTATCAGAAAACCCCATTTCAAAGGTAAATTAGCATCACCTTTAAAACTGATAAATTGAGAATCTCAATATTAAAGAACTCTTACAGTTTTCTAGTGAGTTAGAAACGCTTACAGTTTCTAGATTTAAGAATCCCCCTTTTTGAACCCTGCTACACTGTTGGTGGGAATGTAAATTGGTGCAGCCACTGTGGAAAACAGTATGGAGGTGCCTCAAAAAACTCAAAATAGAGTTGCCATATGATCCAATCCCACTCCTGGGCATATATCCATAAAAAACAAAAACAGTAATTTGAAAAGATACATGCACCCCAATGTTCATAGCAGCACTATTTACAATGGCAAAGGTATGGAAGCAACCTAATTGTCCATCAATAGATAAATGGATAAAGAAGATGTAGTGTGTGTATATATATATATATATATATATATATATATATATATACACACAATGTATATATATATACATTGTATATATATACATTGTATATATATATACAATGGAATACTCAGCTATAAAAAAAAGAATAAAATTTTGCCACTTGCAGCAAAATGGATGGACTTGGAGGGCATTATGCTAAGTGAAATAAGACAGAGAAAGACAAATACTGTATGATATTACTTATATGTGGAATGTAAAAAATACAGCAAACTAGTAAGTGAAATAAAAAAGAAGCAAATTCACAGATATAGAGAACAAACTAGTGGTTACTAGTGGAGAGAGGGAAGGGAGGAGGGGCAACATAGAGCTGGGGAAAAAAAGGGTTTTTAAAGGATTATATGAAATCATGTGTGTGAAACTTTTAAAAATTGTAAAGCACTATAGAATTTAAAGAATCTTTCATTCAATAAAAAAACTTTTAACCTTTGATCTAAAAATAAATGCTAAAAATGTACAGTACTTATAAATGTATTATGCACAATATTAAGCTCCAAATAGTTCACGTTTCATGCTGTATGTTATAGATATGCTAAGCTTAATTTCAAGCAGATTAAATAAACATTGAAGTGCAGAAAAAGTCCCCCTTTTTAATAATTTCAACCCCCATTTCTCAAGCTTGAGAATCCTTACATTTCTTGCTATGTGTTATGGGAACTGATTTATATTTTTTAAAATGTTGAGAGCCAGAAAGTTACTTTTCGAATACAAAACACTAAGTCACATTTTTGCTAAAGAAAGGCTTGTGTAAGCACATGCTGTTTCATTTTATCAGCCCTCCTACCAGTGTTATTGGTGAGGGTGGATACAAGACCCCTAACCGTAACGTGAATGCTTGTGGCCCAGGTGGGGTGCATTGCTAGCATGCTTTTGGGTAGAAAACGGATACTGAACCCATGAGAACTTGTCCAAACTTCCCATTTCTTAAACAATGTCTATGATTTCTGAATAACTGGTTTCTGCTTTAATCTAGCATTCCACCAGGAGCACATCGTGACATCTCTGATTTATCGATCCATTTATTTCTGAGTTTATATATGGTGACTTTTGTCCAAAGTTCTAGACACTTGAATAAGCTTCAGAAAGAGATTGTTCTTAAAAACCACTCTTTGAACAAGCATGATATAAAATGATGTAAATTTTATGTCATTAGTTCACCATAGTACTCTAAATATCAGTTATGTGGTTTCATTTTTGTGGAATTACATATGTGTGTAAATACATTTATTTTAATCTGTATCTGTACACGATGAAAAATTACTAGTGCATTGCTGTGGACACAAGCTGGTGAATTAATCTTCCTTTTACCACAAGTTGAATATGTGCCCTGGACAAGTTAATGAATGTCTCTGAGCTTAGGTTCCCATTCTGAGTTGCTGAAAGTATATGGGGCTGGACTAACATCAATCTCTTGTCTTCCCCCCCTCCCTTTACCCTTGTCAAATGCTATGCACGTTTCCATTCCTCTGTTTTGGATATCACTGATTCCTCCCTCTGGAATACCTTCTCCTCTTTCCTGGGTCCTACCCATGATTTCTTTTAGAGCATCAATAAGAAAGGAAATGCTCCAATGAGAAAGTACAAATTATACATGGATCATTGGAAGACAAGTGTAAGTTAACTAGACTTTAGGCCCTGAAATGGTGTCATTTAAAGATCAAATACCTGCTGAGTAATTGCCATGTGCCACACCCTGAGCTCAAGATAGGACTGGAAAACCAAACGCCAGCCCTCCTGTTGCTAACCAGGCAGCGTGGAAGACAGTGAGTGAGTCAATAGAAGTTTATGCAGTTCCTCTGTGGAGTCTTAAAGGATGGTATAGATAATATTTTCTGAAGTGATGAAAGAGGAAGAATTTTCCTGATAGTCAAACACAAATATTCAATGAAGTCCACTGGGCCATTGCAGAGATCAAGTGATGAGTTAATATTTGTCTCTACCTTCACCAGCCAGAATGACATCTTACTATGAATTAGAGTGCTTGTTGCTGCATCTAAGGCAGGCAGACCACCTAACCCAATCTAGCAACTAAAAATTACTTACATTTTTATCAAAGAGATAAATGCACAGAGTTTAAAAAACAAATCATTCTTCAAAGTTTATAAGAAAGAACAGCAGCCTCTTACCAGACCCCATCCATCATCTAGTTTCTCTGCTAGAGGCAACTGCTGGTGAATACTTTTACCTCTAAAAGTAGTTTATTCTGGTATTTTTCTACATATTCTAAAATAATATACTCATATTGTTATTATTCATCTATCAGTTTTAAGTATTATGTTGACTAATTAAAGAAATGGGGTTTACTCTTCTAGTAACACCACCTTGTTTCACCTTCCAAATAGTTATATCACAATTACTGATTAAATCAATATCCAGTGTTTACATTCTTATGACATTATAACAGCATATTACTGCTAAGTAAAGTGGTGTGTTCTAAAGACATTTGCTTTTTTATACAATTTTGTTTTCCCTGGAGTTATTAATTGCTTCATATTTTTATATTTCATATTTTGCTTAGTTTTCTATGTATCTATTTCTTCCTAGATATTTAAGATCAGATTCAGTTAGACTGACAGAAAAAAATAGCAGTGGCTTAAGTAAGTAGAAGTTTATTTATCCTTGGAAAACAGAATCTGTAGGTGAGCAGTTGAGAGCTGTTGTGGCAGCGCTGTGGTCATCAGTGTTTAAGTCTTCTCCTTTTATCTTTACTGCTCTTCCATTTTCAACACGTGGCTTGTACCTTATGATTCAAGATAGCTACTCAAGTTGTATCTAGTTGCCCACCTTACATTCAGAAGCAGAGAGAAAGAAAAAATAAGAGCATATCTCCTTTCCCCTTTCTTATTTTGTTCTTGTCTCTTGTGATTTGATAACTATCTTTAGTGTTGTTTCGATTCTTTTTTATTTTTTCTGCACTTATCTATTATAGATTTTTGGTCTGTAATTACTACGAGGTTTTTGTATAGCAGTCTCTCTCTCTCTCTCTCTCTCTCTCTCTCTATATATATATATATATATATATATATATATATATATGTGTGCTTAAGTTGCTGATCTCTTAATTTCAAATGCATTTTAGATACCCTGCATCTGTACTCTCCTCACTTCATGATTACTGTATTTGATGTCATATTTACATCTAATTGTTTTGTGTATCCCTTAACTTATCATGGATACAAATGATTTTACTATTTTTGTCTTTTAACCTCCCTACTAGCTTTTTTTAAGGGGATTTTTAAAAAATTAATTTATTGTATTTTTGGCTGTGTTGGGTCTTTGTTGCTGCGCATGGGCTTTCCCTAGTGTGGTGAGCGGGGGCTACTCTTCGTTGCAGTGCACGGGCTTCTCACTGCAGTGGCTTCTCGATTTCTTACCTTTATTGTATGTTTGCCTTTGCTAGTGAGATTTTCCATTTTGTAATTGTCTTGTTTCCAGTTGTAGCCTTTTCTTTTCGTTCCTTTAGCATTTGTTGTAAAACTTGTTTGGGGGTGTTGAATTCTATCAGCTTTTGCTTGCCTGTAAAGCTTTTGATTTCTCCTTCAAATCTAAATGAGAGCCTTACTGGGTGGAGTATTCTTGGTTGTAGGTTTTTCTCTTTCATCACTTTAAGTAAATTGTGCCACTCTTCTGGCCTGCAGAATTTCTGCCAGAAAGTCAGCTGATAGATAGCCTTATGGGAGTTCCCCTGTATGTTAAATATTTGTTGCTTTTCCCTTGTTGTTTTTAATATTTTCTCTTTATCTTTAATTTTTGTCATTTTGATTACAATGTGCTATGGTGTATTCTTCTGTGGGTTAATCCTGTATCGGACTCTCTGTGCTTCCTGGACTTGAGTGACTGCTTCCTTTCCCAGATTAGGGAAGTTTTCAGCTATTATCTCTTCAAATATTTTCTCAGGCCCTTTCTCTCTCTCTTCTCCTGGGACCCCTATAATGTGAATATTAGCACACTTGATGTTGTCCCAGATGTCTCTTAAACTGTCCTCATTTCTTTTCATTCCTTTTTCTGCTCTGTGGTAGTGATTTCCCCTACTCTCTCTTTCAGCTCACTGATCCATTCTGCTGCCTCATTTAGTCTACCATTGATTCCATCTAGTGTATTTTTCATTTCAGTTATTGTATTCTTCAACTCTGGTTGTTCTTTATATTTTCTGTCTTTTTGTTAAAAGCTTC
The DNA here is from genome assembly GCF_949774975.1 of Lagenorhynchus albirostris. Taxonomy (NCBI): domain Eukaryota; kingdom Metazoa; phylum Chordata; class Mammalia; order Artiodactyla; family Delphinidae; genus Lagenorhynchus; species Lagenorhynchus albirostris. Next base: position 77,992,275 of record NC_083106.1, on the reverse strand, counting down.
TAATTTTTTGCTTTGTGCATACATTCTTCTCCCAAGTTCTTTGATCATCTTTATGCTCATTACTCTGAACTCTTTCTTTGGTAGATAGCCTATCTCCACATCACTTAGCTCTTCTTCTGGGTTTTTATCTTTTTCCTTCATCTGAAACATTTTCTCTGTCACGTCATTTTGTCTAAATTGTTATTTGTATTGTTATGTATGTGGTAGGTTAGTATGTCTCTCAACCTTGGAGTAGTGTCCCTCTGTAGGATACATCTTATGCATCCCAGCCGTGCACTCCCCGCTTGTCATCCAAGGGCCAGGGACCAGCTGGTCCCAGGGTAGTGTCTGGCCTGCATTTGCGGACTCGGTCTGCAGGCTTCAGAACTGTAGCTTTCTTGCTTCTGCCTTGTGGTGGGTGAGGCTAGTCTAGAGGCTTGTGCAGGCTTCCTGGTGGGAGAGGCCAGTGCCTGCCCATTGGAGGGTGGAGACGAGTCCTGGGCACTCTTATGGACAGGGCTGTGTCTAGGGGCATGTCTAAAGGTGGCTGAGGGCTCAGAAAGTTTGTAGGCAGCCTGTCTGCTGATGGGTGGGGATGTGTCCACACCCAGTTAGTTGTTTGGTCCGAGGCATCCCAACACCGGAACCTACAGGCTATTGGGTGGGGCCAGGTCTTGGTGATAATGATCCAAGCAAGATGTCAGTCTCTGGGAGAGTTCATGCAGATAAATACTCCTGATAGAGCCGTCACCAGTGTCTATGTCCCCAGGGTGGGCCACAGCTGCCCCCTGCCTCCCCAGGAGACCCTCTAAGACCAGCAGGTAGGTTTGGCCCAGGCTCCTATCGAATTACTGCTTTTGCCCTTGGTCAGGTGCATGTGAGATTTTCTGTACACCCTTTAAGAGTGAAGTCTCTATTTCCACCAATCCCTTGGAGCTCCTGCAATCAAGCCCAGCTGGTCTTCAAAACCAAATGTTCTGGGGGCTTCTCTTCCCAGTGCCAGACCCCTGGGCTGGGGGGCTGATGTGGAGCTCAGAACTCTCACTCCTGTAGGAGAGCCTCTGTAATATAATTATTCTCCAGTTTGTGGTTCGCCCACCCCAGGGGATATGGGATTTGATTGTATTGCAAGTGCACCCCTCCCACCATCTTGTTGTGTTTCTTCCCTTATGTCTTAGTTGTAGAAGATCTTTCCTGGTAGGGTTTTCAACAATGTTTGTTTTGCAGGTGGTTGTGACTTTGGTATGCTCGTGAGAGGAGGTGAGCTTAGGGTCCTTCTACTCCGTCATCTTGGCTGCTCTCCCCAAGCATATTTCCTTTCTTTGAGGATACTTCCCAGGAGTTTCAAACATCACTTCCACTTACGTTCTGTTAGCCAGAGCTTAGTCCTATAACTGCCCCTAGATGCAAAGAAAGCTGGGAAACATCCTTCTTATTCCAAGAAGGTATGTGAGTAAGAATATGAGAAAGGAAATTGTGGGACACTTAGAAGTTCTGCCACATGTCCCAAATATTCCAATAAAATTGTAGAACCTTCCAATGCTCTATTTCACAGACTTAAGCACATTAGATAATCTGTCAGTGTCTTTACCTCTGAGACTTGCCTCTGAGAGACTTCAATTCTTTTACTCCACATTGGCCTGATTACTCTCTAGGCCTGGTAGCAGCCTGGAAATTTCCTCCTGAACTTTCTCTGCTCATATCCCATCTGACAGCTCTTGTTTTCTAGATTCTATGTGCTCTTCCTTCTGTTTTCTTGCTCACTTTGTCAAAGCACATCCTTCAGTAGTTTCCTGAGAAAGGGTACATAAAAAGTACGTTTTTTTGAGATTTGGCACGTGTGACTATGTCATTATTCTAGCCTCAGACTTGATTGAGATTTCACTGGATACAATATTCTAAATTGAAAAGTATTGTTAGTCAAAGTTTTGAAGAGAAAGATTAGGAAATGAAATTAACCTCAAGAATTTTTGGAAGATGGGAGGAAACCGCATTGTTTTAAAATGTCACTGAATTTTCCCAACGAAACACACAGAAAAACTAGAATTGGAAAACTAACAAAACTAGTTGACAAAACAGCAAAATATGACCAAATGGGAACAAACCACTAATAGCTCCATGTGGTATCAGAAGCAATTCAAGAGGAAGAGCAGGGAAAACAATGAGATTTTGATAATCCAGAGACCTGGAGAATACCACTACCACAATCAGGTACTCACTGGAAAGCTTCACAGGCAATTCTGAAGAGAGCAGCTGAAACTGAGAGAGAACGATTCCATCTTAAGTCGAGTACAAGGGGGTTACAGGAAATTCTGATGCTGCTGGAGCAGTTTGGTGGCACAACCTCAGAGAGACGAATTTTTACAAGTGACTTTACAACACAGTGATTTGACTATACATTCTTAGCTCTGTGAAGACCAAAGAAGTGCAAAAACATCTTAAACTATTACAGTTCTCATAAAGATGATGATAGTGTTAGTATTGTTACTCTTGAATAGCTTTGTATGCATATGAGACAAAACAGATATTAATGATGTCAGTGTCCTTTAGAATAGATATTTTGTTATTGTTGTTGTTATTATAGAAGGGAAGGAAATATGTAAGAGTTAACAGGAATAAGTAAAAAACCAATATGTTGAATTTTAATTGAAATTATCAATGATATATTATTGTTGTATTATATCATGATGTATTTTGTCTGAAAAATTACATATTACATATTTTCCAACTCTGTCAACTGAAAAAGTCTAGACACAGTGAGCAACCCAGTGTCTTTGTATCCACCTAGCAGCCAGATTATTATGTTCTTTAAATGCCATTTCTTCTGAAAGAAATCAGAAAGCTCAGAGAAATGGCTTATTCCAGATCTGGGTCAGGAAATATAAAAAATAAGCCTGGAATTTTCTTATTATACTGGAAAGCAAGGAAGCTGAAAAAACTATCGGATCATATCACAAGGACTTGGGGCTTATTTAAAAAGGGTTACATGGCCAACGATGCAATGATTTGGGCATCAGTAAGCATAATAACCTCAATGGATTGAGACACATGAACACATCAAATAGACTTAAAGTCATAAGTTCATATAAACCCCCCTAATTCATTGGTTACTATTGGAAAGTACCAGAAAAGAAAATTATTTTGAAAATTGGTAAATAGAGAACAATCAAGAATTTATCTTGCCTTTCCAATAGGAACCATGTCAGGTAACTAAACAGTTGATAAGAGGACATTTCTTTTTCTTTTTATATAACTATTCCAGATAACAAGTTAAGAACAAAGAAAAACTAGAACAAAAGTAGTGGTGTTTTGCAATCACCAGTGAATGAATGGATGCAGGCAATGCTCACCAGTGGCTGCTAACATCATCTTTATGTAGCTCTTGATTGAAATACAGAACACAACCTATGACGTAGTCAAGCTAAAAAAATACTTGAACCTAAATCTGTTTAAACCTCATGATCTCATGACCAATTTACAGGAATGACAAGGGAGAGAGAAGAACAATAACTGACACCACAGAGAGGCAATCAGCAAAATCCAGGAATGGGAAGCTTTGAAGGAAAAATGACTCAGTTTCTTCAACAAAAATTTTACAAGGGATAAAAGAGAGATGCAGAGGAAACCTATTGATTAACAGAGATCAGAGACATATTAACAATGGCAATGTATGAATTTTACTTACATCCAGATTCAAACTGTTAAAAATAAAAAAGAAGAACATTTTGAAGATAATTATGGAAATGTGAACATTGACTTATTGGTTATTAAAGAATTTTGTGTAATTATTTGGGGTAGAATAATAGTGTTGTGATTATGTTTTAAAATGGGTGTTTTTTCTTTTTAGATATGCACTGATATATTTACAGATGATATATGTTGCCTAGATTTTATTCAGACTTTTCAGAGAGAAGGAGAAATAGGTGGGGGTAAAAAGAAACAATATTTGCAATGAGTAAATAATTGTGGAAGCTGGGTGATATGTACATTGAGATGCCTTATACTATGCTCTCTACTTTTGATATTTCCATAATCAAAATTTGTGGCTGTTTTCTATTGTCTTCCAATTTCCAGTGATGCTTTGATGAAGTTTCACACCATTCTTACCATCAGTACTTTGTATATGGCCTTTTAAGTTTTTCTCTAGAAGCTGTTAGGCTCTAACCCTTATCCATGGTGTTTTTAAAATTCACAATGATGTGCCTTGGTCTGGGTCTTTGTTCATCCATTGTACCAAGCACTTGCTGAAATTTTGATCTAGAAACTCAGTTTTCAGCTCTGGGAAGTTTTTCTATTATTATTTATTTGATAATTCAGTTTTACCTGTTACCTATTTTTGTGACACTTATTAGTCATGCCAGATTCCTGCAGTGACCTGCTTACATTTATTGTTTCTTACCTGTTACTAATCTCTTGTTCTTTAATTCTGCTTTCTGGAAAAATTTTAATTTTATCTTTCAATCCTTGTATTAGATGTTTTTCTTTCTTCTATCATAATTGTGATTTTAAAGAGTTTTTTGTTTTTATCTGGTACCTTCTTTATTGTCTTCTCTTTTTTTTCCCCTTACAAATGAAATAATTTTACGTTTCAGAGGTTGATTAAGAAGTTTTCTTCTGCTTTGCATAGTGTCCATTTTAATTTCGTATTTTCTTTTGAGGGTGGAGGATACCATTTCACGTTGGAGGCTTTCCTCAAATATCTGGCAATCTTTGCCATTTACATTTGAGAGTGAGGAACTAAAATTCACAGGACTCATAAGATCAAGAATGTTGCTGTTTCATCTTGGGATCATTGAATGTCAGTCTTGGTAGCATTTTCTCTTGAATCCACCAGTCTTTTTCTGGGGGGTATAGCCCTAGCTCCTGCATTCTGGGAGCCAAAGGATGGGAGGTGAAGGAGGAAGCTAGGCATCTCCCTGTTCTGAATGTTAACTTTCATTAAATCCCCTTGACTTTAGTAGGTATGTTTCCTTCAGCTCTTCCTGATATTTTTAAATACACAGTCCCTGTTTTGCACACTCTCCAGAGAATAATCATCCTGTCTCCTGGGCTAGGGAAGATGATCTAGATCTTTGATTCCATCCCTGAGACTTTCAACTAGCCCCACCTTCTCTGCCTTGAGATGTTCCTGAATCCTCTAATCCCTGAGACTGTTGGCCTCACCCTCTGTGTTTTCAGAAGTACTAGAATCATCTAATCCCTGAGGCTTCTAGACCAGGAATAGTAAATACATTTCAACATGTGGGTGCAACATTTAACGTGTCTCTCTGAAACTGGGTTGATATAGATTCTCTTTGGGTAAGGTTCATGATATGATGGTTTAGGACCAATGGGCTTGCCAAGTGAAGGTTTTGAGGCAAGGGTTTCAAAGAGAGTCTTGGAGAGTGAACAGTGATTTGATGGCATCAGTTGAAAAGTTGAGCAGTTTGATGGTATTTATTTGCAACTCTTTCTTCCCAGGCAAAATTGCTTGGAGTAATAAAGTCATGTTGAAGAACACAGCCCAAGAGTAGTGGCATATTATTGAAGACAGTACACCGAAGGGTGTAGATGTTTTCATTTCTCACTAATAATAGTAAGATGAGATGGATTCAAAATAGCCATTCCAGGAATCTGGAAGAAAAATACTGATTCTTGCTTTTATTAGGCAGGATTGTTTCAGTTATACTACAGTAAAGATTCTCAAATCTCAGTGGTTTAACGTAAGTTGGTGATGCTGCAGTCCCTTATGGGTTGGTAGGAGACTCTGCTTTCTATGGACCTTGGCTGATAGAGGTTACACCATCTTTCAGCGATTCCCTCTTAAACTCATGGAGAAGGTGAGGAGAGGAAGAGAACTTTGCACCTGCAGTTAGGTCTTTTGGTCAGGAATTGAAGCATACCACTTCAGCCCATAGCCTACCAGCTGGAACTGGTTACATGGCTCTTCCTAGTTACTGAGGGGCTGAGAAATGTACTTGCTCAAGTACTCGTGAAGTAGAGGTGAACAACGGTCAGTTTATCACATTGCTTAAGAAAGAGTTGAAGAGTAATTACACCAATAGAACAGCACTTTAAATATTTTTTACATTTCTTAAGTACTGAGCTGTGTTTTTTATTGATGTCCAATTCTCATGGATTGCTGTTCATATTAAAACCCCAGTCTCAGCTTTTATAGGCAACATTCTAAGAAGTCTTTCATCTCCCATGGACAAAGACATAAGGATAATAACCCAGAGTTATTTATTCATTTTTAATAACACTGTCATTACTAGGCTTATGAATTAGATATTTTGCAATAACTGGGAAGGTAGGACATGAAAAGAATGGTGAAATTTATATTGCAAAATATCTAAACTTGGTTTAGTCTCAAAGGAGCCTCCTATCTCCATCTCTCACACTAAATACGCTTGTCTTATGGCATTTCCTTCATTAGGCTAGTAAATGTTTTTCCTTCCATCTGGACTCAATTTTGAGCTATGTCACTGATGACACTGTCCAGACTATAATGCAGATGGGATTAGAGAAAAGGAATGTCTATAATCACACATGCAGGCACTCTTACACAACAGAAGACCTATAATCCAACTAGTCTTATGTAATATGCTCCATGTGTTTGAGCACAGTGTGATATGGGTTTTATTGAAGATTTACCTACTTGTTTTTGGAACAGTATGTACTTTGCATGCTAGACAGCATACACTGTTAACAGTGTATATTTTTGAAATTACATGGTATTAGATTTATTGTTCACTGTCCCAGAAAAAAATATAAAACATTTCCCTTTTAAACAGAGCTAATAGCTAAAACTTTTGAGTACTTATTATGTGCCAGAGAGTAAGTGCTTTGTATGGATAACTCAGTAAATTCCCAACACAGCCTGTGATGTTGGTACTCTTATTATTTACCCACTTGGCAGTGGGGAAATAGACTCAGGGAGGCTGAGTCACCTGCCCTGGCTACGTAGCCAAAGTGGGTTCTGGCTCAGGCATCTGACTCCAGGACTGGAACTCTTAGCCATGGCCAAGCTCCTCCAGTCAAAACTTCCTTATACGCATCTTTGGCAACTGGGTGTTCCATTGGAGTTTTATGAAAAGTGGGATTAGTATAGAGCATGGTATTTAATTGTAGAGAACACTGAATGTTTAACAATATTTTCTCAAGCTCTGTAATTTCAAGATCCTACAGGAAGCCCAAAATGGATTTTTTAAATACCCAACCCTGATTCAAGGTAAGAAGATTAAAAAACACAAGATGTGGTTTGTAAGGTTGGAAGTTATACTCTAAGATTGAGGGTTAAGGTTCAAATGATACTTAAACAAACAACAACAACAAAAACCCTTCTGACTCTGCCTGGTTTTTAGTTCTGACTCTGTTATTCTGTTTCTATATAGTATTTGATAAGTTAAATTCATTCAGTTTTAGTTTCCCTGTCTGAAAACTAAAGTTGTAACTGCCATAAACACCTCACTGAATTGTTGGGACATCAAATGTAGTGACAGGGGTGCTTCAAAACCCACATGTAGCACTCTCCTTGTTCTCCTTCCTTCCCTCATCCCCTCCCTTTCTCCTCCTCTTCCGTTTCTTCCGCATCATTTGGACATATTTTCTTCTAGCAGTTGTTACCAATGGAACTTAGAAATACCTTTTGACTGAATTTATGTGTATTAAGGTGAAAATATGGATGAGATCTATGGAATTCCTACATTTTATAAAAATGTTAGCAGTAAATTATTTTGACATGTTTTTCAGAATTGAACAGTTGTTTCATTGACACATCTAGATGTTTAGAGTCTGTGTAAACATAGCCCAAAGCAGTAGAGAACTGAGGCAAAATTGAGGTATTTACGGATCATAAAATCTCTTTATTACACTCTTAAGCTGAAAATCAGTTAGCTTAAAATAAATTTGAAAAAACTCAATTCAAAAAATTTACTAAATCTATTCAATTTATTAAAATTTTGTTTCTTCTAAACTATTTTAAAAGTTTTTGTAAATTATGGAGTGACATTAACAGGTTACAATGATTCCTGCAAAATTTTAATCAGCTGTTTTATAACAGCAGTAGAAAACATTCAACCTACCAGAATCAAAGATCACAGAGTTTTAGCTACTATGAATGTTTTTAAAGTTCAGAAAAGTATATTTTAAAGTCAGTAAAAATTTTTTTTCAAAGCTTAATATGGATTTTTTTTCAGTTTGTGTTAGTTTGTCTAGTTCATATTTTGTCCAGTTCATATTTGTCTAGTTCATATTTTCAATAATTTTTCATTTTCCTAAAATTTTAGCATTTTTATGATTTTATTTTCAATTTCCTAATTAGAATATCAAACTTGATTTATAACAATTATCAGGTAAAATTTATTATTAATTCCTAGTACATTTCATATTTTATCTTTCTGTATCTGGAGATTTTTAAACAATTTATTTTTTGAAAATTCCTTTATCATTTTATTCATGATCATTAAATACAAAATTTTAGGTACCAATCATACAATTATTTCTATTATTTCACTTCTTTTCTGTTGGATTAAATATTCTCACACTTTCATTTACACTTTCTTCCCTCTTCTTTCTGCAAACTTCTACAAGCTGATTATCTCAATTGCTACTTGTAAAGAAAATGAAAAGTTGAGTGTTGTAGTGTATGGGTATTGTTTTAGTTACTTCTGATTTATTTGGATGCTTTTGAGTATCATTTCTATTGTTTCAAACTTTAACCACTTTTAATTTTTCTTTTCATCAAGCCCTCATAGACCACATGTGTCAGAATGTCTGGAGGTAGAGCCAAAGCATTACTATTTTTCAAAAGTTCTGTAGGTGAGTCTCATTTGCAGCCAGTGTTGAAAGCTACCTACTGGAATGATGATTTTCATTACGTCCAATTTGTAAGATCCTTTCTCAGTAGAACCTGTTCTTCTCATTCAGGAGGCTCTGTGAACTAGTACATGCTTGGCAACCAGGTAAGAGGCTGAGAATTCTCATTACAGTGATGGGAGTGAGATCTTGAATTTTTCCATTTATAAATATTGAGGTGCACCAGCAATGATTTTATTCCTAGGTAGCCATTGCCACAGATTCCTGTTGGTCAAAACTGATTACTGCCTTGTCTGTACAACTGATATGGCTCTGGTGGTTAGGCCCTCCCACCTGGCCCCTGTCACCTGATCCTATGATTGCCATTAAAGTAAGGGAGACCCATTCATCTGCAACATCTCTCCCCGTCATCTATGACCTGCAGGAGACAGACATCACAGAGCTTTCCCTCGCCACTGCATTTCTTAGTGCCTTCGTGAAAAGTTGTCCCCTGAGCCCTCCAGGGGTTATGATTAGGGAGTGACTGAACAGGCTGTACATAAATAGGTCCAGGCAAGCATTCTCATCTCTGTGGAATTCTGGACTCCTTCCTCTACAGAATGTCAGGGATTTAAGTTCCGGTATTTCAATCTCACTGATTGTAAATGTCAGTTGAGTCCAAGCTCAATTCATCAACATAGCAGACTATTATTGTTACCCATATACATCATGGGTAAATCCGGAATCCTGGTGATTGTATTATATCTGTTTATTTGCTCCATTCTAATGTAACATTAGAATTTATCCATTTTTATACATGCTCCCCAGACTCCTGCTGATTTATGTTGTCAGGATCCTGCATTTCTTTAGGAGAGCAGGCTCTCTCCATCTGGGCCAGGCCTTAGTCCTCCCTGACTAGGCTATACTGGTATTCAGCTTTCACTATGGACCTGGAGACAATGAGGGATGTTGTGGATAGGTCCTCAGGGGAACAGGCATTTCCTTGTGAGTCAGCTGCCCTGGTGATAGCAGGGGAAGCTTGGTTCCTCCTCTGCCAGGAGGGATGGGGCTGCTTCTGTTGGGAGGAAAAGTCCAGGGAGATATGGGGACTCAAAATTCTCAGCCTTATCTTGTCTGCACAATGTCCTCATCCCATGTCTCAGGGTTCCACTCCTTCCCCAACAGGAAGATACGAGATATGTCAGGGTTACACATTTATGTGGTGTTGCAACTCCTAAACCCTTACATTCAGGCTTTGTACTTGATCTTTGACCATATCTGCTGTGGATACAAATAAGGAACAGTTTTATAGCTGCAATAGAGGCTTTCTAATTTTTGACCTGTGCCCTGTAGCTTTCAATTTGTCTTTCTCCTGTGATGTTCTCTAGGATTATCAGAAGAAGCTATCACATGATACAGTTTTTATAATGGTCATTATCATCATAGCAACTAACACTGCAGTCACTTGATCTCTCAGTGCCTTGGTCTCCACCTGCACCGTCTTCCACAACACCGCTGATAATTCGAGTGAACGTGAGGCTACTTTATGCCATGGATTACTCTCCCTCCCCCACAACGAAACAAGGTCATCTATATGCCTACTAAATATGTAAGCAAACCTATCCTAAAATCCAGTTTTGAGGTTTTGTTTGAGGTTTTGCTACCAGGGCCTTCCCTGGTAACAATTACTATAAATTTTATGATCCTGAAAGAGAATAGATGCTGTGTGCAAAGAGAGTGATTTAGCTGCAGGCAAAGAGATGTGATTCTGGATTCAAATCTGGTCCAGGATTTTTTTTTGAAAAAATTTGAAACATGTTGAATAAGATCTGCAGTTTAGAAAATAATACTGCATTAATGTTCATTTTTTCCCCCTTATTTTCATAATCATTCTATGGATATGTAAGAGAATGTCCTTGGTCTTTGTTTTTAGGAAATACACACTGAATTATTAGGGTAGAAAGGGCATCAAGCATTTAACGTACTCTTAGGTAATTGAGAAAAAGTAATAAAAGTTTTATACAAAGAGAGAGAGAACTAATGTGTATGATGTTAAACACTGGGGAATCTGAGTGAAAGTTATACAGGGGTTCTTTATATTATTTTTGATTTTTAATAATATTTAAATATGTCTTTATATAAAATAAAATAAAATGTTAGAAAAAGGAGGGTTGAATGAAGAGAGTCTAATAAAGGGACAAAGACAGGGCAAGATTAAAGGGGTGGTGAAGCATCCAGGGTTGGCAACAGGAAGAAACTGTTACCTACTCCGGGTCTGAAAGAACAAGTTGACTGAGCAGTTACCAGAACCCAGAAAAGCCTGCAACTGTTAGAGGAGTGCAACCTAATAGGAGCTTCCAACCTGTGGCCCAACAGGGAAGAACTCAGGGAAATTGCCCTTGCCTTCTCTTCTCATCCTCTATATCAGTTCAGGGCCTTCAAGAAGCAGACATCAAGATGGAATTGGTCATGCAGTAGATTTATCAGGGAAATGCCTGTGAGAGAAATAGAGAGGGCGCCTGAGGAGGCTGTGAGTCATTAGGCCACCATCTAAAGCCTGTAGGAAGGAAGATTTGGTAGGACAAGTCAGACTGTGATACAGTTTTAATAAAGCCTTGAAAAAACCATTGGGAAGTCCTCAAGTGAAACTATCCATCAGAGGACTCCTAGATCTTGTAGGCATGAACCTCCCTTAGGTTCTCTGTTATGTTCAATGACTGCCTGGGTGTAGCACATGGGAAGTGCAGTGCTGGATTTTAGAATGCACCAGCTGGCCCTGCTGTTGGAGATCTGAGAGGTGCATTTTTATAGCTGTTATACTCTCCATTGCCCAACCCATCGAGAGCTAGAGGGCAAAGGACTCAGGTTAATCTGGTTGATAAAAGTCAAAAGTCAACCTAAAGAAGGTTGGGGAAAGTTGGAGTAGGATGGAGCTGGATGGATCTTCAGGGTCCAACAGAGTCCACTGAGTCAAAAAAAGAGAGGAATTTTCAGGCAGATGTAGGGCCCTAAAGACAATCTGTGTAGCTGTTCTTAGAGGTTGGGTGCAATTAAGAGGTCAGGCAAGGTACAACCAACCCTTTGCTATTGAGGTTTGAAAAGGAGAGAAGGAAAATTGCCTAATCCTGGCAGTGATGAAGACTATGGGGAAGGAAAGGAGACAAATATTTCATGTGTGGTATGGCTGGCAGCCAGGGGAATGGCGACGTATGAAAAATTTTAAAATAACACGAGAGCTAAAATTTGTGACACTAAGAACCCAAGTGAGGTCAGCTCACTTGAGTGAGCCAGACAGCAGAGCAATGGATTGCCCTCCCTCAGAGAACTGTGGCAACCTGTGATGGAAGATGGGCCAGTGAGCATTCTCACACTGAGCATATTCTAAACCTATTAACGGCTATTTTGCTAAGGGGACGAGCTTAGAACATTGCCCCATTCTGGGACAGCAGGAAAAAACAGTGGTGGATTGATTAGAATCCAAGCTCTCCCTGTCTGCCTGAGATGCTGAGTTATGTCATCAACTCTGGACAGCTTGTCTGGTGTGGAGATGATTCCAGACCAATGTTGAGACCTTTAAAATTTCTCTAAAAAAGTTTGAAAGTAATTGACAAGCTTGGGTGCAAAAATGTTTATATCTTGTATTGTGCTCAAATACAAACAATGGTCTCACCCCCAGTGATAGAGTAGAAGGGACTTTTTAGGACTTTTTCTACTTTCCATACAAGAAGCCTGAAGGAGAAGAAAAATGAGTAGGTAACAAAGTAAGTGGCAAAGCCAGTTGATAAACGAAGTTTCTTGAATCTTATATGACTACTTATTTAGGAAAGTCATGTGGGGTCACTAGGGAGACAGGATATGATGGTAAGAGGGGGGACAGAGTATAGTTGTCACAGAGAGAGAGAGAGGAGTAATTGATTTGTCCAAGAAGATGTAATTAAATAGAAAGAGATGCAAGTTGAAAAGAGAAAAAACAACAATAAACTCCAAAAAACACAACAGATGCTGGAAGCTTTTTTCTTCCATGAAAGGACCCATGATATAGTGTTTCCAAAACTCAGCCCCTTTCTATAAAAGAAAGAAAGATAAATGTAAATCCTCTGTCACTTCAGTCTTACCACCACTGTAGTGATGCATTATCTAATTTCTAAGCTTTTCTACTGATTTGGGGAAGTAAGCATTTTTTATAATAAATTTTATGATATTTCAATAGTTAGTACCATTTTGAGAATTAGTCCTACTTTGGCAACTCTTTCATTAATGAAAAAAGGATTACCCAGTGAATATTTTCTAACATTTATAACAGATGGGAGTAGCAAAATATTAAAATAATTTAGCGTCCTAACAAAAACACCTATGAAAATTTACAGCTTTGATGTCTGTGACACTTTTTTTTGGAGGACAGGGTGTAATTTAACACACATGCTTCTTATTATAATACTTACTTTAGATTTGTTTAGCAAAATTCCTGACCATAATTTTTCCTAGCTGAGGACTTCACTTAATTATATATACAGATGGCTTTTCTGATAGGTTGCCTTTTTTTCTAACTGTTACAATATTTTGGTTGTTATCTTCTGGGTTACCAGTCAATCCAGGCTTCCTGATGGTGGCATGTGTCCCTTTATTGGCTGACAATCAAAGGTTCTTGTTGAAAGAATGATAGTGTGAATGATTATAGAGAATAAAAAATACGCTGGACTCTACTAGTTTATTAGAAAATGAGAGTTTTAAAGTATTTTATACATCTGGATTATAATCTTTTAAGGCATTTAGTACACATAGTGTTTCATTGATATTATAATTCTATTTTTATTTATAGACTCACAGTTCCAATACTTTTAGTATTTGTACAGTTGCAATGTCAACTTGAATACTTCAAACCACTAAAAGTAAGAGTTAAATGTCCAGATCAAAGAGTTTCTCTGATTTAATATTTTAATTACAAATAATGATGTTTTAACTGTAATTATAGTTTTATATTGTGTATACCACATTAAATTAAACGGGTGGAGTTTTACAGGAACAGTGTCATGGTAATTATCATTTAAATGATAAATTGTTGGGTCTTTCCCTTTAGGGTATAGAATAAGTCAAATTAGTTTCAGCAGACAAAAAATTGGCCTAATGTGTAAAAATAAATTTCAAACTTGTCCTTTGACTTTACTGATGAATTAATCATTTAGTTGATCCTTTGACATTTGCAGTTGACCTTTGTAGTTATGTGTGGTCTTAAATCTCTCATTTTTGGCACAATTCAGTGGATAAAATACTGTGGATTTTTTGGATACCGAACAGTCACCTCTTTTGAACTATTATATTAATAAGAAAATGTTAATAACATAATACATATTAATTTAGCAGTATGATTATTATAACTTGAAGTATTATTTAATGTTGACATTACTACCACTGCCATTATAACAAGATTATGTATTAACTATTCCCAAGCTTTATAACCATGCTAGCATTAACACAAACTATTTTAAACAAATATTATATTTATTCTCTGTGGGTTTTATGGCCTTTAATCCAAAACTGATAGTATTGACCAATAAGATAATCTAAAATATTTGAAACTATTGATTTGGCAGAATGAGGTATGTTGGTGTAAAAATAAATATAAATGGGAAAAAGAAACCTCCAGAAAAAATTGGTATGAATTGTTTTCTGTAAAATGAGTTAACTTTTTGATGAGTTTGGGAACAGAGAGAAAATAAATAATTGATTCCATATAAAAAAAACCTTCATAAACTGGTCTGTACATCTATAAGCTGAGGGAAATTAGCCTTTGTTTCGTCCCTGCTCTGTGCCAGAAATTGCACTGAATTGTTTACTTTATGGACTCTTTCTATTTGAGTTCTTTTTGGTGAACTTTTGTAGATACTTTCTAGCTCTAAGGCATTGTCCTGAGGTTATAACCACTGTTTTATACAGATAAAATAATTTCATTTTTAACTTAGTTATAAAGCATAAATTGAACTTAAATGGCAAAGGCTTTAGTACTTGAACAAATAATTTTAGGTAAGGATAAAGACTTTTAAAAAAATATAAGGTGGTTACCCCCCCACCCCCACCCCCCCCCACCCCGTCCCCTGGAGTGGGTGAAACTAGATGACCAAAGATAAAATTTTGGGTGTCACACTTCCTGATTCTGTTCAGCTGTAAACTGAAGTGGATTAAAGATAAGGGATGCTAACATTTACAAATAGGATTAAGTCTTCTAGACATTGAAAGGTGAATAGGAAGGGCAAACCAGTTTTGCTAAGAACTTGACTTATGATTATTTATGTAAATATGGCAAGAATCAGAAAGAATTTTGCTAATTTATGTGAAGAAAACCAATTGAAACGTGATAATATTTCTAGTAAAGTAAATTTCTTTGGTTTATTTATTTATTTTTAGTTCTCAAGAAAACATGTATTTACTTTTAGGTGCTGACACCAATAAAATTCTCTTGAGAGTAAGTGTTTGACCTCTTCAACAGGGGTTTATTGTGACAGAATAAGTAAGTGTACAGTATGCTTGGATTCAACCAACCATGCACCATGTAGTACTATGGTAGTTACTATTGAAAAAAATCTGCGTGCAAGTGGACCTACACTGTTCAAACGCCCGTTGTTCAAGGGACTGTACTTGTCACAGAGCCTGGCCCATAACAGACACCCTGTGTTTGTTAATTATTTTTGAAAATCCCAGATTCTGTTTGGTACGTATTGCATCTTTTTACAAAGCGTGTGTGGTTGCTTCCGTGTTTATCTCTCATGGTGTGTCTCCCTAGCCATGGATCTTCATCTACAGCTTGGTAAACTCATCTCTTTACTTGCTTTCCTCCTAGTTTAAAAATGCGCTTATGTCTCCCCAAGCCTTAACACACAGACTGCAATCTTCCTCTAAGACTTCCTCTGTTTGAATATATCTTTGTTTCCTTTCTGTAATTTTCAACTTCTTGGTCTTCTTCATCAACCATTTCTTTTTCAAGCCTACAAATTGGCTTTGGCCACCACCACTTGGTTGAAATGTGCTCCGAAGGCTTGCAGTGCCCTCCTAAGCCTATGAGACTCATGAGAATTTACTCCTCCTGGATGCTCTAGCTGCCTCAGTGTTTGTGACACGATGCTGTGTACTTTGGCTTTCCAATTGCTCCTTCCCACTCTTTTTTGCTGTCTCTTATTTTGCCACTTGTAGGGTAACCCATCATCCCATTTTGCCAGGAGTCAGTCCCCTGTC
The DNA here is from genome assembly GCF_949774975.1 of Lagenorhynchus albirostris. Classification (NCBI taxonomy): domain Eukaryota; kingdom Metazoa; phylum Chordata; class Mammalia; order Artiodactyla; family Delphinidae; genus Lagenorhynchus; species Lagenorhynchus albirostris. Next base: position 77,976,294 of record NC_083106.1, on the reverse strand, counting down.
CCAGGAAACCCCAATGTCCTGGGCAAACCAAGAAAGTTGGTCACCCAAAATTTTTCCCGTAAATGTTGTCATTCCCCAGACTTCTGTCCTTAGTTCTCATCTTTTTTTACTTAGTAAGAATTTTTGTCGTTTGCAAAGGTTTCAACTATTTACTACGCATCAGTGGTGACCAATTAATTCTATGTCTCCAGCCATAAGTGCTCTACCGAACCCCAAACACTGTTTCTGAGAAAAGAACATGGGCTCTGCACTGGGCTCCTAAAATCCAAACCATACTAGCTACCAAGTGTGGACCTTGTATAATTTACTTAAACTCTCTACATCATAGTTTACTAACTTGTGAATGGGGATAATGCTTAATTTAATGGGTTGTTGTAAGGATTAAAACAAAAAAACTTTAAAGGTCTCAGTGCAGTGCTGGTGCAAAGCAATATCAGATAACTTGCAGCTCTTTTAATTTATTATTATTGGTCCTGTATCCACCAATGATCCAGTGTGTTTCAGCATTTTTTCCACCTCAATTCATCTGAAGGACATAAAAATACTCCAGTCAGTACAATGGCTGACTATGGCAGGAATGTTCAATGGGTAAGAGGGAAAGAGACATGTCCAGCTTAAATAAAGTGCCCCCAGGTGATCCTGGCATTCAAGCTCTTGGGAGGTCCGTGTCTCTCCAATTCCCGCCTCCCCATGCCTTTGTTCTCTCAAGTTCAAAACACTTTGTTACTTACGGATATACATTTAAATAGCATAATTCAAAATAAATAATCATTTTATTGTATCCTCCTTACATTCCTGAATATTTCTTTATCCCATTCAGAGAATGAGCTTATTCAGTCACCTAACATCCATTAATTAGATCCACCCCTTTTTTGCTATAGTCTTAGTATTAGATAATAGAACTTAAAGCTTAGTTGTAGTCCTTAAAGTTCATTGTGCCTCAGAATCACCTGGAGGTTGTATTAACACAGAGTCCCCCAACCAGGGTTTCTGGGGTGGAGCCTGAAGATGTGCATTTCTAACATGTTCTTAGGTGTTGCTGGTCCAGAGACTATATACTTTGAAAACCACTGTTCTAGGGTATTCAAATGGCATAGCAGTTAACTTAACTTTAACCTCAAGTATATGTTTTCTTTTTCCTTCTCTCCTTCTACTCATTCTTCTCCTCCTCTCTCTCTGTCTTTTGGCTTTTCTTACCTTGAAATCTGATTTCTCTCCCTCACGCTTTGACATTTTAAATGGGTCTTGGGGTTCCACTAATTTTCACTTTTTAAATATAATCTTTATTTGCAAATGCAATTTATTAATAGGAATCTAGTATGTGAATTCCATATCATCACTAGGTCTTAACCACATTTACGTACATGAAACCTGATACTCAGTTAAGAGCCTCAGAGAAAGTGAAGGTTAGTTATGTTTAAATGCCTTGAATTTCAGCTTTTGTTCTGTTTTCTTTTCTTGATATAAATGTATAAAACGTTTCTTTGAGTAAAAATGGTCACTCCTTTATTTTGTAGACTTAAGCACAAAAAATTTAAATGACAGTCTCAAAGTCACACAAATAGTTAATGGCAGCTCAAGGAACATTTTCGATTTCTTAGTTTAGTACATTTCCCACCTCCTCTTAATATAACAGTTCAGGTTATGGATGGTGTGATGTTTAGGTCACTGTTAGGGTAATAACAGCCCCAGATATATATATTTAATTGGGGTATAATTGCTTTACAATGTTGTGTTAGTTTCTGCTGTACAATGAAATGAATCAGCTATATGTACACATATATCCCCTCCCTCTTGGACCTCCGTCCCCCCTCCACCCCCATCTAGGTCATCACAGAGCACCCAGCTGAGCTCCCTGTGCTGTACAGCAGGTTCCCACTAGCTATCTGTTTGACACATGGTAATGTATTTATGTCAAACCTAATCTTTGGATTTCCATATTACTTAGAATTATTGACTATGCCTTCCTCGCATAGAGACATTCAGCTAGGTAAAATAAAATGAAGTGCTTCAATTTTCCCTGTGATCAAAATAGTGGATTTTTGGAACCTCAGTGTTACTAATAGGAATTTTTGCTCTTCTCCTTGTGAACATAACCATTGTTTCTAAAAAATACTGCAGAGCAGAGCAATGTGTGGAATGTGTGTGATCCGCAAATGGGGAACACAGAACCTTTTAACCTAATGAGAGCTTCCACTTCCCAGGGTGACCTGTTTGTACTCTGTGCCAAAAGACCTCTAAAAGGCCTACAGCTGCTTTCATTCTGTCATTTCAGACATGAAGTACAGCACCCTGCAGCAGCTGCAGAGACCCCCACCACCTGTTCTGCATACACTCAGGAAAGGAGCTCTTTAATCTCTGGGCTTGGGAAAAAATTTTATTAAGGAAAGAGATGGGGCCACGGAATTCCTGGGGTGAGCCTCAGGAACACAGCAGGTGGTGGCCAAGAAGCCATGACAAAACTGAGGAAAAGGATTCAGATTCTTTTCAAGGCTATGCGTGATTAGCAAAGTACATGTGGGTTCCAGCTGTCCTTTAGAGGAGACCATGTTTTTCATCTCTAAGAATGAAGGATGGCTTTCCATCTAATGAACTTGGAAGACTCTCTTGGCAGGTTGCTTTGTTATAAGCTAGATATCTCCAGTTATACTTTGTTTTTATTCTTTTCTGAAACCAACTCCATCCAGGCTAATTCTGAAAGCTCTTCTAAAGTTTACAATAGGAAATGAGATTTCTTTTCTTTCTTACTCTCATTTCATTTCTGTTTTTTTCTTTATTAAATGTGGTCTTAATTAACTCTTGGACAAGGCCGCTCTCTGTGATGCGTTGCGCTCAAGAAGATCTGCTGGTGATGGCTGTCTGTCATTCTGCTTCCGAGGTAAACTCACTGGCTATTGACATAGAGGCAGAACAGACAGAACAAAGGCTGATACCAAAGACAAATAGCAGCAGCAGTAGCAGATTTATAAAAGACTTTAAAAAATACCAACAACACTGGGAATTTTTAGGGACGATTGACTTGAGAAAAGTCAACCAACTGGCTCATTTCCTACAGACTCATTTTCGATGCTCCACAACCATGGTATCACCAAAGATATGTGTGACTCTCAATCTGTCATATACAATGAGAGATTAGGGGGAGGTTGATCTTATTCTTCTAAATCATGACCCTTTTTTGCTTCTTATAGTTATTTTGTGTGTTTGCATCCTGCATATGTTATCTCCTGGAGCATCAGGTAACTAAGGTGGAATAAACATACTGATTTCTCTGATTGAAAATGCTGCTGTGTTCATTATTCACTGCACACGCTTCCAAATATTCTTAACATTGATTTGTTTGCATCCACATATCTGCCAATGGAGACAATTTGGTAGCAAAGTTATTTATTTTATTTTTTTTAACAAATGAAGGTATAGATCAAAATAATTTGCTCTGATATGTTATCTAAAAGTTAAGGAGAAAACAAACAAAAAAAGATAAAAGAAAAAGAAAGCTAAACAAAAACTAAACTGGCTTTTGTAGAGAACCTTTATATTGTTTGCTATATTTTTGCCCTGACAGGAGAGTGTATGGGACTCACATGTGCTTGATGCCTCCAAACATGTGGTCAGATATTGGACCCTTCCTTTCTCAAGGCATCCCATTCATAGTTGGTGCCAAAAGCCTCCCAGGAGGACTGCAGCTACTTGCATTTTGCCATTTCAGACACAACTATAGATGCTGCCACAGCTGTGGGTCTCCCCTTCCACTCTGTAAACTGCCTTTTCTCCCCCTTCAGGGTCTCCCCTCCACACCCCAGGGCCAGGGCCTTCGGAATGACTGATAGTTCCCCAAACCTACTGTGCTGCCAAGCTGACTGGAACCTTGGCTGCAAATGTCCTTCCTCTCTCTTTTCACTTGGCTAACTCTTACTCATCCTGTTTAATGTAGCTTAGATACCACCTGCCCCAGGAGCTTTCCTTGATCTGTCACCTCCCTGACCCCCAGTCTTGTATAGTTCCTCCTCTGTGCTTGTATGGCATACAAGGTTGTATGCCGCAGTTACCTGTGTTGTTTGCTTATTTACTTTTCCAATCAGTTTCAGAAGTTTTTGGTGACAAAAATTGTGTTTTACTGATTTCCCTATCCTTTGTAACAATAGCGGCAAGGAGCTGAAAAAAAGTGCTGTTGAATGAAAATTAATTGATTGACTCCAGGCAGACATTCCAGTTATAGTTAAAGAGTGGTGCTTCATGCTAATGGTAGGTGCTCTTTCAAATAGACTCAAAATGTGTGTGGCTCAAACACAATAGAAGTCTATTTCTTGTTCACATAGCAGTTGGAGGTGGTATGTTTGGTCAGTGGGACCAGAAATTCTCTATGGGATGGATCAGTAACCCTGGCTGACGGAGGCTCTGCCATCTTCAATGCACAGCTTCCAACCTCTGTGGTCGTCTCAGTCCCAGGCGTCCAAGAGCTGGAAAGAGCCCTGCGAAGTGATCCAAAGAGCAGAACGCATGCATGTGAGAGGCTCTTCTGAGCCAGGCCAGGAGGGGCACATGCCTTCCACTGCCTGGAGCTCAGTCACTTGGGAGCACAGAACTCTTGCAGGGCTAACACACTAGTACACGAATTTAGCAAAACATCAGTGTGACTCCTTTTCATACTGGGCCAACCATTAATTACATTTCTATAAAACCATGAAATTGCTAGTTTCTGAATATTTTACTTTATGCCTTCAAACAGAAAGCTGCTTTTGGTTTATTATGAAACAATGTTCAAACACTAATATCATAACAAAAGAAAACTCAAAATATATTTTATTTGCCTAAGCCCCACCACATGTTTCCCTGCTCTAATCTGGATTCTGTTGTCCAACCTGGGTCTGAGAGAGAGAGAGAAAAAGAAAGTATGCTCGTTAACCCTGCTATTTATTCCTATTAGGTACCAGGTGCCGTGCTCAATGCTAAGAACACAAAATGAGTGAGGCAGTATCTGCTTTCAAGATTCTTATAATCTAGTGGCACTAACATGAATGGAAAATGATCAGTGTGCTAGGCAAGCTTCTCTCTTCCTGTTATTCATTTTCAATCTATTTCTTGAATTAATTTTCTCTTATCCAGTGTTCCCCAAATTGAACTTCGAGCTTCCAATTTTGTGCAATTATAGACCTTTATACATTCTCTTTATATCCTATCCCAAAAGAGTTATCATTTATACAGTCTCTTCAAACCAATACTGGTGATTTTTTTTAAATACTAGTGATTTATGAGAGCTACTATTAGACCTTAGGTGTTTTTATTTATGTTCTTTTTATAGAGGAAACCAGTGTTATTTAATGTCTTTTAGAAGCCTCAAATATTAGGTAGAAAATATAAGCATCACCAATCATCAGGAAAATGCAAATTACAATGAGCTATCTTCTCATACCTGTGAGAATGGTTCTCATCAAGAAGACAAGAGAAAACAAGTGCTGGTGAGGATGTGAAGAAAGGGAACCTTTGTACACTTTGGTGGGAATACAAATTGGTTAAACCACTGTGAAAATTAAAAACAGATCTACCATATGATCCAGCAATTCCACTTCTTGGTATACACCCAAAGAAAATGAAAACAGGATTTTGAAGGAATATATACATTCCTCTGTTGATTGCAGCATATTTACAATAGCCAAGATATGGAAACAACCTAAGTGCCCATGAATGGATGAATGGATAAAGAAGATGTGGTGTATATACGCAATGGAGTGTTATTCAGTCACGAGAAAGGAGGACATACTGCCATGTGCAATGACATGAATGGACCTTGAGCACATTATGCTGAGTGAGACAAGTCTGACAGAGAGAGACAAGTACTGTATGGTATCACTTGTATGTGGAATCTAAAAAAACCAAACTCATAAAAAAAGAGTAAAATGGTAATTATGAGGGGATTGAGAGGGGAGAAGATAGGACAAAGTTTAAGGGTACAAATTTATAACAAGTAGGAAATAGGCCTTAGAGAGCTAATGTACAGCATGGTGAATATAGACATATTGTATTATAATCAACAAAATTGCTAAGATACTAGAAATTAATTATTCCAGCCACTAAAAAAGGATAATTATGTAACATGAGAGGTGTTAATTATCACTGCAATGACAATCCTATTACAATATGTAAATGTAACAAATTAACTTGGGTACCTTAAATTTACACATTATATGTCAAATATATTTCAATAAAAATATAATATTCATTATATTCACACACACGCACGTAGGATTTTCAAATAATTTTGAGAAATTCTAAAACATATCATTTATTTTCTTTTACTTAAATTTAAAAGAAATTACTAAAAAAGAAACAACTTATTATTCATCTTATATTAGCTTTGACATAATGTTTTTTGTATATCACAGGAGAATAATTCTTTTAGAAAAGCTTTCTATATATGTCTTTTTCTATGTCAGTTTCAGATAGGTCTAGGTGAAAAAAACAAACAACAAAAACTTGTTTCATACAAGTTCTGGGAAAGTACAGGTGAAACATTTTTTTCCTCATCATTCATTTTTCCTCATTCATATAATGCAAATTCAAATCACATAATGTAAAATGAAATACTACACTAAATGTTGACTAAATGTTTTATATGGTTATATTTTGTCTCATCATTCAGATTGCAAGCTTCCTGAGGATTGAAATCAACATTTTATTTATCTTTTCAACTCCATCATGATAGTATGTCTCATAATTACTGATTATTGGATCACATATTAATTTTCTTATGTGAAATATGCTATTAACAATTTTGCTTTTCATTTTCTGCTTATATATATATATATTTAAAATTTTTGTCTTAATAATTGCAATTTAGTATTTACTTATATGATTATGTTGATCCTGTGTTCAAAGAGTTCATTTAGAAAGTAGAGAAAACTTGAATTTTCTTTACTTCTCTCAGAAGATTCTCAGATAAGTTAAAACAAATACATTGCAAGAATAGCTGTCAAAATATTAGACAAATCATTTAAAATACAGTAAAAGGCAATATGCATATCAAAGAAGTAAACTATTCTTAAGACTTGCAAAAATGGAGAGAATAAAAAGAAAGTCAGCCTTTGCAAAAGGATCGTTAAGTCAGACGTTCCAAACTTCAGCAAAGTCTTAAGAAACAAAACAAGAAAAAGACAAAGAAAGAAACCAGATGCATATTTGGGGCCCATCTATGGAAAGTATTACATTTTTTATGGTTTCAGCAAAGGTACTAGAATAATAAAATGATTATTGTTGCAGTCATTCCTCTTATCCTAAATGAATTCAATTAGATACCCTTGAAATTTTGCATTTTGCCAGGTTGGGGCTGCGTGATAGAAAGTGGACACCAACCTAACAGCTGGAAGTACGAGCTAGGTGCCCTCGTGAATTACAAGGGAAGCGCTGCCAGATGTCCTCAAATCTGAATTTGAAGAAGCCACCACAAGGGTAAGTTAGGAGACCACTTTGAGGGGCATTGTTGCCGGTTTCCCCTGCCTATCATCTATCTATCTGACTCAACATTATTGAGGTATAATTTGCATACAGTTTTATTGAGATATAATTGACATAGTACTGTATTCATTTAAGGTGTGCAGCATAATAATTTGACTTACATACATCATGAAATGATTCCCATAATAATTTTAGTGAACATCCATCATCTTATATAGATACAAACTAACAGAAAAAGAAAAAGATTTTTCTTGTGATGAGAATTTAGGATTTACTCTTAACTTTAATACGTAACAAAAGCAGTGTTAATTATATTAACCATGTTGTACATTACTTCCCTCGTACTTACTTATCTATAAACTGGAAGTTTGTACTTTTTGACTACCTTTCTCTGATCCCACTCTCTCCCTCCACTGTGATAGCCACAAATCTGATCTCTTTTTCTATGAGTTTGTTTGTTTGTTGAAGTATAATTGACCTATAACATTATATTAATTCCTGGTGCACAACATAGTGATTTGATATTTCTGTACATAACAAAATGATCACCATGATAAGTCTAGTTACTGTCTATCACCATACAAAGATATTACATTATTACTGACTATATTCCTCATGCTGTATGCTTCAGCCCCATGACTCATTTATTTTGTAACTGGAAGCTTGTACCTCTTCATTTACCTATTTTAAATGTACAGTTGGCTGAATTTTGTTAATATTGTAATGATAATGATGTAAGTCCTGTACCTCTGCAGTTGTCCTCCTCCCTTGACACTTGGTCATGGGCAAACACTGATCTTTCTGCCACTTCAATTTTTCCTCTTCCAGAGTTTCATATAAATTAAATTATATAATAAATCTTTTGACTTCTTTGATCTAGCATATGGTTTTGAGATTCCTCCATGTTGTTGGGTACAATATTGTTTCATTTATTGCCAAGTAGTATTCTATTGTATAGATATATCACAAGCTGTTTATTCACCAGTTGATGGGCATTTGGATTATTTCTAGTTTTGGGCTATTATGAATAATATTACAATGAACACTTGTTTACAAGTCTTCATGTGGACATATATTTTTATTTGTATTAGATAAACATTCAGTAGTAGGATTGCTGTGTCCTATGATAAGCATATGTAAGACTTTGTAAGGTATTCCATACTAATTTTTCAAAAGTGGCAATATTGGGGCTTCCCTGGTGGCGCAGTGGTCGAGAATCCGCCTGCTGATGCAGGGGACGCGGGTTCGTGCCCTGGTCCGGGAGGATCCCGCATGCCGCAGAGCGGCTGGGCCCGTGAGCCATGGTCGCTGAGCCTGTGCGTCAGGAGCCTGTGCTCCGCAACGGGAGAGGCCGCAGCAGTGAGAGGCCTGCGTACCACAAAAAAAAAAAAAAAAAAAGTGACAGTATCATTTTCCACTCCTACTAACAAAGTAGGAGGGTTACAGTACCTCCTCATCCTCACCAACACTTGTTATGACCAGTCTTCTAAATTTTAGCTATTTTAACGAATGTGCAGTGATATGTTATTGTGATTTTAATTTGCATTTCCCTGATGCCTAATAATGTTGAGCATCTTGTCATATGCTTATTTTACGTTTGTATATTTTCCGGTCAAATCTTTTAATTATTTTGTAATTGGGTTGTCTTATAATGTTGTAAGAGTTCTTTATATATTCACTATACACAAGCTCCTTGTCAGACGTATGTTTTGCAAACACTTTCTCCCAGTCTATGCCTTGTCTTTTCATTTTCTTAAGTATGTCATACAAAGAATAAAAGGTTTTAACTTTGATGTTAAAAACTGTTTCATAATTTGATATTCTAGATGTTATTTTTCAAATTTCAAATTCCAGTTGTTACACGCAGAAATTCATTTGGTTTTTGTATATTAATCTTTATCCTGCACAATTACTATATTAACTTATTATATTTACTAGCTGTGCATATTTCATAAGATTTTCTACATAGATGATCATGTTACCTGTAAATAGTACCCCCCCCCCGCAAATCTGGATTCCTTTTGTTTTCTTTTATTTTATTGCTCCTGTGCAATGTTGAATAGAAATGACCAGATCAAGCAATGGTCTGGTCCCTGATGTTAGGGGGACATCATTCAGGCTTCACCATCAAGTATGATTATCAGTTGTAGGTCTTTTTAGAAACCTTTTAGTAAGTTGGGGTTCTCTTTTCTTTAAAACTTTTTATTCAATGAAAGATTCTTTAAATTCTCTAGTGCTTTAAAATTTACACAAGTTTCGCACACATGATTTCGTATAATCCCATAATAAACTTTTTTTCTCCCTTACTCCTATGTTGCCCCTACCCCCTTCCCTCTCCCCACTGGCAACCACTAGTTTGTTCTCAATATCTATGAGTCTGCTTCTGTTTTGTTTTATTCACTAGTTTGTTGTATTTTCTTTTCTTTTTTAAACAACGTTATTGGAGTATAATTGCTTTACAGTGTTGTGTTAGTTTCTGCTGTATAACAAAGTGAATCAACTCTATGTATACATATATCCCCATAACCCTCCTTCTTGTGTCTCCCTCCTACCCTCTCTATCCCACCTCTCTAGGTGGTCACAAAGCACCGAACTGATCTCCCTGTGCTATGCGGCTGCTTCCCACTAACTGTTGTACATTTGGTAGTGTATATATGTCAACACTACCCTTGCACTTCGTCCCAGCTTACCCTTACCCATCCCCATGTCCTCAAGTCCATTCTCTACATCTATGTCTTTATTCATGTCCTTCCCCTAGGTTCATCAGAACCATTTTTTTTCTTCAGATTCCATATACATGTGTTAGCATACAGTATTTGTTTTTCTCTTTCTGACTTACTTCACTCTGTGTAACAGACTCTAAGTCCAACCACCTCACTACAAATAACTCAATTTTGTTTCTTTTTATGGCTGAGTAATATTACATTGAATATATGTGCCATATCTTCTTTATCCATTCTTCTGTCGATGGGCATCTAGGTTGCCTCCATGTCTGGGCTATTGTAAATAGCGCTGCAGTGAACATTGTGGTACATGACTCTTTTTGAATTATGGTTTTCTCAGGGTATGTGCCCAGTAGTGGGATTGCTGGGTCATTTGGTAGTTCTATTTTTATTTTTTAAGGACCCTCCATACTGTTCTCCACGGTGACTATATCAATTTACATTCCCACAACCATGCAAGAGTGCTCCCTCTCCAGCGTTTATTGTTTGTAGATATTTTGATGATGGCCGTTCTGACTGATGTGAGGAGATACCTCACTGTAGTTTTGATTTGCATTTCTCTAATGATTAGTGATGTTGAGCATTCCTTCATGTGTTTGTTGGCAATCTATATCTTCTTTGGAGAAATGTCTTTTTAGGTCTTCTGCCCATTTTTGGATTGGGTTGTTTGTTTTTTTGATATTGAGCTGCATGAACTGCTTGTAAATTTTGGAGATTAATCCTCTGTCAGTTGCTTCATTTTATGCACATTTTAAAAGAATGTTGATTCTGCTGTTGTTGGTTAAAGAGTTGTATAAGTGTCAATCAGGCAAAGTTGGTTGATAATATCCACATCTATATCTTTACTAATTTATGGCCTATTTTTCTATCAATTATTGAGAAAAGGATATTAAAATCTGACTAAAGTTTTGAATTTGTGTATTTCTCCTTATAGGTCTAACAGTTTCTACTTTATGTATTTTGAAGCTCTCGTTAGTGGCATAAATATTTAAAATTGTTATGGCTTCCTTATTAATTGACCCTTTCATTATTATATCATAAACTTCTTTATCCCTGAAAATATTCTTTGATCTAAAATATACTCTTCCGGATCCAAAACCTATGTGAAGCAGCAAAAGCAGTTCTAAGAGGGAAGAACAATACAATCCTACCTCAAGAGGGAAGAACAATACAATCCTACCTCAAGAAACAAGAAAAATGTCAAATAAACAATCTAACCTTATACCTAAAAGAACTAGAGAAAGAAGAACAAACAAAACCCAGTTAGTAGAACGAAAGAAATCATAAAGATCAGAGCAGAAATAAATGAAATAGAAACAAAGAAGACAATAGGAAAAATCAATAAAACTAAAAGCTGGTTCTTTGAGAAGATAAACAAAATAAACCTTTAGCCAGACTCATCAAGAAAAAGAGGGAGAGGACTCAAATCAATAAAATTAGAAATGAAAAAGCGAAGTTACAAAGGACACTGCAGAAATACAAAGCATCCTAAGAGACTACTACAAGCAACTCTATGCCAATAAAATGGACAACGTGGAAGAAATGTACAAATTCTTAGACAGGTATAATGTTCCAAGACTGAATCAGAAAGAAATAGAAAATATGAACAGACCAATCACAAGTAATGAAATTGAAACTGTGATTAAAAATCTTCCAACAAAAGTCCAGGACCAGATGGCTTCACAGGTGAGTTTTATCAAACATTTAGAGAAGAGCTAACACCCATCCTTCTCAAAGTCTTCCAAAACATCACAGAGGGAGGAACACTCCCAAACTCATTCTACAAGGCCACTATCACACTGATACCAAAACCAGAAAAGATACTACAAAGAAATAAAATTACAGACCAATATCACTGATGAATATAGATGCAAAAAATTCCTCAACAAAACACTAGCAAACGGAATCCAACAACACATTAAAAGGATCATACACCAAGATCAAGTGGGATTTATCCCGGGAATGCAAGGATTCTTCAATATACACAAATCAATCAATGTGATACACCATATTAACAAATTGAAGAATAAAAACCATATGATCATCTCAATAGATGCAGAAAAAGCTTTTGACAAAATTCAACACCCATTTATGATAAAAACTATCGAGAAGTTGGACATAGAGGGAAGCTACCTCAACATAATAAAGGCCATTTACGACAAACCCACAGCAAACATCATTCTCAATGGTGAAAAATTGAAAGCATTTCCTCTAAGATCAGGAACAAAACAAGGATGTCCACTCTTGCCATTGTTATTCAACATAGTTTTGGAAGTCCTAGCAATGGCAATCAGAGAAGAAAAAGAAATAAAAGGAATCCAAATTGGAAAAGAAGAAGTAAAACTGTCACTGTTTGCAGATGACATTTTACTATACATACTCCTAAACATGGCATCAGAAAACTACTAGAGCTAGTTGGTGAATTTGGTAAAGTAGCAGGATACTAAATGAATACACAGAAATCTCTTGCATTCCTACACACTAACAATGAAAGATCAGAAAGAGAAATTAAGGAAACCATCCCATTCACCACTGCAACAAAAAGAATAAAATATCTAGGAATAAACCTACCTAAGGAGGTAAAAGAACTGTACACAGAAAATTATACGATACTGATGAAAGAAACCAAAGATGGCACAAAGAGATGGAGAGATATACCATGTTCTTGGATTAGAAGAATCAATATTGTGAAAATGACTATACTACCCAAAGCAATCTACAGATTCAATGCAATCCCTATCAAATTACCAATGGTATTTTTAGCAGAACTAGAACAAAAAATCTTAAAATTTGTATGGAGGCACAAAAGACCCCGAATAGCCAAAGCAATCTTGAGGGAAAAACATGGAGCTGGAGGAATCAGACTCCTTGACTTCAGACTATACTACAAAGCTACAGTAATAAGACAATATGGTACTGGAACAAAAACAGAAATATAGATCAGTGGAACAGGATAGAAAGCCCAGAGAAAAACCCATGCACCTATGGTCAACTAATCTGTGACAAAGGAGGCAAGGATATAGAAAGGAGAAAAGACAGTCTCTTCAATAAGTGGTGCTGGGAAAACTGGACAGCTACATGTCAAAGAATGAAATCAGAGCACTCCCTATCACCATACACCAAAATAAACTCAAAATGGATTAAAGACCTAAATGTAAGAACAGACACTATAAAACTCTTACAGGAAAACATAGGAAGAACAATCTTTGACATAAATCACAGCAAGATCTTTTTTGACCCACCTCCTAGAGTAATGGGAATCAAAACAAAAATAAACAAATGGGACCTAATGAAACTTAAAAACTTTTGCACAGCAAAGGAAACTATAAACAAGATGAAAAGACAACCTTCAGAATGGGAGAAAATATTTCCAAACAAATCAATGGACAAAGGATTAATCTCCAAAATATATAAACAGCTCATGCAGCTCCATATTAAAAAAACAACCACCTAATCAAAAAATGGGCAGAAGACATAAATAGACATTTCTCCAAAGAAGACATACAGGTGGCAAAGAGACACATGAAAAGGTGCTCAACAATTATTAGAGAAATGCAAACCAAAACTAAAATGATGTATCACCTCACACCAGTTAGAATGGGCATCATCAGAAAATTTACAAACAACAAATGCTGGAGAGAGTGTGGAGAAAAGGGAACCCTCTTGCACTGTTGGTGGGAATATAAATTGATATAGCCACTATGGAGAACAATATGGAGGTTCCTTAAAGAACTAAAAATAGAATTACCATATGACCCAGCAAATCCCACTACTGTGCATATACCCAGAGAAAACCATAATTCCAAGAGACATATGCACCCCAATGTTCATTGCAGCACTATTTACAATAGCCATGTCATGGAAGCAACCTAAATGCCCATTGACAGACGAATGGATAAAGAAGATGTGGTACATATATACAATGGAATATTACTCAGGCATAAAAAGGAATGAAAATGGGTCCTTTGTAGAATCGTGGATGGACCTAGAGACTGTCATACAGAGTGAAGTAAGTCAGAACCCCCCCAAAAAATATTGTATATTGACACATATATGTGGAATCTAGTAAAATGGTATAGGTGAACTGGTTTGCAAGGCAGAAATAGAGACACAGATTAAAATATACTCTTCCTTGTATTTATATAGCTACACCAGCTTTCTTTTGACTACTGCTGTCATTATATATCTCATTATATATAGTTACATATCTTTCCATATTTTTACTTTTAACTTATTTGTGTCCTTTCATTTAACGTAGTTTTTTTTTGCGATATAAGGGCCTCTCACTGTTGTGGTCTCTCCTGTTGCGGAGCACAGGCTCCGGACACACAGGCTCAGCGGCCATGGCTCACAGGCCTAGCCGCTCCACAGCATGTGGAATCTTCTCGGACCGGGGCATGAACCTGTGTCCCCTGCATAGGCAGATGGACTCTCAACCACTGCACCACCAGGGAAGCCCTTTTATTTTTTTTTTGACAGCATATAGTTGATCTTCCTTTTTGAATCCAGTATGACAATTTCTTCCTTTTAACTGGGGGTGTTTGGACCATTTATATTTAATGTGCTTATTGATATATTTGGATTTAAATGTACTATCATGCTATTTATTTCCTAATTGTTTCATCTGTTCTGTTTCCCTTTCCTCTTTGTCAGTTTTCCCTTGGATATTTTTTCTGACTTTTTTTTATTGCCTTTGCTGGCTTAGCTGTAACTGTTCATTGTGTATTTTAGCCTTAGGTGTTGCTTTATGTTTTATAGAATTCAATGTTTTATAGAATCTTTAATTCAGCATAATATACCTTCAAGGGATATTACCTCATTTCACATATAGTATAAAAAATTTTCTATAGTGTACTTCTATTCCTTTCCCCTTGGATTTTTTTTTTTTTTTTGCGGTACTCGGGCCTTTCACTGTTGTGGCCTCTCCCGCTGTGGAGCACAGGCTCCGGATGCACAGGCTCAGTGGCCATGGCTCACGGGTCCAGCCGCTCCGCGGCATGTGGGATCCTCCCGGACCGGGGCACGAACCCGCGTCCCCTGCATTGGCAGACGAACTCTCAACAACTGTGCCAGCAGGGAAGCCCTCCCCTTGGATATTATACTGTTGTTTTCATACATTTAACTTCTACATGTGTTATAAATTACACATTTCATTACCATCTTTTTGGTTTGAACATTTACTAACTTTTAAATGGATTTAAATAATAAGAAAAACATTTTTATATTTATTCTCTAGTTACCATTTCTGGTGCTATTTATTCCATTTCATAGATAGAGATTTGCACCTAGTTTTAATTTTCTGTTTGATGGACTTCCTTTATCATTTCTTGTATAGCAGATCTTTTGTTTTTATTCGTCTACTTTTGTTTGTTTGAAAAAAATCTTTATTTTATCTTCCTTTTAGTTTAGTTTTTTTCTAAATTTTTTTTTGTAAAATATATGTAACATAAAACTTACCATTTTAATCCTTTTTTAGGTGTACATTAAGTACATTTACAATGTTGTGCAAACACAATCACTGTCTATTTTCAGAGCTTTTAAAAATCAGCCCAAGCAATAATTCTGTACCCATCAAGCAGTATGTATCCATTCTACCCTACTGATTCTTTCTTTTTTCTGGAGAGATTTTTTTTTTCTGGATAAAAAATTCCAAGTTGACCTTTTAATTTTTTTATAGAGCTTTAATAATATTTCTCCACTGTTTCCTAGCTTCCATTGTTTCTGACAAGACATATGGCATACTCCTTATTTTTGTTTTTCTCTATGTATTTTTTTATAGCTGCTTTTTAGATCTTTTCTTCACTATTTTAAGCAATTTGATTATTATCACCTTTGTTGGCTTAGCTGTAACTCTTTGTTATGTATTTTAGTTTTAGGTGTTGCTTTATGTTTTATAGAATACACCTTTAACTCAGCATAGTCTACCTTCAGGGGATATGTATTTTATTCTAGCTTTCTTCATATTTCTTGTGTTTGTGCCTCATTGAATATCTTTGATATATGGATTTATTACTTTCTAAAAAAATTTTTTTCTATTTGCTCTCTATTTTCTTTCAGGACTTCAGACACAATTATAGGAGGCTACTTGAAGTCTTATAGATCACTAGTGTTTGGTTCAATAATTTTCAGTCTTTTTTTTTTTTCATTTTGAGTTTTATGTTAGTATATATTGCCATGTTTTCAAGTTTACTAATATTTTCTTTTGCCATTTCTATTCTATCTTTAATCTTATCCAGTGTATTTTCCTTTAGGAAATGATGTGATGAACAAAACACTTTGACTCTACTACTATGACCCGTTTACAGTGGGACCCAGTTTGGCATGCTGCTTATATTTTTCCCAAACTCATAAGAAAAATAGTCTAAGTTGACTATTTAAAAATATTTTTAGAACATATCTCCTCAATTTTATGGCATTATTTCTATTTTAGCCTCAGGTTATTTGTTGTGCAATTTAAAAGTAAATTGTCACATCATCTTTTGGCCTTGACAATTAAGACTATCCAGGCAAATTCTATTCTATAAACATACTAGCTTACTTGTACTAACAGATATAAAAATATTAACATGTTTTTCTCATGTTAAATAAGGAAAATGATTGACCTATCCCCCAGTACTTCTAATAGGGGTACACTTTATATGCTAAATAAAAATATATTGGTTGAATGACTAGAAAGAAGCATTATACAATTTCTTAGTTGACTATAACAATTCTGCTTTTGCTTTCTCTAACTCAGCTTATATTCTGGGTCATTGAGTTGAAATTAATTATGGATAGGTGCTTCCAGGCTCCATAGAGAGAAGTAAAGTGATTAACACTGTCTTTCATATGTGAAGGGAATTGGTAGCATTCTATCTATGTTGTAGTCAATGAAAAGTTAATGTTGTTTGATTTGGTAGATACTTTAGTCATCTATCCAACAGGCATTCTTGTCTTTCTTTTCTCTTGCTGACAGAAACCACCTCCCATAATGAAGAGGGATAATACAAGATACTTGAATTTCCAACCAGCCTTACACATCAGGTATGAGTATGTGATTCAATCCTGGCCAAAAGAAGCTGAGAGTCAATAAGCTGCAGGTTGCGATAAAAAGATAGAGATACATGAAGATATCTTATCTGGGTTGGATGTGATAATGAGATACTTGGAGTTTTTGTGGTTCCCATTTTATATTGAAGGGAAGACCAAAGAGTTGTAGACAAGGTAATTCAGAGTTCTAACATTCCTGACTTATTAAATCAGTAGTGTTATCATCTTTAAGAATTGCTTGGAGTGACATTATCAACAGGGAAGAGCATGAATTTTCTGCTGTCTTTCTCCAAAAGAATAGCAGGTTAGGCAATCACCCACAAATGAGAGTGTCTTTGTGGAAGATGAAGAGTCCCCACTTCTTTCTTGCTCCATCTAGAACACTGAGGGGAGCTGTGAGACTAGGGGGAGGGCAGCTGCTGGGAAAATAGCATCCAGGGCTCTCAGAGGACATTAAATAATATGGATCCTACTAACTGCTTTTCAGATTCCATCAAGGAGGCCACCCCAGAGCCACTGGGGATGCCTCACCTTTAGATCCCCCCAACTGGTTCATGGGTTCCCCCAGTGCTATGCACACTTCATACACACCCCACCTATGCCATGGATGGCTCCCTGAATGCACCCTCAGGACAGCAAAAGAAAGCATTTGTAGAAAGACAATTCTAAAATTTATATGGAAGCACAAAAGACCCTAAATAGCTAAAGCAATCCTGAGAAGAAAGAGGGAGGCATCACACTTCTGATTTCAAGCTATATTATAAAACTGTAGTTATCTATTCAGTATGTTACTGGCATAAAAACAGATACATAAACAAACAAAACAGAATCGAAAGCCCAGATGCAAACCCATGTATATGCCATCAACTAATACCTTACAAGGAATCTAAGAATATTCAGTGGAAAGTGATAGTCTCTTTGACAAATGGTGATGGGTAAGCTATATATCTATATGCGAAAAAGAATAAAATGGGACACCTATATTATACCACTCACAAAAATTAATTTGAAATGGATTAAAAACTTAAATATAAGACCTGAAACCATAACACCTCTAGAAGAAAACATAGGGGAAAAGTTGACATTAGTCTTGGCAAAAATTTTTTGGATATGACACCAAAAGCACAAAGCAACAAAAGCAAAAGTAAACAAATGGCAGTACATAAAACTGAAAAGCTTCTGCACAGCAAAAGAGACAATCAGCATAATGAAAATCTAACCTATGGAATGGGAGAAAATATTGGCAAATCATATAGCTGATAATTGGTTAATATCTGAAATATACAAAGAACTCATACAAAAGACAAACAACAAAAAGACAAATAGTCCTACTAAAGATGGTCAGGAGACCTGTATAAACATTTTTCTAAAGAAGACATACAAGTGGCTAATTTCTCATTAGAGAAATGTTAATAAAAATCACAGTGAGATATCACTTCATACCTGTTGGAATGGTTGTTATGAGAGGAGATAACAAGTGTTGATGAGGATATGGAGAGAAGAGAACACTTGTGGGAATGTAAATTTGTGGAGCCGCTAAAGAAAATAGTATGTAGATTTCTCAAAAATTAAAAATAAAGCTATGATGTAAGCCAGTCATACAACTTGTTGGTATATATCTGAAAAGAATGAAATCACTTTTGAAAAGATATCTGTACTCTCATGTTTATTGCAGCATTATTCACAATAACCAAGATATGGAAACAGCCTAAGTTCCAAGAGTGGATGAATAGATAAAAGATTATATATATATATATGTACATATATATATATATATATGTAATTCAGCCGTAAAAAATAAGGAAATTCTGCCATTTGTGATACATAGATGGATCTTGAAGGCATTATACTAAGTGAAATAACACAGACAGAGAAAGACATATGCTGGATGATCTCAGTTATATGTGGAATCTAGAAAAGCTGAGCTCATAAAAACCAAGAGTAGAATAGTGGTTGCTAGGGGCTACAGGACGGGGGAATGGGGAGATACTGGTTAAAGAGTACAAACTTCCAGTTATAACATGAATAAGTTCTGAAGATCTAATGTACAGTGTGGTAACTTTAGTTAACAGTACTGTCTTGTATACTTGAAAGTTGCTAAGTGATTAGGTGTAATAAACAATAAACATGGGTTAACTAAACCTATTGTGGTAATCGTTTCACAATACACACATTTATCAAGTCATCATATTGTACACCTTAAACATACACAACGTTATATGTCAGTTATATCACAGTAAAGCTGTAAAAAATCCATAATTGTCTATGTTACTATTTGTGAAACTTTAACATGAATATGAATCACTTGAGGATCTTGCTAAGGTGATGATTTAGATTCAGTTGTTCTGGAGACTCTGCATTTCTAGCAAGTGTTCAGGTGATCCTGATACTATTGTTTTATGGACCATACTTTGTGTAGTAAGAAATAAAGCCATTTTAGGACTTCCTTGGTGGTGCAATGGTTAAGAATATGCCTTCCAATGCAGGGGACATGGGTTTGAGCCCTGTCCTGGGAAGATCCCACATGCCGTGGAGCAACTAAGCCGGTGCACCACAACTACTGAGCCTGTGCTCTAGAGCCCATGCGCCACAACTACCAAAGCCTGTGTGCCTAGAGCTGGTGCTCTGCAACAGGAGAAGCCACCACAATGAGAAGCCCACACACCACAACGAAGAACAGCCCCCACTCGCTGCAACTAGAGAAAGCTGCACGCAGCAACAAAGACCCAACACAGCCAAAAATAACTAAAAAATAAAATAAATAAATTTATTTTTTAAAAAAGAAAGAAAGCCATTTTAATCAGGAACTATAATATATAGCTGAAACAGCCTCATGGTTTCCCTATTACCTAATGGTGAGAGCCACTAAGCCATGACAGTAAAAATTTCTGGCAAAGAATAACACTGAATAAGTTTTAAGGAATTTGATGATAGAATGCAGAGTTTAATGTATTTAGCTAAGGCTACATACAACAGTGTGCTGGTAAATGTTTAACAACTGGCTCTTTGGGGGAAAAAAAAGGCCTGGATTTAAAAAAATCAGCTCTCTAGGGAAATGAAAGCCATGCCAACCCCTTTCATATAAATATTCCCACCATGGCTGATCACGAGCTATTAATGTGACATAGCTGAGCATAGATTTGGGAACCAAGAAACCCTGTGGTCTTGTACCAGTCAGCTCACCACATCAGTTGCTCCATAAACCATAGTCCATTCAATTATACACCAAATAAAGGTCTTATGAAGAAAATAATATTTTTCTCTGATTATAAAATGACATATATTTATATGAGTAATAAAGAAGTACAAAGAATAAAGTAAAACCAGCTCATAAACTTTTCAGATAACTTAAACTTAAATTTTTGGTATTACTGTAAGAGTTCTTAATCATAAGCAGTAGAAGCTGATTCTGGCTTAATTAAGCAGGAAAGGAACTCATTAAGTGAATGTTGAGTTGCTTAGAGGATTGTTGGGAGGCCAGGAGAGTCAGATGTACTAAGCAGCCAGTACAAATGGCCCAAACCCAGAACTAGTTCTCCTAGAGGAACTCTTCCTACCACATCAGATAGAATACTAGAATACTCTGTCTCTCACGTCTCTTGGGTCAATAGCTCTTGAGCTAAAGTCTGTGACAGTTTCACAAGCCAATTTGCATGTCTATGCCTTAACTGTGAAGGAATGTGGGAAAAACAGTATTGGCTCCTAGAATTTGGAGGCCATTCTTGCCTCCCACCAGGATTTGAAAGGCAGACAATTGTCCAAATATTGGAAGGATAATGAATAGTCAAAAAGAATAACACATTTTCACCATTATTTAAATTGGGGTCACACAAACCATATAGTTACATATTTTGATTTTTAAATTATTTTGCCTTGCATAATGAGTCTTTTCTTGTCAGTCATTGGTCTTTGAGAGCACGGTTTTAATGATTGCATAATAGTCCACCATACACCACTTCCCCATTGTACAAATCCCATATTTTTTCTAAAAATACCAATCTCTTTAAATCTCTTAAAACTTTTGCAATTTTTAATTTCAATGACTCACCAAAAATTTGACTTCCTATCATTTATCAAATCTGGGAATCAACTTTCTTGGTTTCTTAGTTTTAGTCCAACGTTTTGTAATTAAAAAATTCCAACAAGGGACCTTCAAGATGGTGGAGGGGTAAGATGTGGAGATCACCTTACTCCCCACAAGTACATCAAAAATACATCTACATGTGGAACAGCTCCTATAGAACACCTACTGGACGCTGGCAGAATATCCCAGACTTCTCAAAAGTCAAGAAACTCCCCACATACCTGGTAGGGCAAAAGAAAAAAGAAAAAATAGACATAAAAGAGTAGGGACGGACCTGCACCTCTGGGAGGTAGGTGTGAAGGAGGAAAAGTTTCCACAAGCTAGGAAGCCCCATCACTGGTGGAGATGGGGGTGGGTGGGGGGAAGCTTCGGAGCCATGGAGGAGAACGCAGCCACAGGGTGCAGAGGGCAAAGCGGAGAGATTCCTGCACAGAGGATGGGTACTGACCAGCACTCACCAGCCCAAGAGGCTTGTCTGCTCACCTGCTGGGGCAGGTAGGGGCTGGGAGCTGAGGCTCGGGCTTCGGAGGTCAGACCCCAGGGAGAGGACTGGGGTTGGCTGCATGAACACAGCCTGAAGGGGGCTAGTGTGCCACAGCTAGCCGTGAGGGAGTCTGGGAAAAGTCTGGAACTGCTGAAGAGGCAAGAGACCATTACTTCGGGGTGCACGAGGAGAGGGGATTCAGAGTGCTGCCTAAATGAACTCCAGAGACAGGCGTGAGTTGCGGCTATCAGCATGGACACCAGAGACGGGCATGAGACAGTAAGGCTGCTGCTGCTGCCAACAAGAATCCTGTGTGCAAGCACAGGTCACTCTCCACACCTCCCCTCCAGGGAGCCTGTGCAGCCCACCACTACTAGGGTCCTGTGATCTAGGGACAACTTCCACCAAAGAACACACAGTGCCTCAGGCTGGTGCAACGTCATGCCGGCCTCTGCCGCTGCAGCCTCGCCGCTCATTCCATACCCCTCCCTCCCACAGACCTGAGTGAGCCAGAGTCCCCGAATCAGCTGCTTCTTTAACCCCGTCCTGTCTGAGCCAATAACAGACGCCCTCAGGTGACCCACATTCAGAGGTGGGGCCAAATCCAAAGCTGAACCCCAGGAGCTGTGCAAGCAAAGAAGAAAAAGGGAAATGTCTCCCAGCAGCCTCAGGAGCAGTGGATTAAATCTCCACAATCAACTTGATGTATGCTGCATCTGTGGAATACCTGCATAGACAATGAATCATCCCAAAATTGAGGCAGTGGACATGGGGAGCAACTGTACACTTGGGGTTTGCTTTCTACATCTAATTTGTTTTGGTTTTATGTTTATGTTAGTTTAGTATTTAGAGTTTATTATCATTGGCAGATTTGTTAATTGATTTCGTTGCTCTCATATATATATATATATTTTTTTTCCTTTTTCTCTTTTTCTGTGTATGTGTATTTTTCTTTGTGTGATTTTGTCTGTATAGCTCTGCTTTTACCATTTATCCTAGGGTTCTTTCTGTCCGTTTTTGTATTTTGTTTACTATAGATTTTAGTGCTTGTTATCATTGGTGGATTTGTTTTTCAGTTTGGTTACTCTCTTCATTCTTTCTTTTTTTATTTTTAATAATTTATTTTTATTTTAATAACTTTTTAATTTTATTTTATTATTTTCTTTCTTTCTTTTTTTTTCTCCCTTTTGTTCTGAGCAGAGTGGCTGATGGGAACTTGGTGCTCCAGCCAGGTGTCAGACCTGAGCCTCTGAGGTGGGAGAGTCGAGTTCAGGACATTGGTCGACAAGAGACCTCCCAGCCCCACATAATATCAAACAGCAAAATCTTTCCAAGAGATCTCCATTTCAAAGCTAAGACCCAGCTCCACTGAACAACCAGCAAGCTACAGTGCTGGACACCCTATGCCAAACAACTAGCAAGACAGGAACACAACCCCACCCGTTAGCAGACAGCCTGCCTAAAATCATAATAAGGTCAAAGACACCCCAAAACACACCACCGGACGCGGTCCTGCTGACCAGAAATACGAGATCCACACTCATCCACCAGAACACAGGCACAAGTCCCCTTCACCAGGAAGCCTACACAACACACTGAACCAAGCTTACCTACTGGGGGCAGACACCAAATACAATGGGAACTACAAACATACAGCCTGCAAAAAGGAGATGCCAAATACAGTAAGTTAAGCAAAATGAGAAGACAGAGAAATACGAAGCAGAAGAAGAAGCAAGGTAAAAACCCACCAGACCAAACAAATGAAGAGGAAATAGGCAGTCTACCTGAAAAAGAATTCAGAATAATGATAGTAAAGATGATCCAAACTTTGGAAATAAAAAGGAGAAAATACAAGAAATGTTTAACAAGGACCTAGAAGAGCTAAAGAGCAAACAAACAATGATGAACAACACAATAAATGAAATTTAAAATTCTCTAGAAGGAATCAATAGCAGAATAACTGAGGCAGAAGAACGGATAAGTGACCTGAAAGATAAAATAGTTGAAATAACTACCACAGAGCAGAATAAAGAAAAATGAATGAAAAGAATTGAGGACAGACTCAGAAATCTGTGAGACAACATTAAATGCACCAATGTTCGAATTATAGGGGTCCCAGAAGAAGAAGAGAAAAAAAAGGGACTGCGAAAATATTTGAAGAGATTATAGTTGAAAACTTCCCTAATATGGGAAAGGAGTCAATCAAGTCCAGGAAGCAGAGAGTCCCATACAGGAAAAATCCAAGGAGAAACATGCCAAGACACATATTAATCAAACTATCAGAAGTTAAATACAAAGAACAAACATTAAAAGCAGCAAGGGAAAAGCAACAGATAACATACAATGGAATCCTCATAAGGTGAACAGCTGATCTTTCAGCAGGAACTCTGAAAGCCAGAAGGGACTGGCAGAACATATTTAAAGTGATAAAAGGGAAAAACCTACAAACAAGATTACTCTACCCATCAAGTAACTCATTCAGATTCAATGAAGAAACTAAGACCTTTACAGACAAGCAACAGCTAAGAGAATTCAGCACCACAAAACCAGCTATATGAATGCTAAAGAAACTTCTCTAGGCAGGAAACACAAGAGAAAGAAAAGACCTACAAAAACAAACCCAAAACTATTAAGAAAATGATAATAGGTTCATACATATCGATAACTACCTTAAAGGTAAATGGATTAAATGCTCCAACCAAAAGAAATAGACTGGCTGAATGGATACAAAAACAAGACCCATATATATGTTGTCTACAAGAGACCCACTTCAGACCTAGGGACACATACAGACTGAAGGTGAGGGGATGAAAAAAGATATTCCATGCAAATGGAAATCAAAAGAAAGCTGGAGAAGCAATCCTCATATCAGACAAAATAGACTTTAAAATAAAGACTATTACAAGAGACAAAGAAGGACACTACATACTGATCACGGGATGAATCCAAGAAGAAGATATAACAATTGTAAATATTTATGCACCCAACATAGGAGCACCTCAATACATAAGGCAAATGCTAACAACCATGAAAGGGGAAATTGACAGTAACACAATAATAGTAGGGGATTTTAACAACACTTTCACCAATGGACAGATCATCCAAAATGACAATAAATAAAGGAACACAAGCTTTAAATGATACATTAAAGAAGACGGACATAATTGATATTTATAGGACATTCCATCCAAAAAAACAGAATACACTTTCTTCTCAGGTGCTCATGGAACATTCTCCAGGATCATATCTTGGGTCACAAATCAAGCCTTGGTATATATAAGAAAATTGAAATCATATCAAGTATCTTTTGTGACCACAACGCTATGAGACTAGATATCAATTACAGGGAAAAATCTGTTAAAAATACAAACACATGGAGGAAAACAATACACTACTAAATAACCAAGAGATCACTGAAGAAACAAAGAGAAAATCAAAAAATACCTAGAAACAAATGACAGTGAAAACACGATGACCCAACACCTATGGGATGCAGCCAAAGCAGTTTAAGAGGGAATTTTATAGCAATACAATCCTACCTCAAGAAAGAAGAAAAATTTCAAATAAGCAACCTAACCTTACACCTAAAGCAATTACAGAAAGAAGAACAAAAATTCCCAAAGTTTACAGAAGGAAAGAAATCATAATGATCAGAGCAGAAATAAATGAAAAAGAAATGAATGAAATGATAGCAAAGATCAATAACACTAAAATCTTGTTCTTTGAGAAGATAAACAAAATTGATAAACCATTATCCAGACTCATCAGGAAAAAATGGGAGAAGACTCAAATCAACAGAAGTAGAAATGGAAAAGGAGAAGTAACAACTGACACTGCAGAAATACAAAGGATCATGAGAGATTACTACAAGCAACTCTATGCCAATAAAATGGACAACCTGGAAGCAACAGACAAATTCTTAGAAAAGCACACCTTTAGAGACTGAACCAGGAAGAAATAGAAAATATAAACAGACCAATCACAAGTACTGAAATTGAAACTGGGATTAAAAATCTTCCAACAAACAAAAACCCAAGGCCAGATGGCTTCACAGGTCACTTCTATCAAACATTTAGAGAAGAGCTAACACCGATCCTTCTCAAACTCTTCCAAAATATAGCAGAGGGAGAAACACTCCCAAACTCATTCTATGAGGCCACCATCACCCTGATACCAAAACCTGACAAGATGTCACAATAAAAGAAAACTACAGGCCAGTATCACTGATGAACATAGATGCAAAAAATGTCAACAAAATACTAGCAAACAGAATCCAACAGCACATTATAAGGATCATACACCATGATCAAGTGGGGTTTATCCCAGGAATGCAAGGATTCTTCAATATATGCAAATCAATCAATGTGTTAAACCATATTAACAAACTGAAGGAGAAAAAACTTATGATCATCTCAATAGATGCAGAAAAAGCTTTTGACACAATTCAACACCGCTTTATGATAAAAACCTTCCAGAAATAGGCACAGAGGGAACTTACCTCAACATAATAAAGGCCATATATGACAAACCCACAGTCAGCATCATTCTCAATGGTGAAAAACTGAAACCATTTCCACTAGGATCAGGAACAAGACAAGGTTGCCCACTCTCACCACTATCATTCAAGATAGTTTTGGAAGTTTTAGCCACAGAGGTCAGAGAAGAAAAAGAAATAAAAGGAATCCAAATCGGAAAAGAAGAAGTAAAAGTGTCACTGTTTGCAGATGACATGATACTATACATAGAGAATCCTAAGATGCCACCAGAAAACTACTAGAGCTAATCACTTAATTTGGTAAAGTATCAGGATACAAAACTAATGCACAGAAATCTGTTGCATTCCTATACACTAATGATGAAAACTCTGAAAGAGAAAATAAGGAAACACTCCCATTTACCATTGCAACAAAAAGAATAAAGTACCTAGGAATAACCTACCTAAGGAGACCAAAGACCTGTATGCAGAAAACTATAAGACACTGATGAAAGAAATTAAAGATGATACAAAGAGATGGAGAGATATACCATGTTCTTGGATTAGAAGAATTAACATTGTGAAAATGACTATACTACCTAAAGCAATCTACAGATTCAATGCAATCCCTATCAAACTACCAATGGCATTTTTCACAGAACTAGAACAAAAATGTTCACAAATTTTTGGAAACACAAAGGACCCTCAATAGCCAAAGGATTCTTGAGAAAGAAAAGTGGAGGTGGAGGAATCAGGCTTCCTGACTTCAGACTATACTACAAAACTACAGTAATCAAGACACTATGGTACTGGTGCAAAAAAACAGAAATATAGATCAGTGGAACAGGATAGAAAGCTCAGAGCTAAACCCATGCACATATAGTCACCTTATCTTTTATAAAGGAGACAAGAATATACAATGGAAAAAAGACAGCCCTTCAATAAGTAGTGCTGGGAAAACTGGACAGCTACATGTAAAACAATGAAATTAGAACACTCCCGAACACCATACACAAAAATAAACTCAAATGGATTAAAGACCTAAATGTAAGAACAGACACTATAAAACTCTTAGAGGAAAACATAGGCAGAACACTCTACGACATAAATCACAGCAAGATCTTTTTTGACCCACCTCCTAGAGACATGGAGATAAAAACAAAAATAAACAAATTGGACCTAATTAAACTTAAAAGCTTTTGCAAAGCAAAGGAAACCATAAACAAGATGAAAAGACAGCCTTCAGAATGGGAGAAAATATTTTTAAATAAAGCACTGACAAAGGACTAATCTCCAAAATTTACAAGCAGCACATGCAGCTCAATATCAAAAAAAGAAACAACCCAATCCAAAATTGGGCAGGTCTAAACAGACATTTCTCCAAAGATGTACCAATTGCCAACAAACACATGAAAGAATGCTTAACATCAGTAATCATTAGAGAAATGCAAATCAAAATGACCATGAGGTATCACCTCACACCAGTCAGAATGGCCATCATCAAAAAATCTACAAACAATAAATGCTGTAGAGGGTGTGGAGAAAAGGAAACCCTCTTGCACTGTTGGTGGGAATGTAGATTGATACAGCCACTATGGAAAATAGTACGGAGGTTCCTTAAAAAACTAAAAATAGAACTACCATATGACCCAGCAATTCCACTACTGTGCATATACCCTGGGAAAACCATAATTCAAAAAGAGTCATGGAGCACAATGTTCATTGCAGCACTAATTACAATAGCCAAGACATGGAAACAACCTAAGTGTCCATCAACAGATGAATGGATAAAGAAATTGTGGCACATATATACAATACAAATACAATACAATACATATATATAATACATATATACAATGGAATATTACTCAGCCATAAAAAGAAATGAAATTGAGTTATCTGTAATGAGGTGGATGGACTTAGAGTCTGTCATACAGAATGAAGTAAGTCAGAAAGAGAAAAATAAATACCGTATGCTAACACATATACATGGAATCAAAAAAAAAAAAACCCAAAATAGTTCTGAAGAACCTAGGGGAGGACAGGAATAAAGACACAGATGTAGTGACTGGACTTGAGGACACAGGGAGGGGGAAGGGTAAGGTGGCACAAAGTGAGAGAGTGGCATGGCCATATATACAGTACCAAATATAAAATAGATAGCTAGAAGAAGCCACATGGCACAGGGAGTTCAGCTCAGTGCTTTGTGACCACCCAGAGGGGTGGGATAGAGAGGGTGGGAGGAAGACACAAGAGAGAGGAGAAATGGGGATATATGTATACATATAGCTGATTCACTTTGTTATACAGCAGAAACTAACACACCATTGTAAAGCAATTATATGCCAATAAAGATGATTTAAAAAAAAGAACCAAGTGAGGAAAATAAAAGTCTCTGTGTCACTTTACAGGTATGTATTAGCTGGCCTATGGCAAAGTTCTGTCAAAGTCTAGATTTCTTCACCTATTATTGAATAGTTTCTCCTCAATAATTCTCATTCACCTGGGCTCTTATTCCTGAATAGCTTGTGAAGCAATCTTTTATTATTATTTGTAATATTTCTAAGAACTATGGTCTCAGAAATTCTTGATCTTTAAATTTACATTCATGTGTTGTGTGAGCAGTAACCACACACATCTAGAGAAGTATAATGCCAGCGTAATATGTGTCTACTGACTGCTAACAAAACTAGTCTTGTCAGAGACTAGTGTTGGATTATCAGTGTGTCATGGAACTCTTTTCTTTTTTTTTTCTCACTAATTTTTATAGACTTATTCATAACTTTCTCATGCAGAAAGCTAATATTTTTTCTCTTCTAAAATTCCATCATATAGCTGTGCTGATTTGCTGTTAAATTCCTTCAACTGCTTCCACAAAATGACTATAGAATGGTTTGAATTAATGTTGATTGATAGAAGAGGAAAAACATCAGTTACTGTGTGACTTTTGTCAAAGTTCAGCAAGTATGTTTAATGTATGCTTAGAAGCTGAGTTTATGCAAATAAATGTCTAGTTTATTTTTCATACTCTCCTTTAGTCTAATTTCAATAAAAACTTCATTATTTTTAATTTATATATTTTTCATTATTTTAATAATGAAACTTTTAACAGGGTCTCCAACTGTAAACAACTTTTGTTTATCATATATCCAGTAAATACATTCTTCTCTTATTTTTTGACCTGTACATAACAATTTTAAAATATATGTTATATAATATGCTAACATTCATATTGGGAAAATTGTAAATTGTTTTGAAAATCATATAGAAAATAAAACATTTTGTTCAAATGTGGCAGAGTTCTGGAAAATTAGAATTTTTTCTGAGCTTATGGGATTAAAAATTCACTCATTGAATTGTTAGTAATTTCCATTAATTTGGATATTAAATATTTAAAGTGCTAAAACTTTTTATCCTAATTCAAGCTAATTTTAAAGGACACTGCAACTGCTAAGTTTAGCATAAGAAAAATATACATAAAAGTACAGGCCCGATTATTTAAGTAAGAAAATTATTGTATTTTCAGGGATAGGAAATTCCAGAGAAGCTAGTAATAATGGCTCATCGATTTTTCAGTCCCCCAAATTTGGTATTTAGACACTTTAAAAACTAGAATATTTTTAGAATAAACAGTCTTATTATCATTAAACTTCTAGAGAGAAAAATGAAGGGGATGATATAGCAAAGATTGAGATATTAAAAGTTTTCACTTAATTCTGCAAGCCATTTTTTAATGACATTATGGAAATCCATGAAATCTGTTCCCTCAGCTACCTACTGTGCTGGGATGGCGGCTGGGACTAATTGATTGAGTGACATGAAAACTGAATCCTATGCTCTATAGATCCACCTCTTTGTAAACAAAACAAATGACTTTAAATGTGTTCCATTTTATACATCAAAGTGGCACTTGCGCACCATCTGTGGGGCATGTGGTCTGAGATTTTGCTCACAGTGGGAGTAAACTTACAACGATTCAGCCACATCTCTTGCCAAGACCCCACTTATGACCAACAAGTTGGCCAGGGTTAGAGACTGCTAGTTACAGACATAGATTACAGAAAACTAACTGCCTTTCTTGGGTTTGGACATTTGCCCCCAGCCCAGTATTATAACCAATCAGAATCTTTATAAATATAGAACTTGTTCTGAATAGTAGAGCCTATAGTGAAACCCCCCAGCCATAGCCATGCAGGTATACCATGCCTGTGCCAGGCATAGTCTTTTTGGCATAACTTCTGAGAGTGGAAAGATACAACAGAGTGCTAAAATATTTTCAAGTCTCTGGAGCTATTCTGAGCATTAATAATGCCTGACAGCCTATCAACAACACAAATGCTTTTGGAAGAGTTTGACAACATTTAAAAAGTAATTCCTAAAAGAAAAGCATGTGAGGGTAATGGGTAATAAAATACATAAAGAACACACGTGTATAAGCACACACATAAATGACATATGCTTGTACTAAGTATTCAGCTGAAAATAACAGCTAGGTATGGACATTATTTAACTTTCTACAACTCTATGCCAGAAGTATTTCTCAGTCATTGATTTTATTAATCATTGTTAGTCAATGTTTAAAACAAATAAGAAAAATACAAATTTGGAAACTATTTCAGATAAGATTCAGATAGAATATTTATTTAAAATGATCTCTAAGTTATAATAAAAATAAATTTAAAAAATGAACTCATGGTCATAATATATAAACGTACTGTCTCACATTAGCTTCTGTTCCATGGAGGTTGTATAAAATGTCCTTTACCTGCCATGTTCTATGTACTGCAGAAGGATAAGAAGTTCTCCACTTGCTCTGTTCACATAGTTAAGTCTCCTGGAAAATTACATATATGTCCAGGGAGGGAGGCTCAAGAAATCAAAAGTTTGGAGTCATAGAAAAAATATTTTTGCTTTTGAAAACATGTTTACTACTTTTCTTGTCTGGGGAATCTTCCAAGTAGTTTGAATAAGTATTCATTTATATTTTTCCTGGAGCATGTGAACAGTAAACCTCAAAACAATTACCACATGGTTCATAGTTAGGAAAAAAACAGTTTGTGAGTTGTATTAATTAATATTGAGTAATTTCAGATTTTAATTGTCTTATTCACCTATTTGATTTCCTTTAGAGAGCTAGTTTACTCACCGTAAGGGTCAACTTCATTATAGTTAGACTTTTTAGTTTGGTAGTATATAATTTGTTTTCTCAGTGAATGAATTAACTCTATTACAGAAGAGTACTTTTCATCAAAAATGTTTTCTTAAAATATATGCTTATCTTAAACTTTTCTCCCATTTTATGATGGACTGAGTTTGATGCTCTATGTACAATATAATCAATTAATAATCCCTTCATTAAAAAATTTATTGTAAAACAATAAACAAAATCAAGCAGTGGTATCAAATAAAAAATACTCTATCTCACCACTAATTGCCACTATTGAAATATAAACTCTTTTAGTTGTTTTTATGTTTAGCTTTATGGTGGTTATCTCCATAACTTCAAATAAAAATTCATGCATTTGTTTCTAAATTTATGTATTTTAATCTATATTTATAGATTCCTGTTAGAAAAGATGCAACATTTTGCTTGTTTACACTGATAACTCTTGCTGCATTTTATCACTGTTTTATTTGTAATTATTTTCAGTTCTTTATTTTAAAATGTTGTATTATTACTTTTAAACATTAACTAATATACATAAAACTCCAAATTTCTGCACTCAACTTTCCTGACTCCAAAAAATGTAATAAGATGAAGTTTTTAGTGCTATAATTAACTTTACTTTTCCCTCCCACCCTCCACTTTTAAAAATTGAAGTAGAATTGATTTACAATATTATATTAGTTTTTGGTGTACAACATAGTGAATCAATATTTTTTATAGATTGTACTCCACTTACAGTTATTATAAAATAATGGTGATATTTCCCTGTTCTGTACAATATATACTTGTAGCTTATTTATTTTATACATAGTAGTATCTCTTAATCCCCTATCCCTATTGTGTTCCTCACCTTTTCCCTCTCTCCACTAGTAACTACTAGTTTGTTTTCTATATCTGTAAGTCAGTTTCTGTTTTATTATAGTACTTGTTTGTTTTATTTTTTAGATTCCATGTATAAATGATGACATACACTATTTGTTTTTTCTGTCTTATTTCACTTAGCATAATACCTTCTAGGTCCACCCATGTGGCAAATATGTCGGAATTTCATTCTTTTTTATGTCTGAGTAACATTCCATTAATATATATATATATATATATATATATATATCACTTTTTCTTTATCCATTTGTGTTTTTTTAAACTTTTTATTTTATATTAGAGTATAGTTGATGAACAATGTTGTGTTAGTTTCAGGTGTACAGCAAAGTGATTCATTTATACATATACATGTATCTATTCTTTTTCAAATTCTTTTCCCATTTAGGTTGTTACATAATATTGAGCAGAGTTCACAGTGCATGTGAGTTCATGGCAGGTCCTTGTCGGTTTCCATTTTAAGATTTTTTATTTTTTGATGTGGGCCATTTTTAAAGTCTTCATTGAATTTGTGACAACACTGCCTCTCTTTTATGTTTATTTGGTTTTTTGGGCACGAGGCATGTGGGATCCCAGCTCCCCGACCAGGGATCGAACCTGCACCCCTGCATTGGAAGGTGAAGTCCCAACCACTGGACCACCAGGGAAGTCCCGGTTACCCATTTTAAACATAGCAGTGTGTACATGTCAATTCTAAAATTCCTAACTATCCCTCCCCTCCACCCTTCCCCCCCGGTAACCATAAGTTTGTTCTCTAAGTCTGTGAGTCTGTTTCTGTTGTATAAATAAGTTCATTTTTATAATTTTTTAAAACAGATTCTTCATATAAGTGATATCATACGATATTTGTCTTTCTCTCTCTGACTTACTTCACTCAGTATGACAGACTCTAGGTCCATCCATGTTGCTCCAAATGGCATTATTTCATTCTTTTTAATGGCTGAGTAATATCCCATTGTGTTTATGTATCACATCTTCTTTATCCATTCATTTGTCAATGGACATTTAGATTATTTCCATGTCTTGGGTATTGTAAACAGTGCTGCAATGAACATTGGGGTACATGTATCCTTTTGGACCATGTTTTTCTCCGGACATATGCCCAGGAGTGGGATTGCAGGATCATATGATAGCTCTATTTTTAGTGTTTTAAGGAACCTCCAAACTGTTCTTCACAGTGGCTGCACCACTTCACATTCCCACCAACAGCGTAGGAGAGTTCCTTTCTCTCCACAACCTCTCCAGCATTTATTGTTTGTAGATTTTTTGATGATGGCTATTCTGACAGGTGTGAGATGAAATCTCATTGTAATTTTGGTTTGCATTTCTCCACTAATTAGTGATGTTGAATATCTTTTCATGTACTTCTTGACCATCTGTATGTCTTCTTTGGAGAAATGTCTGTTTAAGTCTTCTGCCCATTGTTTGACTGGGTTGTTTATTTTTATCATATTAAGCTATATGAGCTGTTTGTAAATTTTAGAGACTAATCCCTTGTTAGTCTCATCGTTTGCAAATATTTTCTCCCATTCTGTGGGCTGTCTTTTCATTTTGTTTATGTTCTCCTTTGCAGTTCAAAAGGTTTTGAGTTTAGTTAGGTCTCATTTGTTTATTTTTGTTTTTCTTTCCATTACTCTGGGAGGCAAATTGAAAAAGATATTGCTGTGATTTATATCAGAGTGTTCTGCCTATGTTTTCCTTTAAGAGTTTTATAATGTCTGATCATACATTTACATCTTTAATCCATTTTTTTATTCTTGTGTATGGTGTTAAAGAGTGTTCTAATTTCATTTTTTTACATGTAGCTGTCCAGTCTTCCCAGGACCATTTATTGAAGAGACTGTCTTTCTTCCATTGCATATTCTTGCCTCCTTTGTTGTAGATTAATTGCACAGAGGTGTGTGGGTTTATTTCTGGGCTTTCTATTCACTTCTATTGATCTATATTTCTGTTTTTGAGCCAGTACCATACTGTTTTGATGACTATAGCTTTGTATTATAGTCTGAACTCAGGGAGCCTGATTCCTCTAGCTCTGTTTTTCGTTTTTTTTTCCCTCAAGATTGCTCTGACTATTCAGGGTCTTTTGTGTTTCCATACAAATTGTACAATTTTTTGTTCTAAATCTGTGAGAAATGCCATTGGTAATTTGATAGGGATTGCATTGAATCTGTAGATTGTTTTGGGTAGTATAGCCATTTTCACAGTATTGATTCCTTCTATCCAAGAACATAGTATATCTCTCCATCTGTTTGTGTCATCTTTGATTTCTTTCATCAACGTCTTATAGTTTTTGGAGCACAGGTCTTTTGCCTCTTTAGGTAGGTTTATTCCTAGGTATTTTATTCTTTTTGATATGATGGTAAATGGGACTGTTTCCTTAATTTCTCTTTCTGATCTTTCCTTGTTAGTGTATAGAAATGCAACAGATTTCTGTGTATTAATTTTGTAACTTGAACTTTACCAAATTCATTTGATGAGCTCTAGTAGTTTTCTCATAGCATCTTTAGGATTTTCTATGTATAGTATCATGTCATCTGCAAACAGTGACCGTTTTACTTCTTCTTTTCCAATTTGTATTCCTTTTATTTCTTTTTCTTCTCTGATTGCTGTAGCTAGGACTTCCAAAACTATGTTGAATAAAAGCAGTGAGAGTGGACATCCTTGTCTTGTTCCTGAACTTACAGGAAATACATTCAGCTTTTCACCATTGAGTATGATGCTAGCTGTAGGTTTGTCGTATATGGCCTTTATTATGTTGAGGTATGTTCTCTCTGTGCCCACTTTCTGGAGAGTTTTTTTCTTTAATCATAAATTGGTGTTGAATTTTGTCAAACACTTTTTCTGCATCTATTGAGGTGATCATATCGTTTTTATTATTTAATTTGGTGATGTGATGTATCACACTAATTGATTTGTGGATATTGAAAAATCATTTCATCCCTGAGATAAATCCCACTTGATAATGGTGTATGATCCTTTTTAATGTATTGTTGGATTCTGGTTGCTAGTTTACTTGGTGAGGATTTTTTTCATGTATGTTCATCAATAATATTGGCCTGTAATTTTCTTTTTTTGTGATACCTTTTTCTGGTTTTGGTATTAGGGAAATGTTGGCCTCATAAAATGAGTTTGGGAGTTTCCCTTCCTCTGTAATTTTTGTAAACAATTTCAGAAGGATAGATATTATCTCTTCTCTAAATTTTTGATAGAATTCACCTTGGAAGCCATCTGGTCCTGGACTTTTGTTTGTTGGGAGTCTTTAATCACAGTTTCAATTTCAGTACTGTGATTGATCTGTTCATATTTTCTATTTCTTCCTGGTTTAGTCTTGGGAGATTGTACCTTTGTAAGAATTTGTCCATTTCTTCCAGGTTGTCCATTTTATTGGCATACAGTTGCTTGTAGTAGTCTCTTATGATCCTTTGTATTTCTGTGGTGATATTTGTAACTTCTCCTTTTTTATTTCTAATTTTATTGATTTGAGTTCTCTCCTTTTTTGTTATTGATGAGTCTGGTTAAAGGTTTATCAGTTTGTTTTTTTTTTTGTTTTCTGAAAGAACCAGCTTTTAGTTTCATTGATCTTTACTATTGTTTTCTTCACCTCTATTTCATTTATTTCTGCTCTAATTTTAATGATTTCTCTCCTACTAACTTTAAGTTTTGTTTGTTCTTCTTTCTGTAGTTGCTTTAGGTGTAACATTAGGTTATTTATTTGATATTTTTCTTGTTTCCTGAGGTTAGGTTGTATTGTTATAAAACTTCCCTGTTAGAACTTCTTTTGCTGCGTCCCATAGGTTTTTGGATCATTGTGCTTCCATTTTCATTTGTTTCTAGGTATTTTTTGATTTCCTCTTTGATTTCTTCAGTGATCCATTGGTTGTTTAGTAGCATATTATTTAGCTTTCACGTTTTTTGTGCTTTTACATTTTTTTTTCTTGTAATTTATTTCTAATCTCATAGTATTGTGGTTGGAAAAGGTGCTTGATATGATTTCATTTTTCTTTAATTTACCAAGGCTCACTTTGTGGCCCAGCATGTGGTCAATCCTGGACAATGTTCCATGTGCACAAGAGAAGAATGTGTATTCTGCTGCTTTTGGATGGAATGCTCTATAAATATCAATTAAGTCCGTCTGGTGTAATATGTCATTTAAGGCCTGTGTTTCCTTATGGTTTTTCTGTCTGCACTGTCTCTCCATTGATGAAAGTGGGGTATTAAAGACCCTCACCATTATTGTGTTACTG
This sequence comes from Lagenorhynchus albirostris, assembly GCF_949774975.1. Taxonomy (NCBI): domain Eukaryota; kingdom Metazoa; phylum Chordata; class Mammalia; order Artiodactyla; family Delphinidae; genus Lagenorhynchus; species Lagenorhynchus albirostris. The sequence goes on along the minus strand of NC_083106.1, from coordinate 77,939,761 downwards.
TTGATTTCCCCTTTTATGGTTGTTAACATTTGCTTTATATACTGAGGTGCTCCTATGTTGGGTGCATATATATTTACAATTGTTATGTATTCTTCTTGGATCGATCTCATGATCATTATGTAATGTCCTTCCTTGTATCTCATAACAGTCTTTATTTTAAAGTTTGTCTTTAAACTTTATTTATTTATTTATTTAAACAAACTTTATTTAAAGTTTGTCTTTGTCTAGTATGAGTATTGTCACTCCATCTTTCTTTTGATTTCCATTTGCATGGAATACCTTTTTCCATCCTCTCACTTTCAGTCTGTATGTGTCCCTAGATCTGAAGTGGGTTTCTGGTAGTCAGCATATATATGGGTCTTGTTTTTGTATCCATTCATCCACTCTATGTCTTTTGGCTGGAGCATTTAATTCGTTTATGTTTAAGGTAATTATCAATATGTACGTTCTTATTGCCATTTTGTTACTTGTTATGGATTTGTTTTTGTAGGTGTTTTGTTTTCTTCCCTTCCTCTTTTGTGTTCTTCTCTTGTGATTTGATGACTAACTTTAGTGTTGTGGTTGGATTCCTTTTTCCTTTTTATGTGTGTATCTATTGTAGATTTTTGGTTTGCAGTTACTATGAGGTTTTGATATAGAAGTCTATATATCAACAATATTGTTTTAAGTTGCTGGTCTCTTAATTTCAAATGAATTTCCAATATCCTCCATTTGTGTTCTCCTATTCTCACAATTGCTGGTTTTGATATATTTGTATGTGAATGATTTCCTACCTTTACTGTATGTTTGCCTTTACAGGTGAGATATTCCATTTGTAATTTTCTTGTTTCTAGTTGTGGTCTTTTCTTGGCCACTTAGAGAAGTTCCTTTAGCATTTGTTGCAAAGCTGGTCTGGTGGTGCTGAACTCTTTTAGCTTTTACTTCTCTGTAAATCATTTATTTCTCTGAGAGCCTTCCTGAGTAGACTATTCTTGGTTGTAGGTTTTTCCCTTTTATCACTTTAAATATGTTGTGCCACTCCCTTCTGGCCTGCAGAGTTTCTGCTGAGAAATCAGCTGATAACCTTATGGGAGTTTTCTTGTATGTTATTTCTTGTATGCTTTTCCCTTGTTGCTTTGAATATTTTTTCTTTGTCTTCAATTTTTTTCAATTTGATTACTATGTGTCTTGGCGTGTTCCTCCTTGGGTTTATCCTGCCTGGGACTCTGCACTTCCTGGGCTTGGGTGACTGTTTTCTTTCCCATGTTAAGGAAGTTTTCAGCTATTTTCTCTTCAAATATTTTCTCAGTTCCTTCCTCTCTCTCTTCTCTTTCTGGGACCCTTATAATGTGAATTTGGTGCAGTTCATGTTGTTCCAGAGGTCTCTTAGACTGTCTTAATTTGTTTTCATTCTTTTTTCTTTATTCTGTTCTATGGCAGTAAGTTCCACCATTCTGTCTTCCAGGTCACTTATCCATTCTTCTGCCTGAGTTATTCTGCTATTGATTCCTTCTAGTGTATTTTTCATTTCAGTTATTGTATTTTTCATCTTGTTTGTTCTTTAGCTCTTCTAGGTCTTTGCTAAACATTTCTTGCATCTTCTTGATCCTTGCCTCCTTTTCTCCCTGAAATCTTGGATCATCTTCGCTATCATTATTCTGAAATCTTATTCCTGTAAGTTGGCTATCTCCACTTCACTTAGTTGTTCTTCTGAGGTTTCATCTTATTCCTTCATCTGGGACATATTCCTCTGCCATCTCATTTTATCTAAATTTCTGTGATTGCATTTTCTGTCCTGCAGGCTGCAGGACTGTAGTTCTTGCTTCTGATGTCTGCCTTCTGGTGGATGAGGCTGTCTAAGAGGCTTATGCAGGCTTCCTGATGGGAGGGGCTGGTTCCTGCCCAGTGGTGGGTGGAGCTGGGTCTTGTCCCTCTGGTGGGCAGGCCAATGCTCAGGAAGACTTTAAGAAGCCTGTCTGCTGACGGGTGGTGCTGTGTTCCCACCCTGTTGGTTGTTTGGCCTGATATGTCCCAGCACTGGAGCCTACAGGCTGTTGGGTGGGGCCAGGTCTTGGGGAGGAAATGACAGCCCCCAGGAGGACTCACACCAATGAGTATTCCCAGAACTGCTGCTACCAGTATCTTTGTCCCTGCACTGAACCACAGCTGTGCCCTGCCTTTATAGGAGATCTTCCAATACTAGGCAGGTAGGTCTTGCCCAGTCTCTTATGGGGGTCACTGGTTTTATCCCTTGGGTCCTGGTTCACATGAGACTTTGTGTGCACCCTCCAAGAGTGGAGTTTCTGTTTTCCCCGGTCCTGTGGAAGTCCTGTGATCAAATCCCACTGCCTTCAAAGCCAGATTCTTTGAGGACTCCTCATCCTGTTGCCAGACCCCCAGGCTGGTAAACCTGATGGGGGCTCAGAACTTTCACTCCTGTGGGATAACTTCTGTGGTATAATTGTCTTCCAGTTTGTGGTTTGCCCACCTGGCAGGTACGGGATTTGATTTTATCATGATTGCACCCCTCCTACCATCTCATTTTGGCTTCTTCTTTGTCTTTGGTTGTAGGGTATTTTTTTTGGTAGGTTCCAGCATTTTTTTGTCAATGGTTGTTTAGCAGTTAGTTGTGATTTTGCTGTTTTCGTAAGAAGGGGGTGAGCTCACGTCCTTCTAGTCCACTGTTTTGAGCTGGGAATCTCCCATTCATTTGTGTTTGGACACAGGTTCCTCCCATATCTTGGCCATTATAAATAATGCCAGTGTGAACACTGTGATGCATGTATCTTTTCAAATTAGTGTTTTCATTTTCTTCAGGTATATACCCAGCAATGGAATTGGTGGATCATATGGTAGTTCTAGTTTTAGTTTTGGGGGAAATTCCATATTGTTTTCCACAGTGGCTACATCAATTTACAATCCCACCAACAGTGTGCTAAGGTTCCTTTTTCTTCACATCCTTGCCAACACTTGTTATTTCTTGTCTTTTTGATGACAGCCATTTTAACAGGTGTGAGATTATATCTCATTGTGGTTTTGATTTGCATTTCTCTGATGATTAGCAATATTGAGAATTTTTTCATGTGCCCATTGGGCATCTGTATATATTCTTTGGAAAAAATGTCTATTCAGGTCTTCTGCCTTTTTTTTTTTTTTTTTTTTTTTTGCGATACGTGGGCCTCTCACTGTTGTGGCCTCTCCCGTTGTGGAGCACAGGCTCCAGACACACAGGCTCAGTGGCCATGGCTCATGGGCCCAGCTGCTCTGCGGCATGTGGGATCTTCCCAGACCGGGGCACGAACCCGTGTCCCCTGCATCGGCAGGCGGACTCTCAACCACTGCACCACCAGGGAAGCCCTCTGCCCATTTTTTAGTTCGGTTGTTTGCTTTTATGATATTCAGTTGTATGAGCAGTTGATATATTTTGGATATTAACCTCTTATTGGGTCATATCATTTGCAAATATTTTCTCCCATTCAGTAGGTTGTCTTTTTGTTTTATTAATGGCTTGCTTTGCTGTGTGAAAGGTTTTAAGTTTAATTAGGACTCACTTGTTTATTTTTGATTTTGTTTCCTTTGCCTGAGGAGACCTATCCAAAAACATACTGCTATGATTTATGTCAAAGAGTTTTCTGCCTATGTTCTCTTCTAAGAGTTTTATGGTTTCTGGTCTTACCTTTAGAATTTTAATCTATTTTGAGTTTATTTTTGTATATGGTGTGAGAAAATGTTCTAATTTCATTCTTTTAATGTAGTTGTCCATTTTTCCCTGCACCACTTATGTTATTGAAGAGACTGTCTTTTCTCTATTGTATATTCTTGCCTCCTATGTCATAGATTAATTAATCATAGGTGTGTGGGTTCATTTCTGGACTCTGTATTCTGTTTCATTGATCTATGTGTCTGTTTTTGTGCTAGAACCATACTGTTTTGATTACTGTAGCTTTGTAGTATAGTCTGAAGTCAGGGAGTGTGATGCTTTGAGCTCTGTTCTTTTTTCTGAAGCTTATTTTGGCTATTTGGGGTCTTTTGTAGTTCCATATAAATTTTAGGATTATTTGTTCTAGTTCTGTGAAAAATATCATAGTATTTTGGTGGCAATTACATTAAATATGTAAATTGCTTTGGGTAATATGGATATTTTAGCAATACTAATTCTTCCAATCATTGAACATGGGATATCTTTCCATTTGTTTGTATTATCTTTAATTTTCTTCATAATGTTTTATAGCTTTCAGCATATAGATCTTTCACCTCCTTGATTAAATGTATTCCTAGATATTTTATTATTTTTGATGTGACTTTAAATGGATTTTTTTTTGCTTTCTATTTCTGGTAGTTTATTATTAGTGTATAGAAAAGCAACAGATTTCTTTATATTGAACTTTAACCCTGTAATTTTACTGAATTCATTTATTAGTTTTCATAGCTTTTATTTTGTTTTTCATGGAGACTTTAGGGTTTTATATGTAGAGTATTATGTCATCTGCAAATAGTGAAAGTTTTACTTCTTCCCTTCCAATATGGATGCCTTTTTTTTGTTTTCTTTTCTTGTTGCTGTGGGTAGAACTTCCAATACAATGTTAAATTGAAGTGGTAAAACTGAGTATCCTTGTCTAGTTCCTGATTTCAAAGGAAAAGATTTCAGTTTTTCACTGTTGAATATGATGTTAGCTGCAGGATTACCATAAATGTTATGATATGTTGAGATATGTTCGTTGTGTTGAGATATGTTCCCTCTATACCAACTTTGGTGAGAGTTTTTATCATGAACTCATGTTGAATTTTATCAGATGCTTTTTCTGCATTTATTGAGACGAGCATGGATTTGTACCTTTCCTTTTATTAATGCAGTGTATCACATTGTTTGATTTGTGGATATTGAATCTTCCTTCCATCCCTGGACTAAACCCTGCTTGATCATGGTGTATGTTCCTTTTTATGTGTTGTTAAATTCAGTTTGCTAGTATTTTGTTGAGGATTTTTGCATCTATAATCATCAGAGATACTGGCCTGTAATTTTCTTTTTTTTCTTTTTTGGAGTGTCTTTGATTTTGATATCAGAGTAATTGTGGCCTTGTAGAATAAATTTGGGAGTGTTTCGTTCTCCTCATTTTTCTGGGAATAATTTTAGAAGGATAGGTACTAGCTTTTCTTCATATGTTTGATAGAATTCCCCTGTGAAGCCATCTAGTCCTGGTCTTTTGTTTGCTGGCAGTTTTTAAACTACAAATTCAGTTTCACTATGAATGAACAGTTTGTTCAGATTGTCTATTTCTTCCTGATTCATTCTTGGAAGTTTATATGTTTCTAAAAATTTGTCCATTTCTTCTAAGTTGTTCAACTTTTTGGCATATAACTGTTCATAGTATTCTCTTGTAATTTTTTTGTATCTCTGTGATTTTGTTTGTTATTTCTCCTCTTTCATTTCTTATTTTGTTTGTTTGGATCTTCTTTCTTTTTGTCTTAATGAGACTTGCTAATGGCTTATCAATTTTATTTATCTTTTCAAGAAACCAGCTATTGGTTATATTGATGTTTTCTGTTTTTTTTTTTTTTTGGTCTCTATTTTATCTATTTCCTTTCTGATGTTTATTATTGCCTTTCTTTGCTGACTTTGGGGTTTGCCTGTTCTTTTTTTCTAATTCATTTAGATGGTAATTAGGTTTTTTTATTTGAGATTTTTCTTGTTTATTGAGCCCTATCACTTAACTTCCACTAAGTTACTTCCTATGATTAAAGTTTAGAGCATTTATATTTTTCCTTTTTATATTTAGTCAATATGTTTTATCTGTAGACTGATTCTATAAATTGATAATAAGTGATTTTAATTAATTTTGATATTATCATTTATTTATAATATCAGTCACTGAGAATACAAGCAGTATGACTTGATATTAGAAATGAAGAGTAAAATATTCTGCTCTTGGCCATCATAGGATAAATAGTTTGGACCAATATTCCCACTTAAAATAACTAGATGGGCTTCCCTGGTGGCGCTGTGGTTGAGAGTCTGCCTGCTGATGCAGGGGACACGGGTTCATGCCCCAGTCCAGGAAGGTCCCACATGCCATGGAGCAGCTAGGCCCGTGAGTCATGGCCGCTGAGCCTGCGCATCCAGAGCCTGTGCTCCGCAACGGGAGAGGCCACAACAGTGAGAGGCCCGTGTACCGCAAAAAAAATAAATTAAAAAAAAAAAAAAAACTAGATAAGGTGGGCAAATTTTTTTTTGAGGGATTATAAAAGTACCAAAGCAGTAAGGAATTGCACGCCCAATATCCAGGAGAGGAGAGAACCATAGAAATATGAGCCCAGAATTGGAGGCTGTTTTTATCCAGAGAAATCCTGTGATTCTGAAAGTGGTGGTGGAGATTATAAAAAGATGAACAAGTCTTACAACAGATTTCTTAGGCTGAAGGGGCAAAAATGGGAGTCAGAACCTAAGGATAATAAGCAGTATGAGGAAAAAAACCTAAGCAAACTTTTGGTTGGGTTCCAATAGCTACCCTTTAGGAGTAAGAGTAATCCATCAAAATATCATCTCTCAAGGATTTTAATTTCAGATTATCTCGGTACATCATTTTATTAAGATACTCTAAAATTCCTACTTTTCCTAGCCTAGCTTCTTGCCAAAAATAAAAGTAAATTCTGTCAGACATACTTGACATAATTCAGAGCCTAAAATTATCTCTATAAAATTTCAAATACAGGGCTTCCCTGGTGGCGCAGTGGTTGAGAGTCCGCCTACCGATGAAGGGGACATGGGTTCGTGCCCTGGTCTGGGAAGATCCCACATGCAGCGGAGCAGCTGGGCCCGTGAGCCATGGCCGCTGAGCCTGCGCATCCGGAGCCTGTGCTCCGCAATGGGAGAGGCCACAGCAGTGAGAGGCCTGCATACCGCAAAAAAATAAATAAATTAATTAATTAATTAAAAAATTCAAAAACAGTGTCTGACATTCCATAAAAAAGTAACTAGACAAATGAAAAAAACAAAGAATAGCCCAAGCCAAAGAGAAACAATACAAGTTGAACATGACCCAGAGGGAATTCAAATAATTATGTGTTATCAGAGACAGATTTTAAAATAAATATGATTAATATATTCAAAGAATTCAAAACATGCTTGAGAATTTGTCAGAAAAGTGGAAACAACCAAAAAATACCTGATGAAAATGGAATAGTAAGAAGAAAAAAAACAAAACCTCAATGGATGAATTACCTGCAAATTAGAAAAGAGAATAAATGGCCTGGAAGATGGGTCCAAAGGAAATACTCACATTCAAGGTTAGAAAGACTGAAAAACAAAGAGAACAGTGTGAGGTATGATTTAAATATCTAACACAGGCATAATCTGAATAGCAGACATAGTGGAGAGAATGGGATATAATCAATATTCAATGACATGGTGATTGAGAATTTTCCAAATTTGTCACGTGGTATCAGCTAGATATATTATAGCAAAATGATTAAAACCAAAGGGGAAAAAATTAAAAGGAGAGAAGACATAGAATATTAAAAACACTGACTTTAAGATACACAGCTGACTTCTTATTTGAAATTATGGAAGGAAGAAATCACTAGATTTTAAAATCTTTAAAGCGCTGAATGGCTGGAGCCAGGTGGGGAGAAAGGGAATTCCCCACAAGCAATAATTTTAGTTCAGTCATGAGACCAAGACACCCACTTGTATCTAGGCTATGGATCTAGATAGTAGAGGGAAAAAAAATGGCTGCCAACCTAGAAGTCCATATCCAGCAACAATATGTCTTCAAAGTGAAAGCTAAATAAGTAAGTTTCTATATAAAATAAAAAGGAGAGAATTGGTCACTGGGAGAACTTTACTAAAGGGTCTTAAAATTGCTATCTGCCACCTGGCAGATGTGAAATATTTGTAACTGCAAATGCATGAAAAAATGTGTTCACAGCTATATCAAAAAGTTCTGGGGCTTCCCTGGTGGTGCAGTGGTTAGGAATCCACCTGCCAATGCAGGGGACACAGGTTCAAGCCCTGTTCTGGGAAGATCCCACATGCCGCAGAACAACTAAGCCCATGCACCACAACTATTGAGCCTGTACTCTAGAGCCTGTGAGCCATAACTACTGAAACCCACATGCCTAGAGCCCAGCTCCACAACAAGAGAAGCCATTGCAATGAGAAGATCATGCACCACAATGAAGAGTAGCCCCACTTGCTGCAACTAGAGGAAGCCCACATGCAACAATGAAGACCCAACACAGCCAAAAACAAATAAATAAATAAATGATTTTTAAAAAAAGTTCTGTTTATGTTTTGATATTTTGCCAAAAGCCCTATTCAGAGTGGGTGTCAGCATCTTGGAAGAAAACTGTAACACAACATTGGAACACTTTTATATGATACACTTCTTCACTAATGTTCTTGATAATGCAGAGGACAAAGTAAGTGGAAAAACATGGATTTTGATGACTCAGTTAAAAATGATTCTCCTGGACTAAGAAATATATGAGTCTGGAGAATCTTATAGTGACAATAAATAAAGAAGTACTGAAAAAAATAAGCCACAATGATAAGGATGTATTAAAGAAACACTGGAGCCAACTGAAGAGCTCCTAATGGTCTAAACTGGAACAATTTGAGTAACAAAATAAGAATAGAATTGGATTATAACCCAAAGTATAAAATAAGTATCTGTCAGTACATACTGACATTAAATAAATGATTAGATAAATAAAAAAATGGGGAAGAGGAGACAAATCTCCCTGCAGAAGAATTTCAAATAACTTACATAGATATCCCACCCTCAAGGAGGTGGAGCATAAATTAATTATGGGCTGGTCACAGTAACTTTCTTCCAAAGCATATAGTATGGAACTTTACCATGGAAAAACGTGACAAACATGACTTCAGCTAGGTGTTCAAGGTCAACATCAACCATGATGATGTCATCTTGATCATATGTACCCTTGATATATTATGGTATTCTTCTACAGAACCTATGACCCCAGTCTAATCATGAGAGAAACATAAGACAAATCCTAATAGAGGACATTCTACAAAATACCTGACCAGTACTTCCCCAAATTGTTAATGTCATTAAAAACAAGGAAAATTTGAGGGATTGCCACATTTAAGAGGAGACTAAGGAGAAATGACAACTAAATGTAATGTTATGTAATGGATGATATTCTGGAACATAAAGAGGACATTAGGTAAAAACTAAAGAAATTTGGGGCTTCCCTGGTGGTGCAGTGGTTGAGAGTCCGCCTGCTGATGCAGGGGACACGGGTTCATGCCCCGGTCCGGGAAGATCCCACATGCCGCAGAGCGGCTAGGCCTGTGAGCCACGGCCGCTGAGCCTGTGCGTCTGGAGCCTGTGCTCCGCAACGGGAGAGGCCACAACAGTGAGAGGCCTGTGTACCGCAAACAACAACAACAACAACAAAAAAAACCCAAAACCTAAAGAAATGTGAATAATTAGTTAAAATAATTAGTTAATAATTTATCAGTATTAGTTCATTCATGGCAACACATATATCATACAAATACAAGATGTTAATAATAGGGGAAACTGGGTATGGGGTATATTGAAACTCTGTACTATCTTTGCAACTTCTCAGTAAATCTAAAACTATTATAAAATAGTTTATTTCTAAAAAGTGATTCAGAAGTATTTGACTTTGAATGTGATGTTTTAAAAACAATTTAACACATTTTATTTATATATGTTGTATATTTAATATATATTATATAATAAAATCATGTTTAATAGACTCTTTAAAGCATATCCAATAAAGACAATAATGTAATGGACCCAAGCATATCTACTATCTAGCTTCCAAAGTTACCAATTTCCTGTAAATTTTGTTTTATCTTTCCCTGCTCCTATTATTTTTTGGGGGGGGGGGGCAACAGAGTGTTCAAAATCAAATGCCAGATATCACATCATTCTTAAATTCTTCATTGTATATCTCTAACATATAAGGAATTCAAAAAACACATAACCGTCATAGTATTATTTCACTCACTAGTAGTAATAATAATTCTTTAATAAAAGTTAATATCCTGTCCATATTCAGTTTTTCCTGCTTACCTGAAAAATTAATCTGTACATTTGGTTTGTTAGAATTAGGTTTCAAACAAGATCTACACGTTGTAGTTGGTTAATATGTTTCAACTTTCTTTTAATCTATAATAGTTCACTCTTTATGCTATTTTTGCTGTGGTTAAATAAACAGGTTTGTTTTTGCAATAGAATTTCTCACATTTTGGATTTGGCTGACTATCTCTTCATGATGTCTTTTAACATGTTTTAAAATAGCTCTTTCATTAAGCATAAAATAAAATTCTAAATTATGAAGAATATTGTGTTATAATTTAATCAATGGCATTCTGTTTTCTTCCTTGGTGATGTATTTAAAAAAATGGTGTATCTTACTATGACTCCTAGATCTAACGAAATACAGTAAAAGTCAATTAATTTCTCTGTCTCGGTTTCCTCTCTGTATGCACAGAGGATTAGATAATGATTCTCTGAGGATCTTTTTCATTCTAAAAGTCTATGAATTTGCATACATGATGAAAAGATACTATAAACACTAAGTTAGTAGACACAGATCTAAGCAACCTCTTTTCCCACCTTGAAGTACATAGAATTTCTTTGCATGTCCTTGAAACAAATCAACTGTCATGTTGGAGAGTAACAGATTTCACTAAAGATTTTGTAGGCAATGGAGTGTGTAGTCTCAAAGACCATAAAGTAAGCCTTAAAAGAGCCATTAGAAATTCTTGTTCTACTCCTTTCCAACGTCTTTTTCTGCCTTTGGTTCCTTTCTTCATGAAAACTCATCTTGCAGTTTCTCTAGCTCACTTTATCTTTTTCCACTTCCCAGAATTCTTCTCTGATATTTCTATATCTTTACATTTTTTCTTAAGCAGATAAGTTTGTCTGTCTTTGTTGTGTTAGCATCATCATATCCACCACACTGATCATCACACAATCTACCTCTTAGAAGCAAGGTGTGGAGGAGGTAGGGAAGTGAGAGATTTTCTTCATAATAACAAATAATATTTCACACATACACTTATATAAATTCATGCTCTTATGAAGCACCTACCACATATATGCCAGGAATTAGACTAAATGGTAATAATGACTAACAATAACTGCTTCCTTTCCCTTGTGAATGTATGATCAAATTATTTACACACATTTAGTAAGAAGTCAAGCTTATGTACAGAATAAATGTTAGTGTGAATGACTTAAAAAAAAGAAAACCAGTATTCACACTTTAATCCACTTTTGCAAATCCATTGAACATTTGCATATTCCCTTAGCATTTCTGGGTGACAGCAAGCTGTAGTGAAGCCAGGACTCCCCTGCCAGGATTCCATCCGGAGTTACACGCTGGCTCTCTGTCTCAGTCTGCACTCAGAGCCAGGACGAGAAAGCTTTGCCACAGGAAATGAGATAATGCATCCACAAACTCTTCTCAGGAAAAAACGTTACCCGAAGATGTATATTTATGCCCCAGACATTTTAACAGATACATAGCAATTACACTTGGTTTTTCTTCTTCTTTAGTGTTACTGACTCACAATCATAATTAAGACTGTTAAGTATACCTCTATGAAACAAAAAAGTTTCTAGTTTTCTAGGCAAAACATTCCAAAATGGCATATTTTCCATTAAAAAGACAGTAAGGTGGTGTAGAGTGAGGGGGAGAGTGCTATAGAATTAGAAGACCTAGATGGACTTTGGTCTTGATTTTCCATTTAAAAAATGTGACCTTGAGCAAGTCTGTTAGCCTCACATTACTCATTAAATGGTAAGAGGGAATCTAGTTTGTAGGAATTTTGAGAGGATTAAATTAAATAATACGAACCGAAAAGACTACTGAAATAAGAAAGCACATGCAGAGACTTTGTCAGCCTACTGGAGCGGACTGGTACTTTCAACTTTAATGGCCCCTTCTTAGGGTTAATACACAAAAAACAAATACAAAACACTTACAATGTAAAGAGGTAGTGACATCACTGGCTGAATTGAATCAGAAGTTTCAATTCAAATTGTTCAACCTGTGTATACATGGGAGAATTTCCATTCCAATGGGAACATTTCACTAGCCAAGCAACAGCTTTAGACATAATTTCCTGTATATCTTGAAATGGATGTTGTGGTTTGTTCTTAATGATTGGAGGAAGTTCCAGTTCTTGCTGGAATGATCTCATTTAAACATAAAGCAGGATATGAGAAAGAACAATTAACTTGTTGTTCTGATTGATGTTGTATATTTTACACACAGCTGGAGAGATCTGTGAATGTGGTAATTAACAGTTTCTTGCATTAGATTATTTTTTCCTTTTATGAGTATTTATTGAATACCTATTATACTCCAGGCATTGTTATAGGGATTAGTTATGACAACAATGAACAAAACATAGTCCTTGCTTTCAAGGAGTTGATGATCTGATTTAGAAAGCAGACAAGGAAATCAGTGAGTACAGTATAAAGAGGTGAATGTTTTGCAGAAGTTGGTGTGATCTTTTCATATTAGATGTTTCTCAGCTCCTGCCTCTGCAGTCATTTTTAATGGTGCTCCATACGAATTATAGTGTTCACATGGGTATGTAACAGAAGGTCTACAGAAGCTCAGATTCATTTACTGGCTTCTTATCCCCCTAATTCCCACAAGTACTTACTGAGTTCTTCTGTGACAAACAGTAACTGACTCTTCCCACTGTAAGCCTTTTACAGTGTCCTTCCTCTTGTGCCATACTTACAGAATTTCTGCTGTTGCAGAGAAAACCCAGTCCCCAGAAATACAGACACAGATTATTTTAAATAGTTTAGATTAGATTAAAGAGTTAGACAATAAGGGTGGAACATTGCATCCTCACAGCCGGTATTTCGTCAAGCAAATTGGAAGGAAGCCAAAGCCTTCATAGAAATCAGCTGATAATGATTCAATACTTAAAAATTATAATTTGAAAAGGTACAAGGGAAAGATGATTTCTTAGGAATGAAAGCCCAGAAGCAGCCATAGCAGTGTTGACAGCAGGGGACAAGAGGGACACAGAGATTTCTGATAAGACCAGTGTCTTTGTCTTTGTCACTCTGGGTCAGAGTTATCACTAGTTTTCTAGTGAGGAAGAACTTGAGATTAGTATCAGAATTTACTGATTATACCATATAGGTCGTTGTTTTGTGGGTACTACTTTCAGAGAAGAATGTTGAATAATGTAACACTTCTTGCAAATCAAGTTAATGTTACCTTCTCCGTCCTCATTCTGCTTGATGGTAGGAAACTTAATCTAGTCAATTCCAGATGAGCTCAGACACCTTGCAGTGTTTTACTTCTCTTCAGGACATCATCTAAGGGCTGGGGGCTCACATCGCGAGCTGGCTCTGGGAGGACTACACGACCCATGCTGGCATCTGTCGAGATGCCTGTGTTTGCCTCGCTCTGAGTTCTGCTCATTCTGGCTACACGGCCTCTGCAGACCTCCAGGTCATTTCATTTCTCAGCTAACTTCCATGTTCTTTTGCTGTTTTGCTTTGCCACTTGCAGATGGGGCCACAAAAGACTCCCTGGGCTGTGAGCCCACAAGGTCCGGGCTGCTCCGCAGCTTCTCATCCCCTACTGCCCTATGGAAGCAGAAGGAGCTTTAGTCAGGCTGCTGCCCGGAGTTCCCGACAAGCAGACAGCACGTGCCCTGAAAATGGGGCCCTCAGAATGTGTCCTTCCCTGGAGGTCTGCCTGAAGAGAAGTGGACCATCTCCTCTACCTTCCAGTCTAAGGCTCTTCAGCTAGTTTTGGGGTAGGAGGCAGTGATAAAAACCCCTGTGCCTGGTCACGTCTTCTTCCAAATATTACTGTCATACAGCTGGACTACTTTAAAAATTAAAAATCTGAGAATATTATGCCTTATTTTTGCTCTGATTCTACTCTCCTTGGGGTGATGGAGTACTCATACCTAGTTTGGAAACACACATCATCTTCCCTCTCCATTAAATGTAAATACATATCATGAACTGAATAGGGTTCTCATTATAAAACGTGCAAATGGTCATTCTTGAGAAATTTTACTATTACCTTCATAAGGTTAGGTTTAACAATACCTCCAGGTATCTTTACAGGTAAATGTGCCCATTAGGTCTCTTTTACATACACAATTTCAATGCCCAGAGCAGGTTAAACTTGATCAGCACTATGCTTGGAGAATTCTATAGAACAGTTGTTCTCTGTCTGGGGTGGTAACAGTTGCTTATCTGAAGAGAGCAAAGAATCATGGAAGAGGGATTATGTTAACATTTTAACTGAGGAACACAGAAAATTGTGATTGGTCTCATTTATCTTGCTACATGTGCCCCTTTGGAAATTTATAGCTGAAAGACCTAAGATGACCACTTTATGGGAAATTCCTTAAGGAAAAGCCCTATGTATTATAGTTTTAAATTAATCCTACTGTCGAAGAGCACATAATAGGCCTTCAAATTTATTGCATGAATATTGTTTCAGACTACTAGAGTGCCTAGGTGCCTATAAATTTTTCAGATAATTTGATATTTTCCAAGCATATTCCTCAGAACAGAGTCCCAAGTAAAGTCAAATGACAGAAACAAAAATAAAACAACAGAATAGTTTCTTGGCTGTGAGAAGTAGCTGCATACCACATGTACTTTTGAGAGAATATGTTAATAACATTATATGAAAATTCCTCATTTTTTCCTTTGTATCCCCTCTAATTGATATGCTATTCATTTTCTCATTTATTAAACATTAGAATTTAGTATGTTAACTTTTTTCTTTTCTACCAGCTATAGCTATCATGATAATCATGATTTATTAGATCATAAGGCATGATATTGGGGGTGATATGCAGCCTGCAAGGCAAGCTTCATTTATCTTTGGGTGGTTAAATTATACTGTTTCCTGACCTTGGCAGTTTTCATATGAGACAGTACTCAAGGTTGGAGCAATTTTCACACATTGTAAATCCATTCAGAATCTTAGGAGTTTCTAACGTATAATACAAATGCCGATAATTAAGCAGTTTGAGGAGTTTTCTTGTCTACCTTCCTATTTACTGAAAATTTATTTTAAAATTAGCTTTACTGATTTTCTTCATGACTCTGCTTGACTGCATGAGTTGCTTTTACCTAGCTATCTGTACACATGTTACTATTTCTTCAAGAAAGCTAAGTTAAAGAAAGTTATACATTGTTAAAAATATTATACTGAACCGTAGAAGGAATCATCACTTAGATTCCAATATAGTTGTTTATTCTATTTATATACTACCTTATTTCAAAAACAATTTGATGGTGCTTATTATTTCATACAAAGGATTTTTTGGTGAAGGCTGTAATGAATACAGTGAGCACAGCTGTAATTACTATTCCAGCCTTGCAAGCCACTGTGATGAAATCATGGAATTATGGTCTCTTCTAAGCTTATAATTGTGTGTGAACATATGTACAAGTTTATATTACTGCAGTGGGCTCCTCAGAAAGAAGCACGTTCTGGAAACATTTAAGACAAGATAAGTCTTTCTGATCTGTTAATAAAGTAAACAATCTTGATTTAAAAAGAATAAATCACATGTTAGGGACCAAAATGTCAAGTTCTTTGTATGGGGTCACGACTCAGTGTTTTCTTCTCTTCAAAAATGGAAAAAAAAAAAAAAAGAAGCCTTGTAGTTGTTTTTATTGTTGAAATGTAAATGGTTCACATTCCAAAAGTTTCTTCAGGCTAAATGAGCATCATTTTAAGAAGAATTTTTCTTCTTTGAGTTTACCTGGGCCCTGAGCTGATCTCTTAGAGTATGTAGGCTGTGTTCTGTAGAATAATTGGGACATTAGTCACTAGTCAACCCTGAGGCACATTTCAGGGCCATTGGACACCCAACACCCACTTCCCAAGAGGCTGTGCCTGGTGAAAAAAGGGCCTGGCCATCCAAATGACTGTACTTGGAGATTCTGCAAAGAGACTTTCCCTAATAATGACGCCTTTATATAGCCCATGTTTGACTGTGCAAAGTGGTAAGACAGAAATGAAAACTGTGAATTGAGCTACCTGCTCAGGAAGCCAAACTTAAAAAGAAACCATTCATTTGAACTTTCTGACTGCTTTACCTTGTCTGAGAGGCCAAAAAGAACTGGGCCTTTTCTTCTACCATTTTTTTCTGCTTCTGCAACTTGGCATGAGTTCTGAATTGGCAATAGAGCTGGAAGTCTTTTTTGGTGTTAGATTTATTCAGGGAAAACTATATCCAAGGACTTATAATTCTGAATTTTCAAGGAAAAATCCTAAATGCAGGAAAAAAACACATTTTTAAGCAAACATAAAAGCATATATACCATAATTTACTTAAACTGCTGATGTGTTTTAAGATGTTGAAAAATTCTTTTATTAAAATGACTTGAATTTATATGCTTATTGTAGAAAACTTGAAAACTGTAGAAAAATGTAAAGAACATTTGAAGTCCCACTTCTGTCCTAAGTAAACTAGCTCTAACAAGAAAGTCTACTCCAAAAGGGACATCACAGTGTTCTGATCGCGGTATTCTTATTGAAGCCATCCTTGGAATAAGATCAGGCTACAGAGTCCTCCATGCAATAGGAAGATTCAGGATCAGTAGAGCTCAGGAACCAGAGTGCAGCACTCCTCCTAACTCATTGCTTCTCTTGAATAACCTTCATTTAAACCAACAAAGATGGTTTCTAACACACCTTATACTAATTAACAAAGCATTTGGTATAAGTTTGATTAGGGACATGTTGTGTGTTTTAAGTATACTTCTCTTTAGGTACTGAGTCCTGGTTAAATAATGAACTGTTCCTGGAGTGTAGATTAGAAACAACTTGTTCAAAATACACATCCTGCTGTTTACACTAATGCATTTTAAAATAAATAGTCATATCCACAGTATAAAAACACTTTTATTTCACAAAAGTAAATTTATCTATGTAGGAAACTCCATATCAGTACTGTAACTGAAAAATGGATAACAATGCTATGAATAGAAGCCACCTCTAAAAATGAACACAGTGTATCAGAACAACACTGGGTACCATGGCCTAGTTAAGGCTCTACATGAGGCGGGTTCTGTCTTTGTTAAAAAAGATGAGTAATTGGGATTCTTTTCCTTGACTTAATTGGAAGGGAAAAAACTGAAAAGGGAGTCATTTCCTTAGATGGTTATTCAAAGTTATTTAAAGCTCTCTAAGTGTACCACCAGTGTCTAGGTCTTAGACTGTGAAAAACTGGATTAGATGATTTCAAAGTTCTTGACAAGTTTGATAGTCTCCGAAATGCAATTTTTCTCATTCTTCTTTTGTAAAGCTGTGGGTGGAAATATATGTCATCACAGAAAATAGTACATAGGTCATTTGTATCTTATACAGATTAGTTGCTGTGAACACTCAAACTAGTGAAGTATTTATTTTCCTAATGAGCTCATTAATAAATGAGAACATTATAGGCAATAATGTAGTTTTCCTTGTGCTGTTTATATTATGTGTTTATCCTATTTACATTACAGATTTTAGGCTGTATTAAGAATGCAAGTTCAGAACTCCTGGTTTCCTAGTTTTAGTGAAAACAAAACAAAACAAAGCAACCCCCCAAATGGTTTATTTGTCTAAAAGCTTTCAGAATCTAATAAGCCAGTGATGAAGTAGCAGTATCTGGTACAGCTTGAATCGGGGCACCACTCAGTGTTCTTTCACTGGTATAGAGCTCACGTGCTTTGATGGATAAGTACTTCCAAGTGACCGTTACAAAAGTCATCATGATGTCAGCTGAACTAAAAGAGCCTATACTGATAACCAGTAGTTTGGTTTTTCATCGTCTTTGTGACACGTTTGGGAGAGTATCTGCATTCTTTACGACTTGCTGCAGGAGAGAACTATTCTCTATATAACTTACAGGAAAATGAGAAAAAGTGTTTTATGACTTTGGGGAGTGATATAGGTTCTGGTGCCTGGAATTACTCACCCGTGGATAACCTCACCCATTCATTTACAATAGTGGGAAGTGAAGTTCAGGAACAACATTTATCCACTTCTTACATTTTTCAATTTTAAAGTTTGTCCTCAAATACACATTTTATTAGCCTCACTAAAAATTTGAGAGAGATATCTATTTGAGTTCTTTTAAAAAATTTCTCTAACAGTCTTAAATTTCTTTCATACAGTTTTATCAAGAAGAAAAAAGGCCAAACATTTCTGCTACAGTATTTCTCCTATAGAGTTTTATCAACGGCTGGTGAAAGGTATCTTCTGAAAGGTATCTGCTGAAACTTTCCAATCTCCAACCATCTTACATTTTGTTTTAATATTTTAGCATTTTAAACCTTTTTGAAGTTGAATATTGAAACCAGTTTTTTCTTTCTCTTTATGACTAGTTGTTACTTTCTCTTATTCCAAGGAGTGGGTTTTTTCTAGCATCTAATTCAATGTTAATAACTGAAAGTAGGTTGTATTAAGGACAAGATATAAAAGAACAAATGCAGCCAAAAATAAAATTAGCAACTAATTGGTGGAGCTATCTTTAATGCTTCTCCAGATCCCTCATAGCCCTCACTCACTCTGTTTATTGATTCTCTATGCTTCCAAACTTCCATCAATATTCACATGTTTTATGTCTCACTTCTGCATGAGATAACATGATAGCATAGCCATCTCTAAGGTATTAGTATTGACAGCTACAGTTTTCCTCAAAGGCAACATATGGCTTGACAACTGCCTTTTATCCAGTCTAGAGCAGTAACAAACAGTGACAATTTTGGCACTGAGGCAAGAAAGTGACAAAGAGCTTTCTGCTGTAATTTGTAAGTTTTTATTTGGGGGGGCTATGCATCAAACTACATCATGCGTATGGCTAAACATGGCACAGATTCTATCTGAAGTAGAGCATAATCTTTCATTAAAGTTATAATTTTTATTCACTCTGCTAACAAAGCTTTTTTTTTTTCCTGCAGAAGAATGTGTTTCTCATTGAGATACAAGCATTCCAAGTCTGAGATTTAAAATCCAAAACATACTATATTATCTAAGAGCAAATAAAGCTTTGGAAAAAATTATCTGATGGAAAATTACTAGATTGCTTTTTTCCCTTGTGCCCAAATATATTTCTTTTAAGCATTTGTCAGCTAATCATTTTGTAGTTTTAGGGAAATTAACATTTATTTGGGAAAACTTATAGGACATTAAAACCAGCAATGGCAGGGATGATAACCTTGGAAGTTTATACTATATATCCATTAATGCTGTGAGAAATGTTTGAATTTCTAAATCCATGTGATTTATTTAGCTCATTTTTTACATTGAGATATGTAATGGTTAAACATTAAAGTCATTGTATAATGTTAATCCTGGACAAATTGTACCAGTTTGACAACTGGGTGGTTTGACGTGCAAAAGAATGGATCGTTGGATATGTCTAGGTTGTATTACATGTATATGGTTACATGGATTAGGGCACAATAGATGGGTTTTAACCAAATGTTGTGTTAAATGGTTCCTACCTTTCATAATGCTTGTCCTGTGACCTATGCTTGTTCTGAGGTATAACCAATTCATACACTCAGGACAGAAATACCTTACCGAGAGTGAGAGCAGACAAAGCAGTGAGGTTGCCTTGTGTGTTACATTCAAACAGCCAGACTCAGTGTTATGGGAGTCATTTAACTTTAGTGCCCTTAGCTATAAAACTGGGATTATAACCGGCCTGACTGTGACGATCAAATACATAAAGCAAGTAACACTTTCGCTTGGCAAATGGAAGTTGCGCAAGTAGTGCTAAATTTTATATATATTTTCATCTTAGGGATTAAAATTGTCCAGCAGGTGCTGGAGGTTGAGGATATGGTGGCTGGGATTTTGCTAGACAGAATTAATGATACTAATTCCAGTTGTACTGACCTGAATTTGATCTATTTTTCTCTTTTCTTAGGCTGATTCACTCTTTTAGAAATGTTTTCTATTTTAGCAAGACCAGAATCAGTTATGATGATGTAGTGCAAGAGCAATGTGCTCTAGGATCAGGAGATTTTATTTCTAGCTGTGGCTTTGCCACTTACTTGCTGGAAATGAGGGTGGTCTGCTGTGAGGTCTGAGACCACACCAGGTGTGGAATGGGGCAACTGCACTAATCAGATCATCCGTGCCGTTTCCCTTCCTCCCCTCTCCTGAACTCTGTCTTCCAGAGTCAGGACAGACAGTGGTATAACTCTGCAATTCAGGAAATTTGATCAGCTAGGCTCCCCTGTTAGAAACTCCCTAAACTGATTATTGACCTTGTTTTAGAATAGATACCTTCCTGTTGTCACCTCTACAATAGTTGTAGCAAAGTTGTCGTCAGCTGCCTGCTGAGTACTGCAGAAGTGCCCTCCAGCCTTTTAAACCCCAATAAATGTCACGCAACACTTTCCACTCTTTTTAAGGACCATTCTACTTTAACGCAGACACTGAAACAACCATTTGGAGTCAAAGACTAAGATATGATGCTGAAACTATGTAGTTCTCAAAAAGCAAAATGAAACAAAATTATAAAAATAAACAAACCGCCTGCCCTACCACAAACAATTCTGGAAGCCATGTTAAAATATACTCCTGAAACCTTCCTATAAGCCTGAGCCCCTCATGTCCTTCCCTCCAAGCAGAAGTCCACTGGGGAGTCTGGGCTCACCATCAGAAGGTTGCTATGTGTGCATGATTTCATTATCTCTTCTTCAAGGAGTGGGAATGCAATGTTGGTTTCAGGGTGCCTGCTTCATTTCTACTGCCGTATGCAAGACACCCTCTTCTCTCAAGTACCTCTCAGGGGTGCTTCCCACTTCTTGGTACAGTGCATCCTAGCCTACCAAGGCTTTATCAGGGTGCCAGGTTGATATCTGGTTTGTCTTTGATTTATCCTGGGAATTTCATCATCCTCTCTAATTTTTCCTCTCCATCCACACTTTCTAAAGTGCGAAACAACTAATATTTTATGGTTCATGATAATATTCTAATGGGGCTGATGACATTCACCTGATTTGGGGGAATGTGACACTTTTGCCAGTGACCTTTTTGGGACATGCAATGCGTTGCCTTTGCTTTCTAAATGCAGAGATGATTCCCCTTTCCCCTGCAGTCCACTATCTTTTTTCTTCAGGAAGGAAGGGAGGCAGAATGAAAAAGAGATGGCATAATGACATTTTATAGTCAAGTACTCTCCTATTAAAGCTGCTCTGTTATAGAAGCCATTTTGTTCCTTTTACTCTTTGGTATGATCATGAGATCTTTCGTGAGGATCAGTTAGTTTTATAACAATTCCCAGGGCCATGACATGGCTTTTCATTCTAAAAGAAAATAAATGAATGAAGGGCTTGAGAGAGTATTACACTAATTTGAGAACACTCCCGGGGCGGTTCTGTTTACTAATACCTGGATTCCCCAATTGCAGTAAATTTAGCATCCTTCTGGCCAGCCTGTCCTTGTTCCTAGCTTTCAATGTCTGCTCCCAAACAGATGTTCTGGCTCTGCGCTTGGACTCCCACCTAGCAGCTTTTGGCCATTGCTCACTTATTTCTCATCATGAGTTTCTCCTGGGGCACAGGAAGTCCAGATCCCAACACCTGGGAGGGTCTTTGAATGACCTTGGTTCTTGTTATTTTCTACTTGATCATCATATAATCGACTTCTTTCCATTGCTGCCACTCCTGCCCCAGCTCCCATTTCAGAGACCAGAACCCACCTTTTCTAGAAGGCATTTCTCAGACTCATAGACCATATTTAATTAGTCTTTAAATCCTCAGTGCACAATAGTAAGTAACACATAGTTAGTTCAATAAGCTAATAAAATTCCCGATGTTGCTGAGGGTACATTTCAGAAATCACCCAATTCTCTAAGAAGAAACAAACAAAAAAATAGGACTTTCATTCGTTCATTGATTTCCTTACTCCCATGTTCACTTTACACAGTTTACTTTTAGTCATCTTCTCTAATGATGAGAACATAAGCCATACATTCATTAATAGGCAATCAACTCCCCAACCCGTTTGACTTTGGAACGCATTCTGTGTTCACAGGCAGATTCATATGTCTAAAGCCTGGGAGAGACACTACCACCAATAAATCAGGAGGTCTGGACATCTCTCAGTTTGGGAGGAACTGGGAATATCTCCAATTCCCTCTTTTATTTTTCTCTCCCTCCCTTTCTCCATCCTATAGATAAACATCCTTGTCTCATTCTGAAGCAAAGAATGAGCAGAAGTGCCCTTTCAGACTTTTACTGAAGAAGAGATGCATTTAAATGTCTGGGGTTAAAGGACTTCTTTGCATGGTATGTTCAGAATAGACTCAAAAACCCTTAGACACACAGTGTATGTACCGAGCACACTACATGCCCAGGGTATTCAGGAGATAAAGACAGAGGTTGATTTTAAGATGGGGATGCAAATCACTACGTACAGAAAAAAAATTACGTGCAATACAGTGATAATAGGCATCTGCCCAACACAGACAACAAAAGTTCTGGGCCTTCAGAGGAAGGATAAATCATTTCATCTGGGGGCAAAGAGGAGTGACCAATAGTTGGGGCAATGTTTACCTAGGCCTGCGATTATGGAATGAATGTATTGGTAGAATGGGTTAAAGGCATTCCAGTTTGAGGGAATAGCCTGAACGTAGAGGTAGAGGCCAAACATAGCCATTTGTGTTGAGAGAACAGGATAAATGCATGCAAATGGTGTCAGAAAAGCCAGCACAGTGGTTTAACGGTGTGTTTATCATTGCTGAATGAGCAAGGGCATGGCGTGATAGGATTACTAAAATGGAAGCAGTTTATAGGAAAACTAGACAGCTGGTGTCCGAAAAGCCGGCTAGAAATGACTTTCAGTAAGAGAAAATAGGTAGTAAAAAGTCTTTGGATAGGGTGGCAACCAGAGCCAGCTTCCCAGACCGGGGCCCTGTGGAGTCCCACACAGGGTCCCAGTCTAGAGGGGCCTCATGCGTGATGTAATGCTCTGCTATGGCTGCCTTGAAATTCATAATTTTTGAGCAAGAGGCTCCACATTTGCATTTTACACTGGGTCCCACGATTAAGTAGCTGATTCTTCTGCTCAACAATGGAAATTAATGAAGGGGCCGTGCACAGGGGCACGAGGAAGGAAGAAGGGACGTGACTGGTGACCAGAGTGTAAAAACCCACAGGGTCATACATTGGGAATCCCACAGCACAGGCAATGCAGGAAGAGTTGGGCTGGGCCCAGGGGGTTACTCGGGGCAGGTGGTCTGTTTGGAACCATTGTGCTTAGTGTTGAAAGCCAGAGTCATGTAATAGGACAAGGTGTGCATGAAACAATGGTGAAGAAAGTGGCAGTGGTGGGCAGAAGGAAGGAAGGCACGGATTCTAGAAATCAGGACAGAGAAGAATGGGGAGCTTGTAATCCAGCACCAGGACAGGTGATCTGTGGACAAAGAAGAAAAGTAGTAGACTTGAGAGGCCCCAGTGATGTTGACTCCTTAGGGTAGGGGCGCCTGGAAGGCAGGAAGAAAGTTTCCAGGTTAGTCGTGGTGGGAGAGGCTGATCCAAGGCAGGACCTAGATCTACGGGCCTCCTGCAGGGAGTGGAGGAGCCACTTCTCTTTCCAATCCTGTGCTTCTCAAAGGCGGTAAAGGTTCTTCTGATTCTCAAAGCCAGGAAAATGTACGCACATTCCTGAAGCATTGATTGTATGTGTAGATGTAGGGAAATTTTTACATTAAGACAAATACTACTGAATTATGAAGTTGGAAGAAACATTCACACGGATGTTTAAGGTAAACCCTGAAACTTTCAAAGACACTTCTGCTCTCAGCCACCGGCTTGCCCCACTGCCTCCAGCTCACCAGGGACACGTTCAGGACTGACTGGCCAGGCTCGCGGCAGGAGACGGGATCTTGAGTGTCACTGGGGAGTTTTGAAAAACCTCCATTCCTGGAAACTGAGCTAGTATGTTGTGTGTTTCTTAAGGATTTCACAGGTGATAGATACATGACTGTTATAGGCCTTTCTTTCTCCTTTCTTCTCCTCTTCCCTCCCTCCCTCCTTCTACCCTTCTCTTCTCCCTCCCTTCCTTCTCTTTCTCCCCCACCCCCCCTCTCTAATATGAAGGAATATAGCTCTGTTTGGGGACAATCCCAAATAGTGTCCATCAAATGAGGGCCTTCAAGCTGAAGAGTAAGCTGTAGCTTTTAAATTAGGCCTAAGTCACTGAAAATATGCTTTTATTTCTGTGTATTTTTCCCTGTTATCTAAACCTTTAACAAAACGTTATTTAGAACATTATATCCAAGGCTATAATGTATAGAGTGTTAAAGGAAGGGTTGTAGGTCCCCTCGAGCCGGTTCATCTAAAGGCGAGCAGAGTTCTCTGGATGGGAATTAGAGAGAGGTCTCCAGGGAACCACTAGGGCATCTGCGCTACAAAGCCCAGCACCCTCTCCACTCAAGAGCCTCCTCCCACAGATAAATTGGGAGGGTTTGAGAGTATTTTGGCCAGCAGCTTTTCTTTTCTTTTTTTTTCTTTTCTTTCTTTCTTTCTTTCTTTCTCTTTCTTTCTTTTCTTTCTTTGTTTCTTTCTTTTCTTTGTCTCTCTCTCTCTCTCTTTCTTTCTTTTCTTTTCTTTTTTTCCCCTCAGACACAAAGAGTTGCTGTGAAGCAGAACCTCTGAGGAGGAGGTGGGTGCTAAGGACGAAGCGACATTTGATTTCGGAGGCTTACAATGGCTGACCAAGACGACATGAGGAAGAGAAAAGTGACTGAGAAGAGTGGATGTCAAGCCTAGGTGGCTGTGTTTATTGTGATTTCACACAGAAACGGATAAGGAAAGCGACCTTTGGTGGAGAGACAATGAGCACCTTGTAGTTGGCGGGACCGCAGGGCTCAGGGAGCGTGATGCAGGACGCACCTGGAGCTTGGAAGGAAGAGAGATGGGTGCTGGACTCACCTTGTGCCACACGCTGTGCTTAGCATCTTACATGCATTTATTTACTTGTGGTAGGAAAGACATCAGATGATACAGGGCTTCTTATAGGGAAAGCTACTATCCATAGAGAAGAAAGACCTTGAAAGCTAGACTTACAAGAAATCTTGTGCTATTTTGGTTCTGTATTTAAGCCCCATTGATTCAGAAGATATTTACTTCAAGATATTACTTGCTCTTATGTTTAAAATGTTCATTTGAGCCATTACTTTTTGTGTGTGTGATAATTGAAGTATCAAGATAATTGAGAGGAACAAGAGATAGTGTAGTTGTTATTATACACTTTAGAAGTAAATGAAAGAGATCCACTTCATTGGTACCTTTGCTTCTAGGTTTCAGAAACTCAAGTTGGTTTAAGGACAGGTAAGTTGGTCAAAGTATACTAGGGTTTAGCAGATAATTTTTATTTGTGGCCAACCAAAATTTTGGAGCATTTTCCCTGTATGTTGATAACTTATGACTCTTGACTTCTTAAGGAAATTAGAAATCTCCACCTCCTTTATAGCTAGGAGTAACCCTGTGTTCTGGTGGGAGTTCCTGGGAGAGTTCTTTCTCAAATAAAGTCTCGTGCCTGCTCTTCATCCTGCCTGAAATTCTGATACGTCACCTTGCAGAGTCTCATCAAACCTAAGAGGTGCCGCAGCCTCTTGTACCATTGTGATAAATGCTCCAAGAGTGGAGGAGCTGGGAAGCTGCAGAGAACGTGGATACTTGATGTCATCCCTACTTCAGCTCTGGACTTCCTGCAGTCTGAAAAAAAAATTGAAGCCACTACTGATTGAGTTTTCTATTCCCTGTAGTGGAGTGGGTGATTTCTGGCTAATACGTGGGGTGTCTCAGAGAAGCAAGGGCAGTAATGTAATCAGTTCTCAAGAAGAACCAGAACACAAATGAAGCCAGGACTCTCCATTTCCACTTTTCTTTCTACTTTGGCTTCTTTCTTTACTTGCAGCAGAGTAGATTTTGTGGTGAAAACATGAACTCCTAGCTCCCAGCTTTAATCTTATAGCTCTGGCCACCAGGTCCACAAATCCTGAAGAATGGTTCCCTTGTCTTGGCTTAGGTCAGATTCCGTTTCTATATCAATCAATTTTGAAATTTTTTAAGAACTTAACAGTTCCCAGAAAAACCATATAGATGGAGAGATTGCTGGAGGGAGCTCTCATAGGCATTGGCAGTGAGGCATTCTGGGAACATAAGTCAACTCTCCGTTACAGTCTGCCCTGGTAACAGGAGCAAACTGTATTGTGTGCCAAATTGCCCACTAGGAGCTATGTATTTTATACAGTTAGGGGTAAGAGCAGTTGTCTCATCCTTTTTTATCTTTAATTTTTGTGACTTATTTTTTTTACCCAGCCTTAATAATCTTGAGCAAAATAGGAGATATCAGCTTTCCATGACATGATACATTATGGTAATTTCAGAAAACAGAAAATACTGGAATCTTTTCAACCCAAGTGGTTCTTCTGAATATAGCAGTTCAATTTTTATGTTAACAAATTCTGCACCGCCTTCCCATAGGAACTGTAATAAACCTCACTGGCATTTGAAGATGCACCCGTCACTTTCGTAACTGGTAACAGAAGCTTCTATCTTTCCGCATCCCCTTAGTGATTTCACTGTTTACTGTTAAGGCCGTACAGCAGCAGCTGTTTAATTGCTTGTGTATATAGTAGAATATGGGAATGTTCTCCTGAAATTGGAATTATTTGTGTTTCAAAATTTATATGCACTCACTATCTATGTAAAATTCTGCACAACTGTGTATTTTTTTCTTTTTTGCTGTGGATACTGTATAAATAATATTTAAAATAAGAAGAAAGATGTTTGTCTTCTTTATATGTTTGCCACATTATTTACTCTAAGTCTACGGATATTAGTGTTCTTTGCTAGCAGTGATGTGCTTTGATGTGTGACACATTCTTACTGGAATCCGGCCTATGGCATATTGTACTTTCTAAAAAGTACCACACCAATGTAGATGGCCCATTCCGTGATCTTCTTACAATGTGACATGCCCCTCTCTAGCCTAAATTTGGGATGATGCACCCTTTCTTTGAATATGGGTTGATTTTTTAAATGCCTGGACCCATAGAAGGTGGCAGAAATGATGCCATGTGACTTCTGAGACTAGAGCATAAGATGTGCTATGGCTTCTTCCTTGCTCTCTCTTTCTCAGGATGTTTCCTTTGGGACCTTACTACCATGTTGTGAGGCAGCAACATAGAGAGGCCACATGCAGCTGTTCCAGGCTGCGGCTGCAGCGCAATTCCCAGCTGACAGCCAACATCCACTGTCAGACACATGAGTAAATGAATCTTTATGTCATTTCAGAGCCCAGGCTTTTAAGTCCTCTTGCTGAGGCCCTAAGTTATTTTATGTTTTTAATTTGGGGGGAGGTAATTTTTTTACATAATCATAGAAATCCATTCTGTTTCTGAAAGACATTTAAGGGTAAAAACATTAAAAATAAATTAAGGTCTTTCTAATAATGCTACACTCTATATAACATAAGAATCCTTTATTTAAGGATCCAACTAGCTCTTCCAAGGGGATGTTTAGATATATCACCCTCTTTGGAATAGCATGTGCTTACTAACTATTAAATTATAAAAATTATCTCAGGATAGTCATCTCCTACTGATTTGAAACAGTGGAATTTAAATAATTTAGAAAAAAGATATTTTGCAGAAAACCCAAGGAGATATTCCTGTGATGAAACACTGGAATGACTACTGATGGAAGCAGGGTTACGTTCATCTCTAAAATTATTTGAAAGTAGCTGCAGGTTTATCTAGCCTAGATTTATTTAGAGAATAAACATATAGATTGGAACAGTTTTGAGGTCTTGTATTGCTTTATTTTTATGGCTTTGGAAAGTCCTCAATTTATCAATTACTTATGAAGAGAATGTTACACATTAAAGACATAATGGCTAAAGATCAATTTTGATTAATGCTCATGAAAAGGAAGTTATAAGCTTGCATGTCGTGGTTTAATCTCCTACATATGAAACAGAGCTCTATATTATGGCTTCCCAGTATTTTGAAAGATTTATTTAGACTGCTAATTTTAGATTTTCTAAAATTTCTAAAATTTTGAATTTTATTCATACTGCTTTTAAGTTTGCTTTCTGAAGAATTTCTCAATTCTCAGTGTGTGCTGGATATAACAGCTTTGTGTCCCTGAGATTAAAGCACATTTTTGCTTCTGCATTCTCACCCAGCCATATTGTTTTGGTTTGGACTGTGTTCATATTAAGCTTTATCTCTTCAAATATTTGTTGCTACATGGTCAATTCTTTACCACACTTGGGACTCTAATAAACAAAAAGAATTCAGACAAGCAACTTGACAATAGCATTATATTTAGCCAGAAACCACAAGCACCACCAACTAGAAGCTCGAACTTCTTGAACAAATTTCTGCACTGAGAGCAAGATTTATAGCTGCTCCACTCCACAATTTACCTAACACTCATTTATTTATAAACTATGTACATATAGTTTCTTGATAGCTCTTCAATGCTCAGGTTTCCTTGTTGCCGATTTGTCACTGGATGCTCAACTTCAGGATATAGAGAATCACGCAGGTAAGCTGTTCAAAACCTCTTCTTAACCTGTTTTTTTCTATCTTTTAACAGACTGAATGGACATTCTCCCTGGTGCTTAGTGTGTCCCACAGGGAACTCATTTATTCCCCTCCTCAGAAAATGAAACTCTCTCCCTTCTGTATTTCCTATCTCAATTATGACCCAACTGAATATCCAAATGCCCAAGCCAGGGAGGTAAGGCTAATCCTAGACCCTTACTCTTTCTCAGCCATCAATTGCCATTCCTTTCCAAATCCTGCTGATCTATCTCTAGTCATTTCTCAAATCTGCCTCCTCCTTGTCTCTCTTTGCCACTGCCTCACCTCTGATCTGATACTTACAGCCTCCATCTATAGTCTGTCTCCCTGCTCTGTTCATGCTCTCTTAGGTACATCTCCACTAGGACATCAGAACATCTACACAAAATGCAAATCAGATCCTGTCAACACGTTGCTTGAAATCAATCAAAAGCTTTTCATAACCCACAAGATAAAATAAAATCTACTCATTTAGCATGGAGGAGCCTCTATAACTGTGTCTTTCAGTGTCTTTTTTTTTGTATTTTTTTCACCTAGTACTCAGCATGGATATTAAACTTCCTGTGGTTTCACCCAAACACCATGAGTTTTCTGTCTTTGTAACAAGGCATTTTTGGTGGTTGCACTGGGATCTTTTTAGGAAGTGAAAAGAACAACTTCTCGTTCCCCACTACCTCTACCCATTTGCATTCATTTAATCCACACTTGGTGGATTAAAACAACACAAGTTTATTATCATATAGTTCTGGAGGTTAGAAGTCTGAAATGGGACAGCATGACTCTGTTCCTTCTGGAGGCTCTAGGGGAGAATTGTTCCCTTGCCTTTTCTAGCTTCTAGCAGCTGTATAATTCCTTGGCTTGTGGCCAAGGAGATGCATCCTCACATCTTCTCTGACTCTGACTCTCCTCCTAACTCCCTCTTTTCTCTAATAAGAACCCTTGTAAATACATTGGGCACCCTGGATAGTTGGTAATGTTATCAAGAAAGAAGAATAGAAAAATTGGTATAGCTCCTTTGGAAACCGGTGTGGCAATACCTTATAAATTTGAAAATGTACATATGCTATGGCCCAGAAATTCCTTTCCTGGAGTGTGTTCCCTGGAGGTGCTATTGTATGTTTCTGCCAGAGGTCATATATGAGACCTTTCAGGTTAGCATTGTTTCTAAGAGTGAAAACCAGACACAATTTAATGTCCATCAATCGAACAGGTGAAAAACGAATTGTTGTGTATACATACAACAGAATGGTTTACAACAGTGAAAATGAATTAACTGTAACTACACACATCAACATGTCTGACTCTCAAAATCATGCAATGCTAAGCAAAAAATGTGACTGATGAATGCATATGAAATGACTCCATTTACATACATGACAAAATGGGTAAAACTAAACAATAGCCAACATAGGTATGTCTGTGTCTATGTGTGGTAAAATTTTTTAAAAGCAAAAGAAAGATAAAAATTGGGGATAGTAGTTTACCAATGATGGAGAGAGAGGGATCCCATCATATTAGGAATAGGAGACTTCAAATCTATACTGGTGATATTGTATTTCAAGCATGGTGGTGGAGGTGCATGGGTGCTTATTTTTTTCTAATATTATATGTTATACATATATGTTTATGCATGGAATATTTAATAATAAAAAAGTGATTTTTTTAATAAAGAAAGAGTACTGGTAAAAAGCCTTAGGAACCCAGATGCCAGTCTCAGCTACACTTCTAATGGGTGTTTACTTGGGCAAATATTTGAGTCTGAGCTTCCTCATCTATAAAGATAGAATTTGAAACAGACAATCTTGAAGAAGTCCAACAAATCAATTTCTCGGTTGTTGTGAGATATTCAGCCTTTTTAATTTGGCTGTGATGATTTTGAAAGCCAGAAGAATAAGATTCCTCTTGGGAAAAACACATTATATTCTAATGATCATAGATAAACCCAATGAATTTGAAGGCCTGCCAGTGGTCCATCACATTTGGACTTGTCTCATTTATTCATATCTTACTCAGTATTTTCATATTGGGCCATAAGTCATTCACCATGACTTGCTGTGTTCTGATTCTGATTTCCCTGGAGCCCAAGAAGAATTTAAATATCTATGCTTATTCTGACCATATATTTATACTGATGCTACATGGAGGTGGACTGAGGGTGATGGACATATGGATGTGGCTAAGGAGTATATTGAGTGGTTGACTTTGGGCATTAGAGGTATTGTGGGAAGGAATTCATATAATTAAGAAAAGGAATTAATAAGTTACAAAGGCCAGAGGGTAGCTTCCATGTGTATATTCTGGGCTGGTTGTTGATAGGAGTAAGGCACAACCCTATGTATGTGTGTGTATGTATATAACAAGATGCTTACTATATTTTTGGTAGACCTCTCTATAATTGAGGGAGATTGCATCCAGTCTCTTTACTGCTTACTGTCAAAGCTGTACTCTGAGATATCTGTGATTTCTGATCCCTAGCATACCCTGTTCTTTACTTTTGCTATTGATTGCAATAGAAAATGGCTGCCTCTTTTTTTTTTTTTTTGCTTTCAATTTTATTTTTTTAACATCTTTATTGGAGTATAATTCCTTTACAATGGTGTGTTAATTTCTGCTGTATAACAAAGTGAACAAGCTATATGTATACATATATCCCCATATCCCCTCCCTCTTGTGTCTCCCTCCCAAACTCCCTATCCCACCCTCTAGGTGGTCACAAAGCACTGAGCTGATCTCCCTGTGCTATGCAGCTGCTTCCCACCAGCTATTTATTTTATATTTGGTAGTGTATATATGTCCATGCCACTCTCTAACTTTGTCCCAGCTTACACTTCCCCCTCCCTGTGTCCTCAAGTCCATTCTCTATGTCTGCATCTTTATTCCTGTCCTGCCCCTAGGTTCTTCAGAAACATTTTTTTTTAGATTCAATATATATGTGTTAGCATATGGTATTTGTTTTTCTCTTTCTGACTTACTTCACTCTATATGACAGACTCTAGGTCCATCCACCTCACTACAAATAATTGAATTTTGTTTCTTTTTTTGGCTGTGTAATATTCCATTGTATATATGAGCCACATCTTCTTTATCTATTCATCTGTCAATGGACACTTAGGTTGCTTCCATGTCCTGGCTTTTGTAAATAGTGCTGCACTGAACACTGTGGTACATGACTCTTTGAATTATGGTTTTCTCAGGGTATATGCCCAGTAGTGGGATTGCTGGGTGGTATGGTAGTTCTACTGTTACTTTTTTAAGGAACGTCCATACTGTTCTCCATAGTGGCTGTATCAATTTACATTCCCACAAACAATGCAAGAGGATTCCCTTTTCTCCACACCTTCTACAGTGTTTATTGTTTGTAGACTTTTAATGATGGTCATCTGACCGGTGAGAAGTGGTACCTCATTGTAGTTTTGATTTGCATTTCTCTAAGATTAGTGATGTTGAGCATCCTTTCATGTGTTTGTTGGCAATCTTTATATCTTCTTTGGAGAAATGTCTATTTAGGTCTTCTGCCCATTCTTGGATTTGGTTGTTTGGTTTTTTGATATTAAGCTGCATGAGCTGCTTGTACATTTTGGAGATTAATGCTTTGTCAGTTGCTTCATTTGCAAATATTCTCTCCCATTCTGAGGGTTGTCTTTCCATCTTGTTTATGGTTTCCTTTGCTGTGCAAAAGCTTTTAAGTTTCATTAGGTCCCATTTGTTTATTTTTGCTTTTATTTGCATTTCTCTAGGAGGTGGATCAAAAAGGATCTTGCTATGATTTATGCCATGGAGTGTTCTGCCTATGTTTTCCTCTAAGAGTTTTATAGTGTCTGGCCTTACATTTAGGTCTTTAATCCATTTTGAGTTTATTTTTGTGTGTGGTGTTAGGGAGTGTTCTAATTTCATTCTTTGACATGTAGCTGTCCAGTTTTTCCAGCACCACTTATTAAAGAGACTGTCTTTTCTCTATTGTATATCCTTGCCTCCTTTATCAAAGATAAGGTGACCATATGTGTGTGGGTTTATCTCTGGGCTTTCTATCCTGTTCCATTGATCTATATTTCTGTTTCTGTGCCAGTACCATACCATCTTGATTACTGTATCTTTCTAGTATAATCTGAAGTAAGGGAGCCTGATTCCTCCAGCTCCATTTTTCTTTCTCAAGACTGCTTTGGCTCTTCAGAGTATTTTGTGTTTCCATACAAATTGTGAAAATTTTTGTTCTAGTTCTGTGAAAAATGCCATTGTTAGTTTGATAGGGATTGTATTGAATCTGTAGATTGCTTTGGGTAGTATAGTCATTTTCACAATGTTGATGCTTCTAATCCAAGAAAACGGTATATCTCTCCATCTCTTTGTATCATCTTTAATTTCTTTCATCAGTGTCTTGTAATTTTCTGCATACAGGTCTTTTGTCTCCTTAGGTAGATTTATTCCTAGGTATTTAATTTTTTGCTGCAATGGTAAATGGGAGTGTTTCCTTAATTTCTCTTTCAGATTTTTCATTGTAAGTGTATAGGAATGCAAGAGATTTCTGTGCATTAATTTTGTATCTAAATAATTTACCAAATTTTTTGATTAGCTCTAGTAGTTTTCTGGTAACATCTTTAGGATTCTCTGTGTATAGAATCATGTCATCTGCAAACAGTGACAGTTTTACTTCTTCTGTTCTGGTTTGGATATCTTTTATTTCTTTTTCTTCTCTGATTGCTGTGG
Source organism: Lagenorhynchus albirostris (assembly GCF_949774975.1). Lineage (NCBI taxonomy): Eukaryota > Metazoa > Chordata > Mammalia > Artiodactyla > Delphinidae > Lagenorhynchus > Lagenorhynchus albirostris. The sequence goes on along the minus strand of NC_083106.1, from coordinate 77,906,457 downwards.
CTAAAACATCCAGAACTATGTTGAATAACAGTGGTGAGAGTGGGCAACCTTGTCTTGCTCCTGATATTAGTGGAAATGGTTTCAGTTTTTCATCATTGAGAATGATGCTGACTGTGGGTTTGTCATAAATGGCCTTTATTATGTTGAGGTAAGTTCTCTCTATGCCTATTTCTGGAAGGTTTTTATCATAAATGGGTGTTGAATTTTGTCAAAAGCTTTTTCTGCATCTATTGAGATGATCATAAGTTTTTTCTCCTTCAGTTTGTTAATATGGTTTAACACATTGATTGATTTGCATATATTGAAGAATCCTTGCATTCCTGGGATAAACCCCACTTGATCATGGTGAATGATCCTTATAATGTGCTGTTGGATTCTGTTTGCTAGTATTTTGTTGACGATTTTTGCATCTATGTTCATCAGTGATATGGGCCTGTAGTTTTCTTTCTTTGTGACATCTTTGTCTGGTTTTGGTATCAGGGTGATGGTGGCCTTGTAGAATGAGTTTGGGAGTGTTCTTCCCTCTGCTATATTTTAGAAGAGTTTGAGAAGGATAGGTGTCAGCTCTTCTCTAAATGTTTGATAGAAGTGACCTGTGAAGCCATCTGGTCTTGGACTTTTGTTTGTTGGAAGATTTTTAAATCACAGTTTCAATTTCAGTGCTTGTGATTGGTCTATTTATATTTTCTATTTCATCCTGGTTCAGTTTTGTAATATTGTGCTTTTCTAAGAATTGGTCCATTTCTTCCAGGTTGTCCATTTTATTGGCAGATAACTGCTTGTAGAAATCTCTCATGATCCTTTGTATTTCTGTAGTGTCAGTTGTTACTTCTCCTTTTTCATTTCTAATTCTGTTGATATGAGTCTTCTCCCTTTTTTTCTTGATGAGTCTGGCTAATGGTTTATCAGTTTGTTTACTTCCCAAAGAACCAGCTTTTAGTTTTATTGATCTTTGCTATTGCTTCCTTCATTTCTTTTTCATTTATGTCTGATGTGACCTTTATGATCTCTTTCCTTCTGTGAACTTTGGGGGGTTTTTTTTGTTCATCTTTCTCTAATTGTTTTTGTTGTAAGGTTAGGTTTTTTATTTGAGATGTTTCTTGTTTCTTGAGGTAGGATTGTATTGCTGTAAACTTCCCTCTTAGAACTACTTTTGCTGCATCCCATAGGCTTTGGGTCATTGTGTTTTCATTGTCATTTGTTTCTAGGTATTTTTTGTTTTCCTCTTTGATTTCTTTGGTGATCTCTTGTTTATTTAGTAGCGTGTTGTTTAGCCTCCATGTATTTGTATTTTTTACAATTTTTTTCCTGTAAGTGGTATCTAGTCTCATAGCTTTGTGGTTGGAAAAGATACTTGATATAATTTCAATTTTCTTAAATATACCAATGCTTGATTTGTGACCCAAGATATAATCTATCCTGGAGAATGTTCCATAAGCACTTGAGAAGAAAGTGTATTCTCTTGTTTTTGGATGGAATGTACTATAAATATCAGTTAATTCCACCTTGTTTAATGTGTCATTTAAAGCTTGTGTTTCCTTATTTATTTTCATTTTGGATGATCTGTCCATTGGTGAAAGTGGGGTATTAAAGACCCCTACTATAATTGTGTTACTGTCGATTTCCCCTGTTATGGCTGTTAGCATTTGCCTTATGTACTGAGGTGCTCATATGTTGGGTGCATAAATATTTATAATTGTTATATCTTCTTCTTGGATTGATCCCATGATCATTATTTAGTGTCCTTTTTTGTCTCTTGTAATAGTGTTTATTTTAGTCTATTTTTTTTGTGATATGAGGATTGCTACTCCAGCTTTCTTTTGATTTCCATTTGCATGTAGTATCTTTTTCCATCCCCTCACTTTCAATCTGTATGTTTCCATAGGTCTGAAGTGGTTCTCTTTTAGACAGCACATATATGGGTCTTGTTTTTGTATCCATTCAGCCAGTCTATGTCTTTTGGTTGGAGCATTTAATCCATTTACATTTAAGGTAATTATCAATGTGTATTTTCCTGTACCATTTTCTTAATTTTGTGGGGTTTGCTTTGTAGGTCTTTTCCTTGTCTTGTGTTTCCTGCGTAGAGAAGTTCCTTTAGCATTTGTTGTAAAGGTGGTTTGGTGGTGCTGAATTTTCTTAGCTTTTGCTTGTCTGTAAAGGTTTTAATTTCTCCATAGAATCTGAATGAGATCCTTGCTGGGTAGATTAATTTTTTGTGTAGTGTTTTCCCTTTCATCACTTTAAATATGTCCTGCCACGCCCTTCTGGCTTGCAGAGTTTCTGCTGAAAGATCAACTGTTAACCTTATGGGAATTCCCTTGTATGTTAATGGTTGCTTTTCCCTTGCTGCTTTTAATATTTTTTCATTGTATTTATATTTTGATAATTTGATTAATATGTGTCTTGCTGTGTTTCTTCTTGGACTTATCCTGTATGGCACTCTCTGCACTTCCTGGACTTGATTGACTATTTCTTTTCCCATATTAGGGAAGTTTTCAACTATAACCTCTACAAATATTTTCTCAGTCCCTTTCTTTTTTTTCTTTTTTTTTTTCTTTTTTTTTTTGCGGTACACTGGCCTCTCACTGTTGTGGCCTCTCCTGTTGTGGAGCACAGGCTCCAGACGCGCAGGCTCAGCAGTCATGGCTCACGGGCCCAGGCACTCTGCAGCATGTGGGATCTTCCTGGACCGGGGCATGAACCCGTGTCCCCTGCATCAGCAGGCAGACTCTCAACCACTGTGCCATCAGGGAAGTCCAGTCCCTTTCTTTATGTCTCTTTTTCTGGGACCACTATAATTCAAATGCTGGTGCATTTAATGTTATCCCAAATGTCTGTGAAACTGTCCTCAATTCTTTTCATTTTTTTTTTCTTTATTCTGCTCTGCAGTAGTTATTTCCACTCTTTTTTCTCCCATGTTACTTATCCATTTTTCTGCCTCAGTTATTCTGCTATTGATTCCTTCTAGACAATTATTAATTTCATTTATTGTGTTGTTCATCATTGTTTCTTTGCTTTTTAGTTCTTCTAAGTCCTTGTTAAATGTTTCTTGTATTTTTGTCTCTTCTATTTCCAAGATTTTGGATCATCTTTACTATCATTATTCTGAATTCTTTCTCAGGTAGACTGCCTATTTCCTCTCCCTTTGTTTGGTCTGGTGGGGTTTTACCTTGCTAGTTCTTCTGCTCCATATTTCTCTGTCTTCTCATTTTGCTTAACTTACTGTGTTTGGGGTCTCCTTTTTACAGGCTCCTGTTGTTTTTGGTGTCTGCCCCCCAGTCAGTAAGTTTGGTTCAGTGGGTTGTGTAGGCTTCCTGGTAGAGGGGACTGGTGCCTGTTTTCTGGGGGATGAGTCTGGATCTTGTCTTTCTTGTGGGCAGGACTGCTTCCAGTGGTGTGTTTTGGGGTGTCTGTGAACTTAATATGATTTTAGGCAGCCTCTTTGCTCATGGGTGTGGTTGTATTCCTGTCTTGCTAGTTGTTTGGCTTGGGGTGTCCAGCACTGGAGGTTCCTTGTCGTTGAGTGGAGCTGGGTCTTAGCATTGAGACGGAGATCTCCTGCTGATTGATATTACATGGGACCAGGATGTCTCTGGTGGACCAATGTCCTGAACTTGGCTCTCCCACCTCAGAAGATCAGGCCTGGGACCCCGCTGGAGCACCAAGACCCTGTCAGCCACACAGCTCAGGAGAAAAGGGAGAAAAGAAAGAAAGAAAGAAAAACATAATAAAATAAAGTTATTAAAATAAAAAAATTTAAAAATTATTAAAATAAAAAATATAAAAATAATTTTAAAAAAATGAAGAGAGCAACCAAACCAATAAACAAATCCACCAATGATAACAAGCTTTAAAAACTATACTAAAAAAAAAGCAGACAGACTGAACCCTAGGAGAAATGGTAAAAGTAAACCTATACAGACAAAATCACACAAAGAAGTGTATACGTACACACTCACAAAAAGAGAAAAAGGAAAAAATACATACATATAAAACAAAAGAGAGCAACCAAATCAATAAATTTACCAATGATAATAAACTCTAAATACTAAACTAAGATAAACATAAAACCAGAAACAAATTAGATGCAGAAAACAAACCTCAATTCTACAGTTGCTCCCAAAGTCCACCACCTCAATTTTGGGATGATTTGTTGTCTATTCACGTATTCCACAGATGCAGGGTACATCAGGTTGATTGTGGAGATCTAATCCTCTGCTTCTGAGGCTGCATGGAGAAATTTCCCTTTCTCTTCTTTGTCTGCACAGCTCCTGGGGTTCAGCTTTGGATTTGGCCCTGCCTCTCCATGTAGGTTGCCTGAGGGCGTCTGTTCTTCCCCTCAGACATAATGGGGTTAAAGGCATGGTTTATTAGGGGGCTCTGGCTTACTCAGGCTGTGGGGAGGGAGCAGTATGGAATGCAGGGCAAGCCTGTGGTGGCAGAGGCCAGCATGACATTGCAACAGCCTGAAGCGTGCCGTGTGTTCTTCCAGGGAAGTTGTTCCTGCATCATGGAACACTGGCAGTGGTGGGCTGCACAGGCTCCTGGGAGGGGAGGTGTGGAGAGTGACCTGTGCTCGCACACAGGCTTCTTGGTGGCGGCAGCAGCAGCCTTAGCGTCTCATGCCCGTCTCTGGTGTCCGTGCTGATAGCCATGGTTTGCGCCCATCTCTGGAGCTCACTTAGGCGGTGTTCTGCCTTCTGTGGCCACACAGGGAAGGAGTCCCCTCTCCTCGTGCACCATGAAACAATGTTCCCTTGCCTCTTAGGCAGTTCCAGATTTTCTCCTAGACTCCCTCCCATTTAGCTGTGGTGCACTAGCCCCCTTCAGGCTGTGTTCACTCAGCCAACCCCAGTCCTTTCCTTGGGATCTGACCTCTGAAGCCCAAGCCTCAGCTCCCATCTCCCACCCATCCTGGCAGGTGAGCAGACAACCTCTAAGGCTGGTGAGTGCCGGTTGGCACTGATCCTCTGTGCGGGAATCTCTCCGCTTTGCCCTCTGCACCCCTGTTGCTGTGCTCTCCTCCATGGCTCCAAAGATTCCCCCCGCCCACTCCCCATCTCCACCAGTAAAGGGGCTCCCTAGTGTGTGGAAACTTTTCCTCCTTCACAGCTCCCTCCCAGAGGTGCAGGTCCCGTCCCTATTCTTTTGTCTCTGTTTTTCTTTTTTCTTTTGCCCTACCCAGGTATGTGGGGAGTTTCTTGCCTTTTGGGAAGTCTGAGGTCTTCTGCCAGCATTCAGTAGGTGTTCTATAGGAGCTGTTCCACATGTAGATGTATTTTTGATGTATTTGTGGGGAGGAAGGTGATCTCCTTGTCTTACTCCTCCACCATTTTGAAGGTCCTCTGAAAATAGATGCCTTTTGATTCAGCTCTTCACTGTGGTCCTGTTTCTTCTGGTTGTCTTGTTCGTGGTTAACTTTGGTTGACCATCCCAAATAGCTGTGGCGTTCAGCTATCATCTCTTGATCACATACAACACAGTTCAGCTGAGTGACTGCAAGCTTTATTTCAGCACCAGCAACACTCCACGAATCTGGTTTTATTCCTTGGATAAACATTTTTTCTTGCTATTTGTTGTTGATGTGGTTTCTAGATGACCTAATGAAAATGTCCAGGAAGTTTTGCATGATATTGTTGACAATTCCAAGTCTAACAGCTGCTTATTAGGATAGATGTCTGACTTAATTTGGTGTCTGATGTTTTGTTGTGATTTAGTTTTCCACTGACTAGGTATTATTGTGGTATTCATAACAGACAGACAATTTGGTCTCTGCCTTTTGGGAACTAATGCCGTCTAATTCACAGAGCTTGAAAGGATATAGGACCACCCTCAGAATGTCTGGAAAGACAGTGAAATTTTCCTTAACACTCTCAGCTTTTGAATCGTTTCCTTCTTTTACCTCTTTGGTGGCCCATACCCTAATCTCACACCTTTCATCCCTACTAAAAAGAATAGTGTTCCTCAAACAAGATAAAGGACTATCCCTACTGAAGTGAATTGAATTTTAACAGTGAGCTAATTTCAAACAAATAGGAATAAGTTGTAATATTTAAATTTCAAATATCAATAACAGAGGAATAATTTTATCAATAACAGAGGAGTCTTCTCTTTATAACTTACAAGTGGCCCATGTGGCTATTGACATTGATATGATTTTCTAATAAAAAGGTTCACATTATGCTAATTTGCGTATATCCTTTTAAGTAACTCCTGTTAAAACAATTCGGTTTACTAAGAGTAGGGGCAGTTGTCAGCTGATCCATCTGTGTATTAGTAATCATACTCAGGTGACTAAGGAGACTAATATCAGAAGAACTTATCACAGCATCTGACTTGGGGTCAAGGATTATTTTTTCTAGCTTTATTGAGGTATAATTGATATATAACATTGTGTAAGCTTAAGGTGAAAAATGTGAAAATTTGATACACATATATTGTGAAATGATTAAGGTATGCTTTTGATTATTAGTATCTTTTGGGAATACATGGTATGTATATACCAGGAAAGAATATATGGGTTTTTTAATTTACTTGAATGTTTTTAAATACCATATTGTATTAGTTATCAATTCCTCCATAACAAATTACCCTGAAATTTAGTGACTTAGAACAACAAACACTTATTAAATCAGTTTCTGTGAGTCAGGGGTTTGAGAGTAGCTTAGCTGAGGTGCAGCATTTGTCATGAGTCTGAAGCCCAGCTGTCAGCTAGGGCTGCATCATCTGAAGGTTTGACTGTTGCTGGAGGATCCACTTCTAAGATGTCTCACTCATGTGGCTTTTTGTAGGAGGCCTTAGGTCCTTGCCACATGGGATCCTTGAGTATCCTTAAAACATGATAGCTGACTTCCCTCAGAGTGACTGGTCCAAGAGGAAGAACAAGGAGGACCCTCATTGACTTTTACGACCTAGTTGTAGTGCATCAGTTCTGCCATATTCTATTTCTTTAGACATTAATCACTAAATTTAGCCTGTATGTTGACAGAGGTGAATTAAGCACGAGCTCTTGAAGAGAGGAGTATAAAGGAATTTGTGGACATATTTTAAAACCACCACACAAATGGAAAAGACAGGAAGAGGGTGTTGAAGAAATCATCCAATATAACAGAGCCACTAAGGATCCAACTTTATTTTGAGAAGTTTCTTTATTTCTCCTATTACCTGGGAAATATCTTCTCTTGACTTCGGGAGTGACTGCTCTGTATCTGATTGCTATAGGTCTATTCTTAACAAAGTCTAAACTAATTTTTAGGGGAAGTGAACCCACAGAAATTATATGGTTATTCTTCTTTCATTCTAGAGCCTCATATGACCTTCCTGTTGGCACAGAGTTACAGGAGAGGCTTCAAAGCTGGCAACAATGGATTTTAAGTGGCCTCTTGTTCTGAAGACCAGTACTGACATTTCTATAGGACTTGCTAAAAGGAAAATTAAAAATGATCTTATGACCCTTAGCCCATGTTACATGAGATGATAAAAGTAGAGCAGAGGGATCTCATGGAGGAGGAAGATGCTTTGAAAATGATGGTTGTTCTAGCCAGGAGGGAGATGTTTTTCTCTGACTCAAGCTAACTGGGGTGGGTGCCTTCTTTGAGGCTGAGGGGGAACTTGGGTTGAGGGGAAACTGACCCCTCACCCCTGGCTGGTTGCCGTCTGACCTTCAGAAATGAGTCAGCCACGAGAATGGAGTGGATTAGCAAGTTCTTTGGTGATGTTGATCCGTTTACCCTGGTTTCAGTAGGCAGCAGGCATGTGTCTGATTTTCATCTAGAAAATGGGCTTACTGCTGAAAATCCAGTGAGGAGAAAACTATAGTCAGAGCAGCCAGCTCCACCAGTGAGAGGGCAGGAGTGTGTTTTCTCGAGGCAGAGAGGGCACTGTGGAAGGAAGCAAACACAGAGCCCTGTAGAGACAATGTCTAGTGGCGGGGGTGGGGGTGGAGGTGAACCACAGTGGAGGGTGTAGGGGGTGCCATCAGGAATGTGAAGTTATCCAGGAAGAATATTGCCCACATTTTCAAACAGTGTAATGCTGAAGGTTTCTAAGGGGAGACCCCCAAAATCATCCCTTGTGTGAGGAAGCCAACGCTTGGGCATCTTCCATGATAGAGGGTTTCTAATAACCGATACCACATAACCAATCACACAGGGCACCTACTAATTTAAAATAGATCTTTCCCTTTTAATGTTCACCCCCCCTTCCCATCTCCAGTTTGGCCAAGCCAGAAGCAGCATAGTGCATCAGGGATGATGATGGAACAGCCATGTGGGGACATAATGAAAGATCAAGCCATGCCCTTGCTTCCAGCTGCCATGACATCACAAATCAGGTTTCAGTGAAGGAGGAGAGGAGAAGTTTAAAACTTGGGTGAAAATGGATGTGTTGAGTTATATTAAACTGGAAAGGAGATAAGGAGATGGAAAAGGAGACTGTTCTAATGTCTGAAAGTAATCAGAATGCTGTGGAATCTGCCTGAGATATGACCAAAGGGTAGGGAAGGAAAATATGACAGAATAGGTTTGAAGACAGCTATGTGAAAAAATATAAATGTTTCCTACTTACAGTGTTCAGTCCATTCAATAAATTGGTTGCACAAGAGCTTGTTGAGCACAATATTTTAAAATCAATGTCTTGTGGCATGCTGGATGCCTTCCCATGTGTTCATCAAATGATGATAAATAGGAACGATGTATCTCTATTCCCACTGAGTAATCATCCTGTGAAGTCTGTGGGATGAAATGGTAAATTAAGAGGCTCATGCAAAGTGATACTGAGGGGCAGGCCGGCTATGAGAAAAAGGGAAGAGGACTAGTATAACGTTGATTAACTGCCAATGAGAGGGGCTTCCCTGGTGGTGCAGTGGTTGAGAGTCCGCCTGCCGATGCAGGGGCACGGGTTCGTGCCCCGGTCCGGGAAGATCTCACATGACATGGAGCGGCTGGGCCCATGAGACATGGCCGCTGAGCCTGCACGTCCGGAGCCTGTGCTCCGCAACGGGAGAGGCCACAACAGTGAGAGGCCCGTGTACCGCAAAAAAACCCCCCCAAAAAAAAAACTGCCAATGAGAGGTTGCACACACACTGGAGTGTACTAAGTGTGGCCTCATCAGTCAGAAGTGAACAGATCTGAGCAAATATGGCAATAAATGGTGACAAGTAAATAGACAACACCTTGAATACTTTTCTAGACACCATAAGGACTAATAATTGCACTGTGGTTATTTCTGATTTGTCTTGGAATTACTCAGAATCTTTTAATCCCTTCAATTCTATTACCATAAACTCCTAGTATTTGAAAGTGCACCTGGAACCACTGTGGTAGATAACAAAGGTCAAATGATGTCCAAAGTCAAGTGATGTCCAAAAGGAAAGTACAGTTAAAAAATGATGATAATAATCATAATTATAATAATAATAAATGCTGAACTTATTGTGATGCAAACCGCAATGCAAACTATGACTAAAAGCTGTTACTGTTCAAGTTTTTTTAAAAAGTACCATGTAGGCTTATTCCATAGAGAAAGATAGAATACTCTTTTCCCCTGCTTAGTACAGTTTTGCATGAAGAGCTTCTTTTAAATATTTGAGAGAGACTCTTCACCCAGAAGAGATGTTGTTTAATTTGTCATTTGTGACTCATTTGTTTCAATTAAACATATTGTAATATCAGTATTAAATGTGCTCTTAAATGACAGGGTTTTTGTTACCATATGTGGTAGTTTACTGTACATACTAGCTATTTAAAACAGATGAAAGTTAAAAAAAAAAGGAACAGATGTAAGTAAAACAAGGTTTGTTTGGGGGAGGAATAGAGTTTCTCCAGAATAAAGAATACAGAGACCAAATGGAAACATACCTGCTTCACTGCCTGTGGCTTCTGTACTTGGACCTGTTGGCTTACCATTTTATGGTTACCAGATTTATATCCTTTAAAATTATGAACATTGGATCAAATTCTCATGTTGTAAAACACTTCAAGGTGACATTAAATGAATGTGTGATTTGAACTACTTACAATTTTCACACAGGTTTGGATTACCAAAGTAAAAATATTTCCCATAAAATGCTGTAAATTTGCTAAAATTTAATACAAACTCCCTATGGTGTAATAATACAAAAAAACTCTGTTTACTAAAATAAAAACATTCTGAAATATCTTTTCTGGATTTTATTTTAAACAGTTTCTATGGAGAAACATCTCACAGATACAAAAGAAGTATGACATCTGTTCAATTCAAGGGGTTATTTTTAAACAAGAGGCTAACATCATACATTATCAGAGAAGGTTGTTGTTAAAAAAACAGAATCTTAGAGTTGGAAGACTCTTAGATGACTTACATCCACTGTTTAAGAAGACTTTTTCTCAGATTAGTCATAACTGATCCATCAAGCACAGCTATCAATTTGTAAGGATTTTCTATTTCTGTAGAACAGGGTATGACAAATTTAGTGGCTTAAAACAACACCCATTTATTGTCTCACGGTTGTGTAGGTCAGAAGTCTGGTCACAGTGCAACTAGTATCTCTCAGGGTCTCACTGGGCTGAAATCAAAGTGTTGTTCAGGGCTGCTCTCGTTTGAGGCTTGGGATCTCTACCAAGTTCATTTGTTGCAGGCAGAATTCATTTCCTGTGGGTGTAGGACTGAGCTCCGTTGTCTGCTAGCTATCAGTGGGGGACGGCTATCAGCTTCTAGAGGCTACTCTGAGGCCATGCTATGTGGCATCCTCTATCTTCAAGTCAACGATGGTGCTTCAAATCTCTGACTTTCCCCTCTGCCACAAGTCGGAGAGAACTCTGCTTTTAAAAGGATCATGTGATTAGGTCATGCTCACCTGGATAATCTCCTTTGGCAGTATCATGTTAACATGATCACAGGAGTGATATCTCATCTCTTTCACAGGTTCTGCTCACAATCAAAGAGGAGTTAACTTAGAATTTTGCCTACCACACATCTATATACACACCAGTGACTACAACTTTGCAAGCTGCAGGACTATTTATATCAGGAAATCTGCATTCTGGGCAGTGGTCAGGAGCTCTGACATCTTCAAGGTCAATGATGAGGGAACAGATTCTAGTTCCATAGTATTTAAAATAAAGTCCTTTCATTTTCTATTTATAAGGAGATTTTTGGTTTAGAAATTTGTATAGAAACACACTCAATTCATCCCTTCCTTTCTCTTGTAATGAAACAACAAATTTGTCCCTTGATCTTTTAGGTTTCAGAGAAGAGCACATATCTGACATTACCTGAGATGAGCTTGCTCAGCAAAGTACATACTCATTCCTTCTTGTTAACACCCCCATATTTTAGTGGAAGGTAAATTTTTGTTTTCATGTAGGATTTGCTTCAATTTTTCACACACGTTTCTAAGAATGTGCATATTGAGGTTGGTAGGGATTACTGTACATAAGGGGTTTATATTTATGCTCTTTTTTGGCCTATATTTATTGGAAAGACCAACTTGCCAAGGTTCTAAGATGAGTTCAAACAAACACATCTGAATATTTTCCATCAAGCGGAAGGTAGAGGATCAGGCATGAATTTTCTCTTTATAGTACTTCGGATAAGAGGCTTTGGAGTAAAATTCATGTATTCCTTCTCCAACTTGGTAACCACAACATCTCTTTGTCTCCATTGGCTTTTGGCCATTGATCTACTGTCTCCTGTAGAAGACACCCACAATCCCTCATAAGGCCAAATGGTGATGAGAAACAAGCAGTTCTCAAGTGATTTTAGTCATGGAATGAGTCATAGCCAAGTCATGGCCTGGTTACATCATTTAAAGTAATTGAAGAGGGGCTTAATTTTATGTTTTTCTCTGATTTGGGGGAGTGAATTATTAATAGTAGCTATTTATTTAGAGGAGAAAAAGTCAAGAGATTTAGATTGGAACCCAGCAAACACATTCCCTACTTATTCAATATAGTACAGGATGTGTAGATTTACTTTTTTGACTACAAGAACCACCAAAAGAAATTAGGTGGTTTTCATAAATTTAGGGAGTGAAAGTTTAACTTTATATTAAAAAAGTTTAATTTCATATTAAAGTTAATATAATATATATGTTTAAAGCAAACATTTTCAAAAATCAAAACACTATTTTTTCCAAGTTTTTAAAAAATGATTTTTCCATTACGTAACAGCAATAGCTCATAACTTTGCCACAACATTATTGCTACTTCTAAAACTGTGATTTGCTACTGTTAGGCAAAACAATGAAAAGTCCACAAGAGTACATTGCATTCAAGATTAGTGGTGTCAGGATCTTCCAACAGCCTGGAGCCTCCAAGCTGTACTTTGATCAAGGATTCTTTTGGTGTTGGTACGTCTCTCTTGGATTACTGCTTAGTTTAGCTTTGTCCTGGCTGACCACACCCTGTGCAGCTGTGATAGATCATTTAGCTGCTACTTCTTCTCCTCCTTCCCCTTCCCCTCCTCCCCTTCCTACTTCTTCTTCTTCCTCTTCTTTTGGTTTAACTGAAATTGTTTAAAGTACCCTATAGAAAACATAAGCCAAGCCCCTTTAGAAGCAGGAAGACTTGGACTGGGAATCTAGGCTAGTGCTGCAAAACAGCTCCTCTCTAAGACCCTGATCAAAGCACTTTCCCTTGGATTTCTGAGCTGAGGTGCTCTGATCTGCATTTGCCTCTGCCTCCAGTCTTAGCATCTTCTCTGTTACATCTGCTGCTCATTCTGTGCACAAAATGATACCTTCTGCTACCCCTGTGTCTGCTGACACTTCCTAGTTTCTGGGTCATATCTCTTTTGTGATGATTCTCTCATATGACCTTGGTCTGTCTCTGGCCCAAATTGAGCCTCTTGAATTCTGCCTTCTTGAAGTTTCTCGGAAAAAGATTGATGCGGCATCCAGCCTCAAGGAACCCTCAGACTAGTAGGAAAGGCAGGCCTTCATTAATTAATTACAGTATTAATCCCTCATGCTCTAATTCTAAATGGTCTAAAAGTGTGAAACTTTTTTTTGTTCTGTCCAGCTTTCATGTTGGTTATTCCTAAATATTCCAACACTCACTCATTTAAACTAAGGCTGGTTCTTAACATGGCTGCTTCTCTGCTTTGGGGTGCTCACTAAATCCTCAACTTAGGAGTCAATGGTAAGAAATAAAACATTGAGTAGATGGATTTGATCTTAGACTGCCCTTTGTCATGAAAGTGCCTTGGCCCCTGAGCTTTGACTGTCCATCGTTCTTTACTCCATGAAAACTTTCATCCATATGAAATTGCCTCTATGTGACTCTGCATGCTGACTGAAGAGAAAATAGGAAGGAATAAATCTAAGTTGTTACAGAAGAGAATGTCCCAATATAGGGGCTTTTTTCCTCTCTGTTTAACCTTTATAACTTTGCCTGTAATATTTTCTGGAAAACATCTTAGAAGGTATGCAGAGTCTTAGCTATATTTATGGTAAATTCTAATAGGATGAGATTAAAGGAATTGTCCCGGGACCTACACAAATGGAAGGCAGATCCCAGAACGCCACACTCATACTCTTGTGTTCTAGCCTTTGGGATTCTTTCTTGGTCTCTCTTTGTTCTATCTGCCAAAGCATGATCAGAGCAGAAAACATCCTCAATCAATTTAGTCAAGCTCCCCATTTGGCGATTGCCTTGTTCTGAGAACATCTTGTGTATTACCACATTTGAAGCTCCAGTTGGAGCTTCATTCACATTCGGGGACAGCTTCTTTCAAAGAACTGACCTTCTGACTATGCCAAGAGGAGCAGGGCTAAGATCTTTTTTCAGCTGGAAGTTACACATTACGTATTTAAAGTGTGTGGTCATTTCAGATCTGTATAAGGCAGGGGTGGGAAAAGCTATGCCTTACAAGGCTCCTAAGTATATCTCCAATCCCGTAAGTCCAACTTGGTTGGTACTAGATTTACTCTTATGTAAATATTTATCTGACATCTTTGTACATCTGACTATAGAAGAGTACCACTACAATATTTTAATGTTTATTAATCTAAAATCCAGGCCATTTTAATCTGGTTATGTTTAGCTATCACACCAAAATCAATTTAATTATAGTGTTTAAAGATCCTAGATTGTCCAAATATGGCAACTATGAAAATAAAACATTAGCCAAAAAGAAAAGTTTGTGTGTTAAGATACTAATCTTTCTCTCATACTTTTTTTTCTCTTCCTTGCTGTTTCTCTACTAATTTATATCTGTGAATCTCTCAATCATCATTTTTATCTAATTTACAAATCCACACGTTTCTTATAACTCTGTGATGGCAAATGCCTGGTACTTATGTCACTCCCTCCCTTCTTATACCCATGTCAGATATCATTAAACGATGACAATAATCCCTCCTACTGAGCTGTGGATTTGGCTTCAGAGTCCATCTCAACACAGTAGTCTAAGCACTATTAATCTTATAGAACTGGATCATAAACTTTAATCTGTTTGCTATTCCTGCTACTTCAACATTCTCAAACACTGTTAGAAGTAGAAGATAGAAATGAAAAATGAAAGACTAAATTCAATAAAACCTGTTAACTTAGGTTATCATAGCCACTGATTGATGAAAAGGATTAAAATGCTTTAGGAAGAACATTTATATTGAGTGTTGTACTAGACAACTTCTAACAGTAGGCCATTCTGCCTTTGTATGAATGTTTCCAAGTACAATTAATTTACTTTTTGATAAAATAGCTTATTACATGATTAAAAACCCTGAAGTTTAGAAAGAGTTTCCTTATATTGCCCGAAAGTTGCTTTCCTTATAACTCCACCTATTTGCCTTGCATTCCTTCAATTGAATGCATTCCTTGCATTCAATTTGATGAGTTTTGAAAATTGAGTAACCCATGTAACTATCACCTAATACAAGATGTAGAACATTCCTATCACCGAGAAATCTTCCCCAAGCCCACATTGATTGAACTCCTTGCCTCTCACCTCCCAAAGAGAAACACTGCCTCATTTCTATCACCATGGATTAGTGTATTAGTCAGAGTTCTCCAGAGAAACAGAACTAATAAAATATATATAGATTTAGATAAGAGGAGATTTATTGTAGGAATTGGCTTACATGGTTACAGAGACCAAGAATTCCCAAGATCTGTTGTCTGCAAGAAAGGCTAGTGGTGTAATTCAGTTCAATTTGGAAGGTCTGAGAATCAGACTTGGTGGAAGGTCTGAGAATCAGACTGGTTGGTATAAGTCCTGATATGAATCTAAAAGCCCAAGAACAGGGAACACCAATGCAGGAGAAGATGACTATCTCAGCTCAAGCAGAGAGAGTGAATTTGCCCTTTATCCACCATTTTATTCTATTCAGGCCTTAAACAGGTTGGCTCACGCCCACCCCCATTGGTGAGGCAATCTTCTTTACTCTGTCTACTGATTCAAATTCTAATCTCTTCCAGAGGCACCTTACAGACACATCCAGAAATAATGTTTTACCAGCTATCTGGGTATCCTTTAGACCAGAGGTCTCCAACCCCCGGGGCCGCAGACTGGTACCAGCTATCTGCAGGGCTCACTCTCTTATCTCTCAAGTATGTGCCCAGATGTCACCTTCTCACTGAGGGTTTTCCATGACGACTCTGCTTGAAATTGAAATTTGCCCCCATCCCTGCCCCAGACCAGCACAATCCCTTCTTATCTTCTATTTTTATTTTCCTCCTTATAACACTAAACACCAACTGACTATATATTCTTTTTTTTTTTTTTTTTTTTTTTGCGGTACGCAGGCCTCTCACTGTTGTGGCCTCTCCCATTGCGGAGCACAGGCTCCGGATGTGCAGGCTCAGCGGCCATGGCTCACGGGCCCAGCCGCTCCGTGGCATGTGGGATCTTCCTGGACCGGGTCACGAACCCGTGTCCCCTGCATCGGCAGGCGGACTCTCAACCACTGCGCCACCAGGGAAGCCCTGTTGGAATATTTTAAATCACAGTTTAAATTTCATTACCTGTGATTTGTCTGTTCATATTTTCTGTTTCTTCCTGGTTCAGTCTTGGAAGGTTGTACTTTTCTAAGATTTTGTCCATTTCTTCTAGGTTGTCCATTTCATTGGCATAGATTTGCTTGTAGTAGTCTCTTATGATCCTTTGTATTTCTGTGGTGTCAGTTGTAACTTGTTTTTCATTTCTAATTTTATTGATTTGAGTCCTCTCCGTTTTTTTCTTGATGAGTCTGGCTAACGTTTCATCAATTTTGTTTATCTTCTCAAAGAAACTGCTTTTAGTTTTATTGATCTTTGCTGGGTTTTTTTTCATTTCTATTTCACTTATTTCTGCCCTGATCTTTATGGCTTATTTCCTTCTACTAACTTTGTGTTTTCTTTGTTCTTCTTTTCCAGTTGTTTTAGGTGTAAAGTTAGCTTGTTTATTTCAGATTTTTTTGTTTCTTGAGGTAGGATTGTATTGCTATAAACATCCCTCTTAGGACTGCTTTTGCTTCATCCCATAGGCTTTGGGTCATCATGTTTTCATCGTCATTTGTTTCTAAGTATTTTTTGATTTCCTCTTTGATTTCTTCAGTGATCTCTTGGTTATTTAGTAGCATATTGTTTAGTCTGCATGTATTTGTGTTTTTTACAGTTTTTTTCCCCCTGTAATTGATTTCTAATCTCATAGCATTGTGGTCAGGAAAGTTGCTTGATATGATTCAATCTTCTTAAATTTACCTAAGCTCACTTTGTGACCCAGCATTTGATCTATTCTGGAGAATGTTCCATGTGCACTTGAGAAGAAAGTGTATTCCACCACTTTCGGATGGATTGTCATATAAATATCAGTTATGTCTACCTGGTCTTATGTGTCATTTAAGGCTTGTGTTTCCTTATTAATTTTCTGTCTGGACCATCTATCCATTGGTGTAAGTGGGGTGTTAAAGTCCCCCACTATTTTTGTGTTACTGTTGATTTCCCCTTTTATGGCTGTTAGCATTTGCCTTATGTCTTGAGGTGTTCCTGTGTTGGGTGCATAAATATTTACAATTGTTATATTTTCTTCTTGGATTGATCCCTTGATCATTATGTAGTGTCCTCCCTTGTCTCAGTCTTTATTTTAAAGTCTATTTTGTCTGATATGAGTATTGCTATTCCAGTTTCCTTTTGATTTCCATTTTCATGGAATATCTTTCCATCCCCTCACTATCAGTACGTATGTGTCCCAGGGTCTGAAGTGGGTCTCTTGTAGACAGCATATGTATAGGTCTTGTTTTTTTTTTTTTTTTTTTTAGGTCTTGTTTTTATATCTATTCAGCCAGTGTGTGTCTCCTGGTTGGAGCATTTAATCCATTTACATTTAAGGTCTTTATTGATATGTATATTCCTATTACCATTTTCTTAACTGTTTTGGGTTTGTTTTTATAGGTCTTTTTCTTCTCTTGTGTTTTCTGCCTAGAGAAGTTCTTTTAGAATTTGTAGTAAAGCTGGTCTGGTGGTGCTGAAATCTCTTAGTTTTCACTTTTCTCTAAAGCTTTTGATTTCCTCATCAAATCTGAATGAGATCATTGCTGGGTAGAGTAATCTTGGTTGTAGGTTTTCCCCTTTCATCACTTTAGGTATATCCTGCCACTCCCTTCTGGCCTGCAGAGTTTCTGCTTAAAGTTCAGCTGATAACCTTATGGGGATTCCCTTGTATGTTATTTGTTGCTTTTCCCATGCTGTTTTTATTATTTTTCCTTGTATTTAGTTTTTGTTAGTTTGATTAATATGTGTCTTGGCATGTTTCTTCTTGGATTTACCCTGTATGGGACTCTCTGTGCTTACTGGACTTGATTGACTATTTACTTTCCCATGTTGGGAAGTTTTCAACTATACTCTCTTGTATTCTCAGACCCTTTCTCTTTCTCTTCCTCTTCTGGGACCCCTAAAATTCAAATGTTTGTGGGTTTAATACTGTTCCAGAAGTCTCTGAGACTATCCTCAATTCTTTTCATTCTTTTTTCTTTATTCTGCTCCATGGCTGTTATTTCCACCATTCTATCTTCCAGCTCACTTATCCATCCTTCTGCCTCAGTTATTCTGCTGTTGATTCCTTATAGTGTACTTTTTATTTCCATTATTGCATTGTTCATTACAGTTTGTTTTTTATTTAGTTATTCTAAGTCCTTTTAAAATGTTTCTTGTATTTTCTCCATTCTATTTCTAAGATATTGGATCATCTTTACTGCCATTATTCTCAATTCTTGTTCAGGTAGTTTGCCCATTTCCTCTTCATTTATTAGGTCTTGTGGGTTTTTATCTTGCTCCTTTGTCTGCAAGATACTTCTCTGTCTTCTCATTTTGTCTAACTTACTGTGTTTGAGGTCTCCTTTCTGCAGGCTGCACAGTCATATTTCCTCTTGCTTCTGGTGTCTGCCCCCAGTGGATGAGGTTGTTCCAGTGGCTTGTGTAGGCTTCCTGGTGGGAGGGACTGGTGTCTATGTTCTGGTGGGTGGAGCTGGATCTTGTCCCTCTGATGGGCACAGCCACCTCAGGTGGTGTGTTTTGGGGTATCTGTAGGCTTAGTACAACTTTAGGCAGCCTGTGTGCTGATGGGTGGGTTTGTTTTCTTGTCTTGCTTGTTGTTTGGCATGGGGCATTCAGTACTGGAACCTGCAGGCAGTTGGGTGGAGCCAGGTCTTGGAGTTGAGATGGAGACCTCAAGGAGAGCTGTTGCTGTTTAATATTCCCTAGGACCGGGAATTCTCTGACATTCCAGCATCAGGGACTCACTGTTCCCTCCCCAGAGGCTCAGGCCTGACACCCAGACTGGGAACCAAGACCCTGCAAACCACACGGCTTGGCAATAAAAGGGAAAAAAAGAGAAAAGACAGGAAAAAAACAAATGAAAACACACAGACCAAAAATACCACACACACATACAAAAAAAGAAACACAAACAAAAACAGGGAAAACAAGGGAGCAACCAGCCCATCAAAAGAACCCAAAAATGAAATCAAACGTTTAAAAATCAAATTAACCAGAACAAAAAATAAAAGACAAAACAAAAGCAGAATGCAAACTGAAGGAAAAAAGGAAGAAACAAAACAAACACACAAAAATGATATAAAAAGATAAAACAAATAGAACAAAGGAAGAAAGATATAAACAAAATTGAATAAAGGAAAAAAAAAGAAAACAAGGAAAAAATACAGAACAACAAAAATGTAACATAGAAATAGAAATATAAAAAAATTTTTTAAAATGAAATGAAAATAACAATATTAAAACAACAACAGAACAGAACAAAACAAAACATAAAAAATAGTAATAATTATATTTTCCTGGTGTCTCAGCTGTCCATGTCCTTGCCCCCACTGTGAGTTTAGGCCAACTCCGCCATTACCTTGGGGTAATGGAGAGAAGGAAGTATATATCTGTTTTTAGATAGCTTTGTTCTGAATTTTGAGGATAGTTTGACCATTGCAATCCAAAGCAAAAATTAGTGAAGTGAAGTTTTCAAAAGATTTGAAGAATAAAACAACTTCCACTGCGTATTTGATTAGGTTTTTAAATATTTGGGATCAGAAAGGCAAAACTGTGCATATACTTGCATATGTTATCACCAAGTGTTGATCTTTTATTTAATAAACAACTTTGCCAAGAGATTAACTTTTCCTCATTATTCTCTCCTAAGAGAAGGAGAAGTAGAAGGTATGGAAATACATGCTGTTGAAGCCAACACAAACTATGTCATTACATATATATCTTTCAGGTTCTCAACAAGGAATAAATTGTGTTTTATTATCCCACTTTTATAAGAGGGGACCATGTGGCTTAGAAATATTTTTAGAAACTTGATTAAGATCATGCATCTAAGATATGGTAGAGTTAAGATTCAAATCCAGGTCTATATCACTGATTAATTCATCCAAAAGTATTTATTTACTATGTGCCAGGAACTGTGTTAGATGTTACAGACCCAAGAGTGAACAAAGCCAGGCGTTGTCCCTGTGCCCAAGGAATTTACAGTCTGGTTGGGGATATTAGCCTTAATCAAAGGATGACACAAATTACATACATTGCTATGGTAATTAGTGCTCCAAAGGAAAGTTAAAGGATGCTGCAAGAGCTTATAATGGGGAGTTTGATTTCATCAGTGGGGGATAGGAAAGGCTGTTGTGAGGAAGTGGTGGCTGAGTTCACTCTGACAGTGAGTGCAGAGGCCAGTAAAGTCTGGTCCAGGCAGATGCATCAACTTACTCAGGGAAAGCTCTTGGGCTGAGGGAGCTTGAGGTTAAAGGAGAGGAGCCTTGTTGACTTTTGGTCATTTGGTTAGGATTTTGGTCTTTATCTCAAGAGTAATTAGAAGCTATTGAAAGTTTCAAAGTTGATTTATGTTTTGAAAAGGTGCCTCTTTCTGCTTGTAAAACACTCAGCTGGCCACATTTTCACTTACTTTTCAACTGGTAACTGTAGGCACGCTTGGGGGAAAAGAAGTTAGCTTATGTTTATACCCCTCTCAATGTTTCTAATTTTCAGTTTGTAAGAAATAAAGAAAATGAATTATAAAATTTCACCTCAACTCTTGAAAGGGAGATTCCATAATTTCAGAACTTGGATGAGAAGACAAAACACTAACAATGTGACGTTGATCAAGATATTTCTTTGGCATTTCCTTTCAGCCTCCACATAGACATTTGAGCCTAGTTTTTATACAATGGACATTACTAATTTCCTCTAGCTCCTCTATGTGCTTGCACGAAAGAGGAAAAACATGTCTGAAAGGCTAATAAAAGAAATAGTGAAACACATAGTTGAATGGTTAAAATATTAAGTGTTTCAAAATGGTAAAATTTGAAACTCTGCGTAAGAGACTGAGTATGAATGATTTAAAAAAATGAAGACATTTCGATTTGTTTCTGAAAAAAAGAAATGGAAACATTCTGCTTAAATGTTTATTTTCTCTTTTTTTCAAAATTTTGATGTTTCATTGCTGTTATTTTTATTGTATGAGATAATATTTGATATTTCATTAACATTGGATATATTTTTAAACATAAACTTTGTCTTTAAAAGAGTCTTCTGTGATATAGAAGTGATGTAGCAATCAGTTGACCTTAAGTTCAAATGTAGATCAGAATATTAATTTTCAAGTTACAGAATTCCTAGCAAAGAGTGGTGTGGTTATAGCTATGAAAACACTCCAAATATATGATAAACAGAAAGAAACAGTAAATATCAGCAGTAACAAGCTTATGAATTACTTTAATTCTATAGTTTTATGATCAAATTTCCTGTTTTCTAAGAGAACCAAAAATATGTTAAAACATGACATGAACAGAACATTTAGTTGTTGGTGAAAGTTATAATTTATATTTTGTAGAATTGCACAAAGAAACATGAATGACAATACAGACAAGCGAGTGATTTGGGGAAATGATTAGACTTAGAATAAAGTGCTTGCAACACTGGGCTAACAGCATGAAGTTAGTTACTGTTAAAATACCAAAAAAAAAAAATTGCTTTCCTGAGGCTAGCTAAGTGACTAAGAGTGAGGAAACAGCTTGGGTCAAATCCAGATTAAAATCTTTGTGTTCAGACAATCTGAAAGCTTCCTTTTCCCTTTATTGCGTATTTCATGAAAGAATAAGCTATATCATATGTTAAAATATCTGCTATTCCCTCTTTAAGAAGTTAGTTTCAAAACAATCCATTGTCTACTTCCACTCAGAAGTATTTAAACATATTTAGTTCACAACATTGCTCAGGTTTGTGTTCAAAAGTAGGTAATGAAGAAGCAAGGAGAAAAGAGTTCACTTGAGTTGATAACTATCACTAAGAAAAATTTGAGATGTATTCAAATTTATATGTAAGTTTCACTAATTTTTATTTGAATTTTAAATGTAAAAAATTCTGCTATTCAAAAGTATTTCACCTCTAGAGTAAATAACATTCAAAGATTAAAAAATATTTACACTTTGAACTCTACAAATATTAGTCCCTTGAAAGATTTTTTCAGTTACAAAATATTTCTGTTACTAGTATCAGATGTTCAGACTCTACAACAGTTGGGAATTTAGGAAATTAATTATTCGTGTACAAATTCCCCCTCATAAATTTTGGCTGCCTTCACGGAAGGCTTTCACCAAGTGCTATCCAATTTTCACCTCTCCTTCATTCTCATGCTCTCTTATGAAAACAAAAGGAAGAAGAAAAAATAAATCTAAGATTAAATGACTCTTCCACCAATTCACACTCAAAGTTAAAAAAGAACATTTGGGGACCCCATAATACACCTATCTTCCCCCAAAAATGTATCAAGAAAATTGGAAACAATTATTGTTAAACATAAAAACATAGACCTAATTTCCTATACCTTTGCTGAAACACAACTGGTCTTTTAAGAGAGTGAAAATATAACTGACAAATACAGTATTTGTCTTTCTTTTATTTCACTAATCATAATAAAACAGACCAGTGAATATAGCAAACAGAAGCACACTCAGAGATACAGAGAACAAATTAGTGGTTACCAGTGGGGAGAGGGGTGGGGGAAGGGGCAGGATTAGGGAAGGGGATTAAGAGATACCGGCTGCTAGGTATAAAATAAATAAGATACAAGGATATAATGTACAGCACAGGGAATATTACCAATATTTTAGAATAACTTTATATGGAATATAATCTATAAATATATTGAATCACTGTGTTATACACCCGAAACGAATATAGTATTGTAAATCAATTATACTTCAATTGAGAAAAAAGAGAGAGTGAAAATAAATAGTTTGTATTATTACAGCCTTTTGGGGAAACATCAAGCATCACCTGTGGTTTTGCTCTGGTAGCAAAATGAAATGGCAAGTTTCTATTAACGTATGTGGGACTCTCTCACCCCCTGCCGGAATGCTTCAGTCACCCCTCCACTTGCTTGGTGGATATTTATGATCACAATGTGTGATTCTTCTGGTGAAGATTTCTGGAGGTTTGTGATGGAAAACGGAACATTGAGGGAGTTTTCAGTACAAAAACTAAAGTACTGTTGAGGAGAAAGTCCTTGCCTATAGAAACCAGTTGCCAAAGACCTAATCATTCATTTCCTTCATCTGTTATTTTCAAACAGTTGTTTTACTTAACTAATAACATTGTTGTTGCAATGTTAATTTTAAAATTTAATGTTCAGCTTTCAACAGGATCAAAATAGCATGGCAGAGTTCAGTGGAAGAAGAGAAATACTATATGCATCATCAAGGCCTTTATATCTTTAGAGCAAGTTACCAGTGACACATACAGTCACCACGTCTAACAGGTGTTCCAAGGGGATGCTTTTACCTGCTGCATTTTATTTGTCCTATAGAACTTAATTTGTGTTAACAGATTTAAGAAAATAGACGTTTAAGGAAAACACAGGTAAATTAGACCCCTTCTCTCTAGCGTGATTAAAATGTTTCCTTTACAACCGTAGGTTCTTACTTAGGACTATGACCAATATTCTTACTTTCTCCAGGAAGCTAGTTGAAAGTGTTTAAATATCTAAAGTTAGAACAATAAAAAAATTATTCAAGTATAAAATAATACTTCAATGGATATATTATAGCAAAACAAATTACAGTCTCCAGTGGGATTGGATACCATGACCTGAAAAATTATATACTGTATTCCAACAGTGAGAAAAAAATTTAATTAAATATTCACATTTTAAAAAATATATATCAAGCTACTTCAAACCTTTTCCCCAGCAACACTTTAGTATGTATACTGAGCTGGTCATCTTAAGATCATGGTAAGAAATCTTCTAATGCTCTGTTTTTGTTTTTGTTTTTTGCGGTACACGGGCCTCTCTCTGCTGTGGCCTCTCCCGTTGCGGAGCACAGGCTCCGGATCCGCTCTCATTGGCCATGGCTCACGGGCCCAGCCGCTCCGCGGCATGTGGGATCTTCCTGGACCGGGTCACGAACCCGTGTCCCCTGCATCGGCAGGCGGACTCTCAACCACTGCGCCACCAGGGAAGCCCCTAATGCTCTGTTTTAATCACAGAAAGATTAAATACATTTCAAGTAATTCATTTTACTAATAAACAAATCAGAGAACAGAAAATTTCTTGAAAGTTTTTATTTTTTAAATTATCTTATTCTTTCAAGTTAAGACCTCTGTATCTTTAAATTTATCTTCACTGGAATATTCTATGCTGTTCAAATTAATGCTTATGGGTCTCAGGTGTCTTAATAACATACAATTGTATAAGATAGAAAATTGTTGATCATGGTATGTCATAGTTTTACGGGGAATTTATTTTAATTGAAAAATGTGTTTATCCAGAATTAACAAAATATAGGAAATTGAGCCCTGCCATCTACTAACTCTTTGATATGTTGTTTAATCTCTTTGATCTCCAAATTTCTCACCTAATGAGTGGAAATTGTAATAAGCAACATCATAAAGATGTTGTTAAAATTATGAGACTTATAAAGTATAATGTCTGCTACATGATTTATTATTGTAGTTGCTATTTTCACCTTTTGACAGTATAAATATAATATGGTATTTCATTTTGTTAATTTGCCTGACATATAAGAAACAAATAAATTTCCAGTACTATTTATAACCCAAATTTATGAAAAAAACTGTTGTCCTGAAGTACATAAAGCTGAAAGACATCCTTCATAACAAAACTGCATATTATCATTTCAGGAATAGTGAAAACACATGGCTGGCAATAGAACACTAAAATATGTCTGGTATTGTCTCATTCAGAAATAGAGGTAATTTTTCATAGTTCTGAAAACATCAAAGAATGGATGGAGTTAGGAGAAATATAACATATGCATTTCTATAATTGTGTAGTTATAGACCAGTAAAAGTGAGTCTATACGATGAGGCAATTACATGGACATTTAAAAAAAATAAAAACTAATTTAATACCAAAATCTTCTCTTTTTTATCTAGATATTTTGACTAAAAGACTACCTCAGCAATAAATTATCTAATTTAAGTACGCTATTTATTCCATTTTCTTTGCTAATATAGTATTTACCTATTGTTTGTTATGATTGTTGAGTTACTGTTGAGATAATAGACAATATATATACCTTGATGTATAATATATTTCAAAGAAAAATGTAGAATATGGAAAAATTTTGCTTTCTTCATGTAGTTTCTTAATCATGTATTTTGACTATTCCCCAAAGGAAATAATAATTTAAAAAACACACCTCAGATTTTCAGTTTCTATTTTTCAGTTTTTCCTTTGCTTATTTAGAACTGACCCTGAGCAAAACAAACAAACAAACAAAACCCAAAAAACAAAAAACTGTGGAGTGGATTTGTTCTGTTTTCCTCCTAGTTTCCTTTCCCATATTTGACACTATTTATCTACAGGCGCCAGAGCTTGTCCTTGGAGTTGTTTTTCCAGTAGTGGTGATGGATTTACATTGATCCATCCACACTCATTGGCTCAATCACTTGTGGACACCATCCTGTACTCGTTGGACACCAGGTCAACATCAGGGTTCTGGTTTTGCCTTGGAGCTGAGTAAAATGAACTGTCCCACATGTAGACTTCACTCAGCTCATCCCAGGTAAAACAAAAGTAGGGGTGCCCTTTTCCCAACCATCCTTCCTAACTCTTCTGACAAACCACCAATGTGCCTGAGCTCTAAGAATTCTAGGGAAGTTGCCTGTATTTAACCCTGTTCTCTTCTTTACAGGTAGGACTTGGAGCCCAAAACTTATGAGAAAAACCTCCAAGTGATGTGCATTTTAAAAAGAAAGCCCAGAAATTACAACTCCATACAAGTGAGTAAGATATCTTTTTAATGTTCTCTAGGTAACTGTTTACTTCAGCTGTTCACTGTCCTACTAAAGGTAGTGATGTCTTCAGTGTTATGCAGGAGTCCCCCTCACCTCATGTTGCCTTGTATCATTTGCCTTTAATAAATTCATATTCTTGCGTTCATTTACTTAACTTTTACATTTCCAGACAACCTAGTCATTGGAGAACTCATATTTCTGAGTTCCTTGCTTAAACAATATTTAGCCAGCTGAAGCGTTCAATTATCAGACTTTATATTAGCTTTAGGTTAAGAATTCTTAAAACAATAGAAGTATTATCAAATAATTCACTTCCTGTCTCTACAAAAGATATTGATTGCCCTTTATAAAAACATAGACTGTTGTAATGTGTTCATCTTTGTATTTTCCTAATGTTTACATGTAGCCCATTCTTCATTCCAGAAGATGAAATCCCTTGATTTCATGATTAGAAAATAAGTTTTCTCATTTTCTCCTGAGTACATTTTACACTGTGTATATTTAATGCTGCTTGTGGAAAAGAAAGACCTAATTTTTTCTTCAATTGGTAAAATAGAGAAAAAAATAGGTAATAATCTAAACACACTATGCTATCCCAGGCAAAATAATATAGGAATGCCACACTAGTCTAATCCATAGTTTGTCTAGCATAATGTTCAATTTCTTAGAGAGGAAATTTCGAACATAAATGAGTGACATAGATGCCTTTGATCTTTTAATTTTACTTTTATTTACTTTATTGGTAACATTATAACAATATTAAGAATAATAAAACTGGAGTACGCTTATCCAGGGTCTTTAATTCTAAATGATTAAAATGTATTTCACCTTTTACATTTTAGTTGTTATATTTGCTTATCTTTTAGTTGACAAGTAAAATCATTTAAATTAGCCAAAGACAGAAAATTAAGAGAATTTTTGATGATTTTTAAAGAAATTTGAAACAGTCTCAAACTTACAGAAATTTGTAAGTATAATACAAAACTTTTTTTTGTCCTGAATCATTTGAGAATTGGTTGCTGATATGATATTATGTCACACCCCAAATACTTTAGTGCAGCCATCCCCAAACTTTTTGGCACCAGGGATCAGTTTCGTGGAAGACAATTTTTCCACAGACGGGGCAGGTGTGGGGTGAGGTCCAGGTGGTAACACGAACGATAGGGAGG
This sequence comes from Lagenorhynchus albirostris, assembly GCF_949774975.1. Taxonomy (NCBI): domain Eukaryota; kingdom Metazoa; phylum Chordata; class Mammalia; order Artiodactyla; family Delphinidae; genus Lagenorhynchus; species Lagenorhynchus albirostris. Next base: position 77,879,569 of record NC_083106.1, on the reverse strand, counting down.
ATGGTTCAGGAGGTAATGAGAGCGATGGGGAGCGATGGGGAGTGGCAGGTGAAGCTTCGCTCACTTGCTGCCACTCATCTCCTGCTCTGTGGCCTGGTTCCTAACAGGCCGTGGACTGGTACTGGTCCATGGACTGGGGGTTGGGGACCCCTGCTTTAGTGTATATTTCCTACAAGTAGGGATATTCTCCAACACAACCACAATGCAGTCATCTAAGTCTGGACATTAACTTTGATAGTTTACTACCATCTAATCCTTAGACTTCACTCAAGTTTCCCAATTATCCCAATGTTCTTTATAGAAAAAAGACAGTTTACCAATACATTGTATATTTAGTTGTGTCTCATATTATCCTTCAATTTGAAAGAATTTCCCAGTTGTTCTTTGTCTCTTATGACTTTGTTATGTTTGAATTTTGTTGTTACTTTCTAGAATGTCCCTCAACTTGGATTTAGCTAATGTTTCTTTCTGATTAGATTCAGCTTCTGTGCATTTGGCAGAAATATGACAGAAGTTACACTGTGTTCTTTTAACTGCCTCCTATAAGGTGGCACACATTTAAAAATTTTTCCTATTACTGATAATATTTACTTTTATCACTGGAATGATGTGGTATCTGCTAGGCTGCTCCACTGTAAAATGACTCCTTTTCTCTTTGTATAAATAAATATTTTGTAGGAAGGTAGCATGTAACTATGTAATTATCCTGTTCTTTAGAAAACTTTCAATTTATTTAATTATATTAGTTGAATTCCTAGTTCCTATTTTGCTGAATGAGTTATAATCTATTACTCTAAATGTTCATTTTCATGCTCAAATTATCTCCAGTTTAGTCAATGGTTTCCGTGAAATTTAGGCTTGCTTCTTGGTCCTTTTAAAAAAGTGCCCTTTGAGCCAAGAATGTTAAGTGAGGAAAAATAGTCTTTTCAATAAACAGTGTTGGGAAAACTGTATATTCACAAGCAAAAGAATGAAATTGGACTCCTATCTTATTAACTTCAAAAATTAACTTGAAATAGATTAAAGACTTAAAGGAAAGTCTTGAAACCATAAAACTCCTAGAAGAAAACCCAAGGAAAAATCCTCTTGACAAGGGTCTTAGTAATGAATTTTTTGGATATGACATCAAAAGCACAAAGGGAAAAAAGCAAAAATAAATAAGTGGAGCTACATCAAACTAAAAAGCTTCTGCCCAGGAAAGGAACCAATCAATAAAATGAAGGGGCAGCCTACAGAACAGAAGAAAATATTTGAAAACCATACATAAGGTAGTGGGTTAATATCCAAAATACACGAGGTCATCTTACAACTCAATAACAAAAAAATAAACAAAAACAAATCATCTGATTAAAAAATGGGCAGAGAACCTGAATAGACATTTTTCTAAAGAAGACATACAAATGACTGGCAGATACATGAAAAGGTGCTCAACATCACTAACCATCAGGGAAAAGCAAATCAAAACCACGGGGAGATATCACCTCACCCATGTTAGAATAGCTATTATCAGAAAGACAAGAGGATGTTGGAGAAGATACGGAGAAAAGGGAAACTTTGTGCACTGTTGGTGGGAATGTAAATTGGTACAGCCACATGAAAAACAGTATGGAGATTCTTCAAAAAATTAAAAATAGAACAACTATACGATCCAGCAATTCCACCTTTGGGTATATATCTGAAAGAAATAAAATCACTATCTCAAAGAGCTATCTATACCCCCATATTCATAGCAGCATTATTCACAGTAGCCAAGGTATGGAAGCAACCAAAGTGTCATCAACAGATGAATGGATAAAGAAAATATGAGAGAGAGAGACAGACAGACAGACACTGGAATATCATTCAACCATAAAAATAAGGAAATTCTGCTATTTGTGACACATGGAAGGACCTTGAGGACATTATGCTCAGTGAAATAAGTCAGTTAGAGAAAGACACATACTGTATGATCTCACTTGTATGTGGAATCTAAAAAAAGCTGAACCCATGGAAACAGAGTAGAAAGGTGACTGCCAGGGGCTGAGGGTCGGAGGAAATGGGACGATATTGGTCAAAGGATACAAACTTCCAGTTATAAGATGAATAAGTTCTCGGGTCTAATGTACAGCATGGTGACTCTAGTTAATGATACTCTATTATATACTTGAAAGTTGCCAACAGAGTAGATCTTAAATGTTGCCGAAATATGCAGAAACAAAATTATAGTTATGTGAGGTGATGGCTGTGTTAACAAATCTTATTGTGGTAGTCATGCCACCATATGTACATGTATCAAATCATCATGTTGTATACCTTAAACTTACACAATGTTATAAGTTAATTATATCTCAATAAAGTTATAAAACAATGAAAAGTCCTCTTCATTCTTTGGGTATTTTCTACCACCACAAAATGTTAGTTCTTAAATTTTCTGGCACAACGTGCTCCATTCTGTATTTTCCCTGCCCCAGCTGTGAAGTTGGCTATTCCTCCAATGCTCCTTTGATTGAAGAATGACAATTAGAAGTAGCAATCTGAGGGTTACATTTGCCTATTGTTATTGGGTGCTGCTGCTCCCAGGCCATTTTGGTGGACAAAGCTATATTAACTTTGACATCTACCTATATAAGTATTGAAATGCATGAGTTTACATTGCAATATTCAATTTCAAACCAATGCTACAGGGTCCGTCCTAGTTTTCTCACTTTCCATATTGTTCGCCCACCATGAGAAATCTGACTACCATTAGCCTTAATGTATTGATTATTTAACCAGTCTCCTGCCTGTTAACCAACATCCCCTTGCCAGTGCTTCCCCTCCGCTGCATAGATGCCCTCCCCACCTGCTCTGGGCTCCAACACAACCAACATGGGCATTGTTCTCACCACACTGGGCCCCGACACCCACACTGGGCAGCCCTCGTTACCCTGCTCAGGCTTTGATACCCACCTCTGAAGCACTGCAGCTCCCCTGGCTTGCTTGATGCTCCCTGATGATTTGGAGTCTAAATTGCCTGTAAAAGAAAGGGAACAGGAAGAGGAAGGGTCATCTTTGTATTTTAAAAATCTAATTTAATAAAATAACTTATTGTTTGACATTCTGTGGCACCCTTTGGGATGCCTTGTTCATCTTGATCTCACCACTACTGGACAGCTTAAGGGTGTTTCCTCTTACTTCTCTCTTGAAACACTTTTCTCTCTTGTTTTGTAAGGCAACATCTTAGATACTTTTTCTTTATTATTATTGACCACTTTCCCCCAATCGTCTGCATTTATTTCTTTTCTTGTACTCATTCATTAAATAATAACCTTCTCCAGAGTCCTGTCTTCAGGCTTTTTTTCCATGGGAGAGCTACTTGATGGGATTCAGCAATGACCTATACTATTTAAGCACAAAAATTAATTGCAATAAAAAACCATAATTACTGGGCCAGACTCATACACCCCATAACCTGGAGCCCAGGTGAGGCTCCTATTTCAGCAGCATAGCCCCATAATAACATGCATGGCCCCTGAACACAGTGTGGCCTTGGAAAGTAAGCTGCAAGTTTATCGGTGGTACAATGAGGTAACCCAAGTTCTCATGAGCATCGTTGTGGGTCTCAAGCACAGGCATAAGGTCAGAGCAACACAAAGTTTTGGTAAGGTGTTGGCAAGGACTTAGTTGTATGGACACTGATTTTCAAAGTTGGTAATGTATAGCCTGTGAGATGAGATGGCTCTTACCATAGGTTACCTAGCTCTTTTCAGAATTGAGAGAGTGGGTAGTAATCAAAGTTGTGTGAAAAGGGTGTGAGACCCCGATCAGGAGAGCCAAAGACAAATTCGGGGCTGCTGGCTGGCACTAGGAGTGTCTGAGAGGTGCTAAGCAAGACAGTGCTGGAATCCTGGAAGACAAGGCATGAAGACAGGGCATGTATGAGCGCCAGGGGTCAGAAAAAGTGATTATTTCACCCAGGCTGGCAGTTTGAGGTAATAATGCACTTTGTCATCATGAGCTGGTCACTGTTTCTCTTTACTATTTGGTGATGTTCTCTTTGTCTATCTAAAAAGGAAAAAAAAAAAATTCCGAAGTAACTTTTAGAAATATTTGTGCAAAAGTTAAAATTGAGATGAAAGTAAGGAATTCCAGCAATAAAACAAATTAATGTGTTAATCTCAACACAAATAAGAATATAACATTTCTATGTCTTGCATCACCTTTGTCATTGTTTTTGATGAATCAGTTTTAGATTATTTACTATCAAAGGAATAGCATGTAATCTATTCTTTTTTATTTGTTGGTTTTAAGAAAATAAGCTTATAGAACCACTTAGCAATTTCAGGGAAACAATTCTTCTTTTCACTATGATGTAACTTATTTGTAGCTTTACAGCTACATTAATGGGACAAAATAGCATATTTTAAAAGAAGTTGAACCAATCAAAGAAGGGATTTGCAAATTATTCTGGTATTGTCCTCATTTCATCTCCCTTTGGATGTAATCTCATTGATAGTGGAGTAAGGACAGAGTAAAAAGCCGGATGTAGAGGAAATAATAAAAAGAAAAACAAAAAAGGCTGAGCTCATCTTCAGCCTGGGCTGCATCTCATGCATCTCAGCACTGGTCATGTTTATCAGAGTTCCCAAGTATGGCAGTGACAAACCCTTTTTCCTGGCTTTTTGCCTTACACAGGATTAATAAGTAATGAGTTCATTATCTTAGGAAAGAGTGGTTCCATTATCACATTTTTTTAAACCATTTACTTTGGTTACTAGCCGTTATTGATTCATATTTGAGACACATAATATTATGACAGATATCTGTATTTATATCTATGAATCTCAAATCGAAGACAGAATGGCACAGCACACACACACGCATGCATAATGTATGTCTATGTATGTAAATATATTGTTATTATGCAAATGAATGATAATCATTTTCCAATGAGACCTTACCATTTTATCCTTTAAAATATTTATTTGATCTCATGGCTTGATTTGAAAAAGACCCGTTGAAGGAGGTCAACTGTAGAGGGTTTTTTAGAAAGTTAAGTTTTCTGATTTCTCACGTCCAATAAGTAGAAAGCATCACGTATGGGGTGGAGGCAGGGAGAGGAGTGGACAGAATGATGGAAGCTGAAAGCTGCTCAAGGTCCGCCTGCCCTGAAAGGTAGCTCACGGAGAGGAACACTGGTTTCATAGACATCTTTTCAAATTAGTCCTCCTCAGAGAACAACTGCCACCATTTTAAAACCTGCTATCTCTTTGCTGATTATCTGGGATAAAATCATCACAATTCTCTTCCTAATGAGAATTTTTTTTTTAATGTCGAAGGAGCAGAAGTAGCCACAGCATAGATGAAGGCATTTGTGTAATATCTAGTAAATATACCACCGTGCCTCATAAATATTAAGTTCAGGACAACTTTCATCCAAAAGTGGGATTAGTTTGATCCAAACCAGATGAATGAAGAGAGCAGCTACCGTGTAAATAGTTCACTTGTTACTTTTCCAGATAGAAAACAAGCTAACTATAAATAATTTGGGGGCTGTTTAAAAGGCTTTCATAGTTTTGTCAGGATAACATTAATTTTTGGAATCTTTAAAATGTAATATTTTCCAGAGGTAAACTCTAAAGGGTTAGATGAGCATACAGACACATAAAAATATTTTAAGTGATACAACAGTAGATTTCTTCCCTACACTTTTTCAGTTTTAGTCGGGGACTGGTTTTTCTAGATAATGTTTTTAAGACATTATGTTTAAACAGGTATAAAGAAGGCACTTTGTTTGTAGACCTAGTGGACCATGACATGTCCATAACGGAAAAAGGAATGTCTTTGTTGTATTTGCTTCAGACCACCATTCCCTGGCTATGTATCCATTGTCTACTTCAGCAAAAAACAAGCAGTGATGTTTTCAGTGAATAATGCCATTATGTAACCTTCCACCAATATGTGAATGGTCAGAGTGGTCCATCCAGTCCTTCTGCCTGCCTTTCCGCCCTTACCTTACCATTCCTTTACATCTGTGATGAGAAAGAGAAAAGAAAAGAAAGGAGCAGAGCAATGCTTTAGACGAAGTTTGAATCCCTTCCTCTCCAAAAAGAAAATTCATTTTGCAATTTGTCTCATTTTTCTTCTTCCCATTTTTTTTTTGTACTAACCCTCTTCTCTTTTAGGTTCAGTGCCTGTGTTGAATTTTCAACTCTCTCTACTTTCTCTTCCTGTCCTCCCTTGCATTCTGAAGACTGAGATCCTTTCAGTAAATGATAGTTTGAATTAGTTCTGTTTTTTAATCTTGAATCTTCATATCCACATGCCTTGGGATCCACATGTTTTATTGAACATTAGAATGAGATATTATCTTGAGACTAGGTTCTGTTTTATTTATTTGTATCCTTCCCTCTCTGATGAATGGAGAAGCTAGCACAGTGTTTGGCACATAATAAAAGGTGCTCAATAAATAATTGCTGAAAAAGGGAGTCACATACCTGAGTTCTAGTGCTGGCCCTCAGTAATTGAGCCACAGGGAACTTTAGTTTTTTCTGCTATAAACCTGGATGTGGACATTACGTAGTTGTTATCTTAACTAAATGAGATGACTTATCTAAAAAGTGACTTGCAGAGTTCCAAGGACACAGTAAGTCCTCAATAAATATTAGTTCCAGTCTCTGTAGGCTAGTCATTTAATTTTCATAAACTATACTCTCCTCTTTTGCACAAGAGGATTATAGTATTTCCTGGAACCTCCTGACAGGCTTGTTCTGAGGATTAAATAAGTTTAGGTTTGTGGAACTTCTTTTGCAATATTAAAAAAAATGATATAAATTTTTATTAAGGTATTGAAAATGTTTATCAAACAGATTCAAAAACTGATGGATTAAGGAATTTAAGAACAAGACTGCTGTTGAGTGATTCTTCTCTTTCAAGGACAAATCAGTATTTATACTTTTTAAAAAGGTGTTTATGATTACTTGTGGTCCGTTTGTCTAAAACACATAATGTGGTGACTAATTGCAGAGTTGTGAGGCAGTTCTGCTTGGGTTTCAGTTCTGGCTTTAGCACTTTCCAGATATATAATCTTAGGCCACATCTCAATGTTTTAGTTTCCCCATTTGTGAGATGGCCACAGTAAGAGCACTGACATTATGGAGTTGGGATGACTAAACGAGATAACGTGTAGAACTTGCTTTGAGCAGAGACTGAGGTGTACTAAGTACGTAGTATATGTCAGCTCTTGCTTTAAATAGAATCATCAATTTTTGTATGTTTTCATGGAACCCTGACAACTTTAAATTTTTGGTCAACTCCATTTTATACTCCAGCATGGAAGAAATATCACACTGTATTTTGATCAAAACTGAAGAAGCATAAATAAAAAAATGTATAGGGGCAAGGGGGATCTTTCACTTCAGTAAATTGACATTTTATATAAAAGATGAGATTTTGTAAAAAAAAAATTTAAATGATTATGACTCTCCATTTTAACTATCAATGATTCTAATAATATTGACGATCATTCTGCTGGGAAAAATGATTATGTCTTGGTCAATGTCCTCTTAGTTGAAATGAACAGGAACACACCTCAAATTGTGTAGGCTACAAAGGGGCTTTTGTGGACAAATACTAGGTATTTCACAGAATCCAAGATCAGCTAGGCCATGGGAGAACTTATTCCAGGAGTAGGTAGTACTCTCAGTTCTTTATTTCTACTTTTCTCTCTGTGCTCTGTAGTCATGTTCCCACCGAACTTGGTCCCCCTTGACGGGCTAGTACATGGTGTCAGGGAGGAAAGCATGGTTGCTGAGAGACCACCTTAATCCATGGGGCAGAGCTTGGAGAGAAGGGCTGGCTGTGTGCTGAGCAACCCAGAAGGTCTCTACTGTAGATTTCCACCTAAAATAAATGTATACTATAATGATGAACCAGGAAATCTTTCAGTGTCATACCTTTAAAAGGAAAGCACATTTTGATTTAAAAATATACCCAGAAGAGAAATAATAATGCTACCCTGCAATCTGCTGCATATATTGTTCCCAAATGGGAAGGATTAATTTGTTTACTGACTGAAAATGTATGAGATTCAATGTGTTTCTGATAAGTCTGTTTTGAATGGAATGCTCAGTACTTTTTAATATTCTTTTTTAAAGCCAAATGAAATATAAAAATTATTTGAATTTTAACCGTGGGCCAGGAAAAGGTGAGTGGCAAAATTCCTATAAATTTATAAACCCTCTATATTTCAAGTTGATCATTTGGTCTTTCAAGTAGAATTTGTGCTCCTGGAATAGCTATAATAACTCACTCATGTAAATTACCATTTTGTCACATCTTTAGTCTGCCCCCAAATTGTTTTTGGAGGCATCTTAATCTCTTCTGGCTTCATAGAAGTTGGCAGACAAGGCAGCAGGGAGCTATTGTGGGTTTGTCTGTTGATATAGGGCCAGAGCTTCTGCTCCTGTCCTGAATTAGGTTCATTGACAATATTCCCCTCACCACCTCACTCTTTCCCAGACTTTATTTAAAGAGTTTTAAGGTTCCGTTTGATGCAAAGAGCAGAGATTTGGGAAATGAGTAGGAAAGTCAAGATCTGGGAGAATGAGTGAGAGGAAGACAAAGGAAAAGATTGTTAAAGTTTAGGACTTTAAATAAATTTTCAGTGGCCTCATAACATCTTAGCACTTTAGTTCATAACCCTGAAATATGTATTATATGTATATATTTGGTAAAGATGTGTGTGTGTTCTATATATAATAAAACACATGGCATTAAATCTTTGGTTTTTTTTAGTAACACTTATAGTTTGCAAAGAAATAATAATATACAGTGTCTCTGGCTAAAATTACTCATATGAATTTAGCAATAATTATTAGAACATGCAGTCCTTTGGCAAATACACCATTAAACAAATTAGCAGACAGAGCCTCTACGATGGTTTATTTTGCATATTGATTTGATGGTTCATATCAAGTAGCACAAATAATTGATGATGTGGGTAAAATAAGCTGCCAGGGCCAAATTCATGAAGAATCTTTCATCAGGCATTTTAAAAGAGAGATGACCATTTAGAAAGATTTAGGCAGCCTTGGAGGAAACTTGCATTGGATGATTAGATCTGGCACTTTTATTTATTTATTTGGTTGCACCGGGTCTTAGTGGTAGCAGTCAGGCTCCTTAGTTGTTGCTTGCCAGCTCCTTAGTTGTGGCACATGGGTTCCTTAGTTGTGCCAGGTGGGATCCTTTAGTTGTGGCTTGCGGGCTCCTTAGTTGTAGCATGCGAATTCTTGGTTGTGGCATGCGTGTGGGATCTAGTTCCCTGACTGGGGATTGAATATGGGCCCCCTGCATTGGGAATGTGGATTCTTAACCACTGTATCACCAGGGAAGTCCCAGATCTGACACTTTTCTTTAAGTTACGGTCTATTTTCAAAATAATAGGAGATTTCATAATTTACCCCAGGCTGCTATTATTTTTGGTACTACACATATGACCTTTCAGGTTTGTTTTCTTTAATCAAATATCTGATTCTTCTTGGACAAAAGCCAAGGCTCTGTAGGTCTCCATCCCTTTAATTATAAAATGATCCTGTAAAAAGTGATGTTCTGTGATCATAAAAGGTCTTTCTCCAGATTTAAGAGCATCTAAAGAGCTGTGAATAGTAAACAAGTCTGTCTGCAAAGATCCATGGAGGGAGGTAATAAATTTATATTTTGAAAGTCAATAATTCTAGATGTCTGGGGTTTCATTGGGAAAAACTAAGATCACAACAGAGTTTGCTACAGAGAATCATGGAGGCAGAAGTAACAAAACAAGCAAAACAAAAGAGGGGCTCTCAAATTTAAAAGAACTATGTTTTGTCCTTTTCCTACATGTATTTACTTTTTATTACCTTTAAGATTTGCTGTTCTGAGTAAGCCAAACTGTGGGTCTTACTTTTCATTCTTGTCTTAGGCTTTCTAGGGCATTGGGTTTGTGCATGAATTTTGGTTATATTTACCAAAGGCAATATAGAGATTTTCTGAGAAAATGTCTATGATGAAAAGTGTTATAACTCAGTAATTTCAACACATATAATAATTTTTCCCCCAATCTGTAAGTTGCTTTAACCATGCCTATGCATCTGGCACATAGTAAATACTTTAAAAATGTTACTGAATAAATTAATTCTATTCAGAGAGAAGCCTCTCAGTATTTTAATAGAAAAGGCTTTCACAAAGACTGAGTCTGGGTATGAATTTATTCTGATTACTACTGCTCAGGTAAACAATTAGGGTGCTTGATTTATTTATCGTAAACAAGGCAAATATGTCCCAAGTTAACTCTATTTTAAAGAAATATTAATTCTTCTTTGTTTCAGCTCTTTTCCCTCTCTCCCACTGTTACCTAAAAACTGGGTTCACCTCTTGGTGGGTGTCAAGCCTAAAGACACAACCAAACCAAAGATTGGAAGAAGGAAGGTTTTATTAATTGTGGCAAGTATGGAGAACAGTGGACATCTTGCCCAAAGCAGTGTCTCTGCAAACAGCAAAATTTGGGACCTTTTAAGCTAAGGGTACATGCGTATTCATGAAGGGGTTTGGACAATTGACAGAATCTGAGCTTTAGTTGATGGGAGTCATGAGGGTCAGAAAAGATCAGCATTATCCTCCCTTAGGTTCCAGTTGATCTGGTGGTTGAGCATTCAGGCTAATGTTTATCATTGAAAGAGAACTGGGAGTCTTTACAACTGATATGTTATCTTTGCTGTTGTTACTTCTTTTGCCTGATAACAGTCCTTTGTTCCTGCATTCTTGTGTTCCCTTAAGATCATTAATTACTGAGACCTGTTCAAGGGCAAGCATTGTGGCCAGACTTAGATCACAAAATGGCTTAGGCCTAAAATGCCTTCTCTTATGTCAAGAAAACCATGCCTGGTTCTCTTTCTCTGGGGATGCCCTACCTTATCTGCTTATGTATCTTTTATGTTTCCATTGTCTCTCTTCTGCATGTTCTTCTTCCCTTTTCCTTGTGTCTTCTTTTCCCTTCCATGGTTCCCCTTTTTCTTTCCTATTCTTTCCCTCCCCTTAATGTCTTCCTTTTTTTAATGTAGTCATAAAAGAGAACAGACAGCAGAAGCAAGAATTACAATCTTGCAGTCTGTGAAATGAAAACCACATTCACACAAATATAGACAAAATGAAAAGGCAGAGGACTATGTACGAGATGAAGGAAGAAGATAAAACCCCAGAAAAACAACTAAATGAATTGGAGATGGGCAACCTTCCAGAAAAAGAATTCAGAATAATGATAGTGAAGATGACCCAGGACCTCAGAAAAAGAACGGAGGCAAAGATTGAGAATATGCAAGAAATGTTTAACAAAGACCTAGAAGAATTAAAGAACAAACAAACAGAGATGAACAATACAATAATTGAAATGAAAAATACACTAGAAGGAATCAATAGCAGAATAACTGAGGCAGAAGAACAGATAAGTGACCTGGAAGACAGAATGGTGGAATTCACTGCCACAGAACAGAATAAAGAAAAAGAATGAAAAGAAATGAAGACAGCATAAGAAACCTCTGGGACAACATTAAGCACAACAACATTCACATTATAGGGGTCTGAGAAGGAAAAGAGAGAGAGAAAGGACCTGAGAAAATATTTGAAGAGATTATAGTCTAAAAATTCCCTAATGTGGGAAAGGAAATAGCCACCCAAGTCCAGGAAGCACAGAGAGTCCCATACAGGATAAATCCAAGGAGAAACACACCAAGACACATAATAATAAAATTGGCAAAAATTAAAGACAAAGAAAAATTATTGAAAGCAACAAGGGAAAAAATGACAAATAACATAAAAGGGAACTCCCATAAGGTTAACAGCTGATTTCTCAGCAGAAACGCTGTAACAAGAAGGGAGTGGCAGGATATACTTAAAGTGATGAAAGGGAAGAACCTACAACCAAGATTACTCTACCCAGCAAAGATCTCATTCAGATTCGATGGAGACATCAAAAGCTTTACAGACAAGCAAAAGCTAAGAGAATTCAGCACCACCAAACCAGCTCTATGACAAATGCTAAAGGAACTTCTCTAAGTGGGAAACACAAGAGAAGAAAAGGACCTACAGAAACAAACCCAAAGCAATTAAGAAAATGGTAATAGGTACACACATATTGATAATTACCTTAAATGTGAATGGATTAAAAGCTCCAACCAAAAGACACAGGCTTTCTGAATGGATACAAAAACAAGACCCATATATATGCTGTCTACAAGAGACCCTCTTCAGACTTAGGGACACATACAGACTGAAAGTGAGGGAATGGAAAAAGATATCCCATGCAAATGGAAAGCAAAAGAAAGTTGGAGTAGCAATACTCATATCAGACAAAATAGACTTTAAAATAAAGATTATTACAAGAGACAAGGAAGGACACTACATAATGATCAAGGGATCAATCCAAGAAGAAGATATAACAATTGTAAATATTTATGCACGCAACATAGGAGCACCTCAATACATAAGGCAAATCCTAACAGGTATAAAAGAAGAAATTGACAGTAACACAGTAATAGTGGGGGACATTAACACCTCATTTACACCAATGGACAGATCATCCAGACAGAAAATTAATTAGGAAACAGAAGTTTTAAATGACACAATAGACCAGATAGATTTAATTGATATTTATAGGACATTTCATCCAAAAACAGCAGATTACACTTTCTTCTCAAGTGCACATGGAACACTCTCCAGGATAGATCACATCTTGGGTCACAAATCAACCCTTGGTAAATTTAAGAAAATTGAAATCATATCAAGCATCTTTCCCAACCACAATGCTATGAGATTAGGAATCAATTACATGGATAAAAACATAAAAAGCACAAGCACATGGAGGCTAAACAATACGTTACTAAATAACCAAGAGATCACTGAAGAAATCAAAGAGGAAATCAAAAAATACCCAGAGACAAAAAACAATGAAAACATGACAATCCAAAACCTATGGGATGCAGCAAAAGCAGTTCTAAGAGGGAAGCTTATAGCAATACAAGCCTACCTCAAGAAACAAGAAAAATCTCAAATAAACAATCTAACTTTACACCTAAAGGAACTAGAGAAAGAAGAACAAACAAAACCCAAAGTTCACAGAATGAAAGTTATCATAAAGACCACAGCAGAAATAAATGAAGTAGAAACAAAGAAAACAATAGCAAAGATCAATAAAACTAAAATATGGTTCTTTGAGAAGATAAACCAAATGATAAACACTTAGCCAGACACATCAAGAAAAAAAGGGAGAGGATGCAAATCAATAAAATTTGAAATGAAAAAGGGAAGATATGACAGACACTGTAGAAATACAAAGCATCATGAGACTGCTACAAGCAACTTTATGCCAATAAAATGGACAACCACGAAGAAATGGACAAATTCTCAGAAACGTACAACCTTCCAAGACTGAACCATGAAGAAATAGAAAATATGAACAGACCAGTAAGTAATGAAATTGAAATTGTGATTAGGTCTTCCAAAAAAATTCCAGCACCAGATGGTTTCACATATGAATTCTATCAAGCATTTAGAGAAGAGCTAACACCCATCTTTCTCAAACTCTTCCAAAAAATTGCAGAGCAAGGCAGACTCCTAAACTCATTCTACGAGGCCACAATTGCGCTGATACCAGAACTAGACAATGATACAGAAAAAGAAAATTACCAACCAATATTACTGATGAATATGGATACAAAAATCCTCAACAAAATACTAGCAAACAGAATCCAACAACACATTAAAAGGATTATACACCATGATCAAGTGAGATTTATCCCAGGGATGCAAGGATTCTCCAATATATGCAAATCAATCAATGTGATACACCATATTAACAAATTGAAGAATAAAAACCGTATGATCATCTCAATAGATTCAGAAAAATCTTTTGACAAAATTTCACACTCATTTATGGTAAAAACTCTCCAGAAAGTGGGCATAGAGGGAACGTACCTCAACATAATAAATGTCATATATGACAAACTAATAGCACACATCATTGTCAATGGTGAAAAACTGAAAGCTTTTCCTCTAAGATCAGGAAAAAGACAAGGATGTCCACTCTCACCACTATTATTCATTACAGTTTTGGAAGTCCTAGCCATGGCAATCAGAGAAGAAAAATAAATAAAATGAATACAAATTGGAAAAGAAGAAATAAAACTGTTTCTGTTTGCAGATGACATGATACTATACATAGAGAATCTTAAAGATGCCACCAGAAAACTACCACAGCTAATCAATGAATTTTGTAAAGTTGAAGAATATAAAATTAATGCACAGAAATCTCTTGCAATCTTATATACTAACAGTGAAAGACCAGAAAGAGAAATTAAGGAAACAATCCCATTCACCACTGCAACAAAAAGAATAAAATACCTAGGAATAAACCTACCTAAGGAGATAAGAGACCTGTACTCAGAAAACTATGACACTGATGAAAGAAATTAAAGGTGATACAAACAGATGGAGAGATATACCATGTTCTTGGATTGGAAGAATCAATATTGTGAAAATGAATATACTACCCAAAGCAATCTACAGATTCAATGCAATCCATATCAAATTACTAATGGCATGTTTTACAGAACAAGGGCAAAAATTTCACAATTTGTATGGAAACACAGAAGAGCCCGAATAACAAAAACAATCTTGAGGGAAGAAAGCAGAACTGCAGGAATCAGACTCCCTGACTTCAGACTATACTACAAAGCTACAGTAATCAAGACAATATGGTACTGGCACAAAAACAGAAATATAGATCAATGGAACCGGATAGAAAGTCCAGAGATAAACCCATACACCTATGGTCAACTAATCTATGACAAAGGAGGCAAGGATATACAATAGAGAAAAGACAGTCTCTTCAATAAGTGGTGCTGGGAAAACTGGACAGCTACATGTAAAAGAATGAAGTTAGAACACTCCCCAACACCATACACAAAAATAAACTCAAAATGAATTAAAGACCTAAATGTAAGACTGGACACTATAAAGCTCTTAGAGGAAAACATAGGAATAATACTCCTTGACATAAATCACAGCAAGATCTCTTTTGACCCACCACCTAGAGTGATGGAAACTTAAAAAAATTTAAAAATTGTACCTAATTATACTAAAGTTTTTGCACAACAAAGGAAACTCTAAACAACATGAAAAGACAACCCTCAGAATAGAAGAAAATATTTGCAGACGAATCAATGGACAAAAGATTAATCTCCAAAATATATAAACAGCTCATGTAGGTCCATATTAAGAAAAAAACAACAACAAGCCAGTCAAAAAATGGGCAGAAGACCTAAATAGACATTTCTCCAAAGAAGGCATACAGATGGCCAAGAAGCACATGAAAAGCTTCTCAACATCACTAATTATTAGAGAAATGCAAATGAAAACTACAATGAAGTATCACCTCACACCAGTTAGAATGAACACCATCAGAAAATCTACAAACAACAAATGCTGGAGAGGGTGTGGAGAAAAGGGAACCCTCATACACTGTTGGTGGGAATGTAAATTGATACAGCCACTATGGAGAACAGTATGGAAAAAAACTTAAAGTAGAATTACCATATGACCCAGCAATCCTTGTACTCGGCATATACTCAGAGAAAACCATAATTCAAAAAGACACATGCACCTCAATGTTCATTGCAGCACTATTTACAATAGCCAGGTCATGGAAGCAACCTAAATGCCCATTGACAGATGAATGGATAAAGAAGATGTGGTACATATGTACAATGGAATATTACTCAGCCATAAAAAGGAATGAAATTGGGTCATTAATAGAGACATGGATGGATGTAGAGACTGTCATACAGAGTAAAGTAAGTCAGAAAGAGAGAAACAAATATCATATATTAATGCATGTATGTGGAATCTAGAAAAATGGTACAGATGAACTGGTTTGCAAGGCAGAAATAGAGACAGAGTTGTAGAGAACAAATGTATGGACACTAAGGGGGAAAGTTGGGGGTGGTGGTGGTTGGATGAATTGGGAGATGGTGATTCACATATATACACTAATATGTGTAAAATAGATAACTAATAAGAACTTGCTGTATAAAAAATAAAATGAATAAAATTCAAATAAAAAAGAAGGGAAAGAAAAGGATAATTAAAAAGTAGAGAAATTAATTTTACTGACCTTATAATTCTGCCCAAGATTATAAAAAATAAATAGTCATAAAACAAAGTAGATATTTTTAATATTAAAGTTTAATTTCTTCTAACGTACATTAGTTTTACATTTTGCAAACAAAATGCCTATATGATGCTTCCTTAGTCTTTAAAAAAGTCCATTTCCCATTTTGATTATTTCATATTTGAATCATTCAAAGTTTTCCAAAGATACAAATATCTTGTCAGAATGGAAGTTACTAGCCATTATATGTTTTGTGGAGAAGTACTCTAATTTCATACATTTAAAATTACTATTTTGAAAGATTGTATGGTGGTTCCTAAACTCCAGAAAGATATTAGATTTAGAGAATAATAAGCTTAAATAACAAAGTTTCCAAGCTACTTTGTAATTAGAACAATAACAAATACTTTCCTTGGCATCAACTCACTACTTTTGTAGTAAATCAATTGTAAGTGAGTAAATCCATCGTTGGTTGGAAAGAAAGATTAGCATATCACTTTCTATAGTTCTTTTCAGTAAACAGGTGGATGGAAACAAAGAGAAAGGAATAGATGTGAGTGGGAGATGAGAAACGACAGTTCCTCCAGGATGAGACAAGAAATATGGAGTATGTCCTTAGGTGCACTGAAGACTTATGTTTAACTAGGTTCCTCCTCTAGCAGCAGGCCCATACCTACACAACCCATCATCTTCCCAGGAGCTCAATAACCACCTGGGTCTCACTTGATGAGAAGGATGAAGAAGAGAATCCAGTTCCCGTGGAGACCATCAGCAGGATAATGCCTTGTCATTGAATTCATCAGTCAGAGAGTCGGGGCGTCACATATGATCATCCATAAGATATTCCTTCATGACAGATGAGATGAGAATTCAGCACCTAAGACTCCAATCATAGCAAATTCTGTGGAGGGACACAGCATAACTCTTTTTTTCCATGCCGCCATCTGAGGCTAGATAGGAAATATCATTTGCTCTCTTAGTAGAAATCTACTTTAATTAAGAGTCTATCTTCCTCAAACAGTCTTCCCTTGGGTTTCATGACACCTCATTTTCTTCATTTTTCTCTTAGTATTCTTTATGATTTATAAATACATTCATTATCTAGCTTATATTAATTTTTATTTCATATGGTTCAGTGGTCATTCATTAAGATACATTTTTTCTCCATCAGATATTTGATGAACTTCATTTATATTAAATTAATTCAAGGATACAGAAGACAATGGGATGAAGGAAATAAAACTAGTGTTGGGTGGGGCTGGGGTCCAGAAGTGGTTCAAGTTGATGCTGATGAACCTAAGTAATTTCAATGAAATAAAAACTGAAGTTTTATTTGAGACCTATGAAATATTCCTTGATATAGTGCTGTCTGTTTTGAAAGAGGAAAATGTTTCAAAGGCAAAACATTTAGAAAGAAAACATTGTGTTTTCACATGCTGATATCATCCTAGGAAAGTAAAACGCAAATGACTACAAAGGATTAAAATCTGAAGACCAGATACAGCATTTATCTGTTTGGACTAGGTAAACATGAGCCAAAGAGCAATATTGCTACATGATTTTGCCTGGGAGTGATTAAATTGGAGTGCTCTGTGACTTCTGAATTATGATTATTTACTTGGTCTTTATTTTTGTCTGCAGAGGGCCAGGTTGCTATTCCCTTTCTTGGTGAATTACTCAAATACTCTTGAGATCTTCCTAGACCTCTTTCTTGCTCCGTAATAAAAACTGTTGTTCTTACACAAATTACAGCTTTAAGGCATAGATATATTGGAATACAAGAGATGGACGTAGCTTGCAGAAGTGATTTATTAGATGAAGCAACCCTTAAATATTTGAATGGTTGTAATTTGAGAGATTTGTAATCCAGTTAGCATTCATTATGTGGTTCTTATGTGGCAGGTGTCGTGCTCAGGCCTCCAAACAAATTGCCCCATTTAAATTCAAATCAACATTATGATGTAGACACTGTTGATTATATTATCATATTATCTCTGTTTTTCAGATGGAGAAATCCAGTCCACAGCAGTTCAGTAATTTTCCTGAGGACACACAGATACTGAAACATGGGGCCAGGATATGAACCTGTTATTCTGACCCAGGGCACTGATGAAAACACTCCAGCTCATCACTTCTTTGCTTTGTATACCTTTGGCCAAGACAAGAAACAGTGACCAATGGAAGCCACAGCAAGGCAGATGCAGGCTGAATAAAAAGAACTTTCTAATGATGAGATCTATACAAAGTAGGAGTGCTTTGGAAATGATTGCTGCCTCCTTGGTTTTGTTCAACTGGAGATGGAATGAAGGCTTTGTGGCAATGTTGCAGTGGATATTTTTACTTCATGACAAAGTTAAACTATTTTTAATTTTTTTTCCTTCTTGTCCTAGAGTCTATGATACTATGAAAAAATTTCATGTGGATATGTCTACTCCTAACTTACCAGCAAGAGTAGCCGTCTCTGCCTCTTAAATTTCCTTTCACAAAATGCCTCCACTGCTCACGTTGACTGGATCTTTTCCTCAATTTCCTTTACAAAGATCTGTATTAGATTAGAAATGGAGTCTGAGCATGGAAGAGGAATGCTAATGAAATTCAAAGTATGAAAAGAAGATGGAGAAAAAGAAGACCAAATGCAGAAAAATAAAAGAAAGAATGGCTAAGCCTCTCCTCTTTCTAAGTTAGTGGTTGAAAATTTCTTCTGAATTTCTTAATGAAAATGGGGTATGTAAGTACAGATACTCCTTAGTTTATAAACATATTATCTTTCAAAAAGCTCTTTCTTAAGTCCGTTTTTTTTTTTTAAGCTCAAATGGACTTAAGAAACTGATTAGGTCAGGTTCAAGTCCAGAATATATTTTTATAAAATTGGTTAGTAAATGAGTTCAAAGTTTTACAATTTGCATATTCCATCCCAATGATGTCTTTCTTATTAGGGATCCTTTTACAAAACTGGTCAATATTGAGCATTTTCCTGCTAACAATAATCTACACACACTACTTATACTTGTGATAAAATTTTTATCAATGGTATTTTACCTGATCAGGTTTTAATTTCTCAAACTCCTGTATTTCATCTGATTTAACAGTAGGTTTTCCCTTTTGTGAATTGCTACCTCTTGCTTGTTATCAGTTGCCTGGACACATAATTTTTCATGAGTGATATGATTTTCTTTATATCCTTTAGAAATATTCTTACAATTGAAACACTCAGCCAACATGTCTGTAAAATATTTTTCATTTCCTTATCACTTTCATTTAAAAATATGTCTATTTTTATCATAATTATACATCACTTTTTACTGGCATTTTTAAGTCTCCCCTTTTTTTTTTTTTTACTTTATTGGGGAAAAAAATGGTGTATAAGTCAAGATAGTTTATGTTGAGGTAACAAAAAATACCAAAATCTCAATGGCTTAATACAACTAAAGTTTATTTAGGTGCTTGCGTTACATGTCCATTTTGGGTCAGTGGTGGAGCTGGGCGTTCTGCCCCGGCAAGTCATTCCTCACTATCCTGAAATGCTGGCGCCTTTTCAGTGTACTACTTCAGAGTTTTTGAAATGGAGCAGGACCCTATGGGGCCTTCCCAGGACAGACACAACACATACACATCCCATTTCCTCTGCTTGCCTTTTATCTGTAGAGAAATTTTAGCTGAAGTTTAAACTTAATCAGAGAAGTGAGAAAATGCAGAAGCAAAGGAAAACAGTCAAACAAGACCAAATAAATAATAGTTTAGTCATTAAACATAGTCAAGGACCTTTAGTTCCTCCTCAAGGGCTACAGATAATATTCTGAGCCATATTATTTTAGCTGTTTTGTAGATGCTGAAACCCTCACTGGGTGGAAGAAGTTAACTACATGATGACCAGACTGTAGCCATGACATAAGCTTCCACAATTCTGAGAACTGGCCTCAAGGAAATGGGAACAAACTGACCCCGGAACTGAAGATTAACTGTATTTAAAACAATCAAGATGACACTGATCAGACCATAGCATGACCAATTTCAAGATGATTGTCAGAGCTGACTGTGCTGTTCTGCTTGCAGCCCCCTTCCTCCACCTATACACCCCTGAAACTCTGCTTTAAAAACTTTTTCCCACTGATCAGCAGTGGGGAATTGACCTTTGGACATGAGTCCATCTTATCCCCTGGTTCCTGAATAAAGCAACCTTTCCTTTCTACCAACACTTACCTCTTGAGTATTGGCTTCTGAGCAGCAAGCAGCTGGACCAGAGTTCAGTAACATTTTCAGCTTCAGAGGAAAACGGGGTAAGAGCTGAGCATTGGAAATTAAATGCTTCCTCCCCAAATGGCATGAGTTACTTCCACTCACATTTTATTGGCCAAATCAGGGCACATCACCTCTCTTAACTTCCAGGAGGTGGGGAAGCACAACCTGTTGCGTACTTATAAATAAAGAACAGGCTATTGGTAAACATTGGTGGTAGCCTACCATACACTGGGATTTTAGTTTTCTTAAGCACTCTTAAATCTAAATCATGTAACATATACCCTAACAGGTTTGTATGCAAGCCTACAGCTGAGATTAAAATGACCACCCTTGCAATCTGTCGATGTGGGCAGAGTTGATGTACTTTGTTCTAGATGGAGACTTTGTGTACCTGTGAGGGTATTTTAGTTGAAAATACATAGATTTCAGTGACACAAGGCTGGCATGAACTCCTCTGCCTGATGATCAGGGGTTTCCTATGATGCAGGTCTCTTTCAGTAGAGCTCGTTGGGTCAACAGTATTACAGAGAAATTTCTGAGCTGCTTGCTGGGTTCCAAGGACTATGAATTGAGACCCCTCTGTAAAGGTGCTAGGGAAGCAATGAAGAAGATATTACTAATTTTACTAAAATAAGAATTATTTTTATAAAAGACATTAACCCATGACATAACATTACATTCTTGGCCATAGTCTCCACATTAAAAACAGAAATGGCACAATCTTACAAACCATTGTCCAGGGTTGGGCCAAAATGGTGTTTATAGAGCCTTCAAGGTCTCTGAAAACTTTCTCTAAATGAGTTTATTTCAGAAACTTAAATTTAGACATTAGTTATAGCCCTTCACCCTTTTCCCAAGAATTCAGATGCTCTCTTTGTACAATTTCAAACCTCTAACTAGCTGAAGATTGTTAAAAGTGAACAAGTGTTGTCTTGGAGTCAAGATGGTGGTATGGGAAGATGCAGAGTTTGTGTCTCCCCACAACTAATGCAACTGACAGACACTGGTGGGGAACCCCAATGCCCAAGGAGACAGGAAGAACCCCCAAGTGAACTGGTAAGAGGTGGGGGGACTGAGGGGGGAGGAGAAGTGGATGCCAGACAGGACTGGCACCCCTGAGGGGTGGCTGAGAAGGGAGAGGGTTTCCCACACCTGGAGAGACCGTCAGGGCCTCAGATCAGGGTGGGGGAGCAGACCCAGTGCTTCCCCTGCCCAATCAGCCAGGGAAGTCTATTCAGGTCTCAGGCTGGGTCCTATGCCATCAGAGGTCCCCTCGGGGCTGGGTTTGCCCTGGGGGTGAAGGAGGGAGTCTGGGAGAGAACAGGAGAGGCAGGCAGGAGGGCCCCTCCAGTACCAGAGGAGGGGGAAAGGAGCGGAGGGTGTTTGCCTTGCCCAATCAGGCACAGGGAGCCTGCTGAGCTCGAAGGCTAGTCCCCTGCCCTCCAAAGCCCCCTATAGGCCACATGGGCCCTGGGGTCATAGGAGGGAGGCTGGGGAAATCAAGAGAGACAGGTGGGAGTGGACCTACAGGACCAGAGGAGCAGGAGAGGAGCAGAGGGTATTTGCTCCACCCACTAGAGCCCAGAAAGCCTGCTGGGCTCCCAGGTGGGGTCCCCCACCCTCTGAAACCAGAGGCAGAAGCCACGCCTGGGCTCCTACTGTTCTGTTGAGCCTAAGCCCCACCCCCCAAAACCCCCCACCTTTTCCAGCACTGTGGGTCCTGAGCATTGGCCCCTCCCACTGTCCAAACATCACCCTGCTTAGGTCCTGTCCTCCACAGCCAAGGCCTTTTCCACCTTTTTTTTTTCTCCTCCTCTTTTTTATTATTGTGGTCCGTTTTATCTTCTGGCTGTTGTTTCATCTATATTTTTATTTTTATATTTTTTCTAACATAGCTGTTAGTTGGTTTCCTAGTTTAATTTTATTTTTTACTTTACTATTCTCTCTTTTTTTTGGTTTTTGCCACTCCACACAGCTTGCAGGATCTTGGTTCACGAGCCAGGGATCAGGCCAAAGCTCCTGCAGTGGGAGCTCCGAGTCCAAACCACTGGACTAACAGAGAACCTCAGACCCCAGGGAATATTCATCAGAGTGAGGGCTCCCAGATGTCCTCATCTTAGCACCAAGACCCAGGTCTACCCAACAGCTTACAAACTCCAGTGTTGGAAGCCTCAGGCCAAACAACCAGTAAGACAGGAACACAGTCTCCAAAATAAAAAAAAATTTAAAAAAAAATGAGAGAGCAAAAAGATATGCCACAGATGAAGAAGCAAGGTAAAAACGGACAAGACCAAATATATGAAGATGAAATAGATAATCTACCTGAAAAAGAGTGCAGAGTAATGATAGTAAAGATGATCCAGAATCTCGGAAATAGAATGGAGGCACAGAATGAGAAAATACAAGAAATGTTTAACAGAGACCTAGAATAACTAAAGAACAAACAAACAGAGATGAACAACACAATAACTGAAATGAAAAATACACTAGAAGGAATCAATAACAGAATAACTGAGGCAGAAGAACGAATAAGTGAGCTGGAAGACAAATGGTGGAAATAACTGCTGAGGAGCAGAATAAAGAAAAAAGAATGAAAAGAATTGAAGACAATCTCAGAGATCTCTGGAACAACACTAAATGCATCAACATTCAAGTTATAGGTGTCCCACAAGAATAAGAGAAAAAGAAAGGGTCTGAGAAAATATTTGAAGAGATTATAGTGGAAAACTTCCCTAACATGGGAAAGGAAATAGTGACCCAAGTTCAAGAAGAACAGAGTCCCATACAGGATAAAACCTAGGAGAAACACACCAAGACACATATTAATCAAACTAACAAAAATAAATTTAAAGAAAAAATGTTAAAAGCAGCAAGGGAAAAACAAAAAATAACATACAAAGGAATCCCCATAAGGTTATCAGCTGATTTTTCAGCAGAAACTCTGCAGGCCAGAAGTGAGTGGCAGGATATAATAAAAGTGATGAAAGAGAAAGACCTACAACCAAGATTACTGTACCCAGCCAGGATCTCATTCAGATTTGATGGAGAAATCAAAAGCTTTCAGACAAGCAAAAGCTAAGAGAATTCAGCACCACCAAACCAGCTTTAAAACAAATGCTAAAGAAACTTCTCTAGGCAGAAAACACAAGAGAAGAAAATGACCCACAAAAACAAACCCCAAACAATTAAGAAAATGCTAATAGGAACATACATATTAAAAATAACCTTGAATGTAAATGGATTAAATGCTCCAACCAAAAGATAAGGACTAGATGAATGGATACAAAACAAGACCCATATATATGCTGTCTACAAGAGACCCACTTCATACCTAGGGACACATACAGACTGAAAGTGAAGGGATGGAAAAAGGTGTTCCATGCAAATGGAAATCGAAAGCTGGAGTAGCAACACTCATATCAGATGAAATAGAATTTAAAATAAAGACTGTTACAAGAGACAAGGAAGGACACTACATAATGATCAAGGGATCAATCCAAGAAGAGGATATAACAATTATAAATGCTTATGCACCCAACATAGGAGCATCTCAATATATAAGGCAAATGCTAACAATCATGAAAGGGGAAATCGACAGTAACACAAAAATACGGGAATTTAACATCCCACTTACACCAATGGACAGATCATCCAAACAGAAAATAAATAAGGAAACACAAGCTTTAAATGACACAATAGACCAGATAGATCTAATTGATATTTATAGAACATTCCACACAAAAGTGGGAAAATACACTTTCTTCTCAAGTGAACACAGAACATTATCTAGGATAGATCACATCTTGGGTCACAAATCAAGCCTTGGAAAATTTAAGAAAATTGAAATCATAACAAACATCTTTTCTGACCACAATGCTAAGAGATTGGAAATCAGTTACAGGAAAAAACTATAAAAACCACAAATAATGGAGGCTAAACAGTGTGCTACTAAATAACCAAGAGATCACTGAAGAAATCAAAGAAGAAATAAGAAAAATACACAGAAACAAATGACAATGAAAACACAACAACCTAAAACCTATGGGACGCAGCAAAAGCAATTCTAGGAGGAAAGTTTATAGCAATTCAATCTCACCTCAAGAAACACAAAAAATCTCAAATAAACAATCTAACCCTACACCTAAAGAAACTAGAGAAAGAAGAACAAAGAATACCAAAAGTCAGTAGAAGGAAAGAAATCATAAAGATCAGAGCAGAAATAAGTGAAATAGAAACAAAGAAAACAATAGCAATGATCAATAAAACTAAAAGCTGGCTCTTTGAGAAGATAAACGAAATTGATAAACCCTTCACCAGACGCCTCAAGAAAAAAAGGGAGAGGGCAGAAATCAATTAAATTAGAAATGGAAAAGGAGAAATCACAACTAACACCACAGAAATACAAAGGACTCTAAAAGACTACTACAAAACAATTATATGATGATAAAATGGACAACCACAAAGAAATGGACAAATTCTTGGAAGGTACAATTTTCCAAGACTGAACGAGGAAGAATTAGAAAATATAAACAGATTTTCATAAGTAATGAAAGTGAAACTGTTATTAGAAATCTTTAAACAAGCAAAACTCCAGACAAGATGGCTTTACAGGTGAGTACTATCAAACATTTAGAGAAGAGCTAACACTGATCCTTCTCAAACTCTTCCAAAAAATTGTAGAGAGAGGTACACTCCCAAATTCATTCTATGAAGCCACCATCACCCTGATATCAAAACCAGAAAAAGATATCACAAAAAAAGAAAATGATAGACCAATATCACTGATGAACATAGATGCAAAAATCCTAAACAAAACACTAATAAACAGAATCCAACAACATATTACAAGGATCATACACCATGATCAAGTGGGATTTATCCCAGGGATGCAAGGATTCTTCAATATATGCAAATCAATCAATGTGGTACACCATATTGACAAATTAAGGAATAAAAACCATATGATGATCTCAATAGACTCAGAAAAAGCTTTTGACAAAATTCGGCACTGGTTTATGATAAAAAATCTCCAGAAGATGGGCATAGAGGGAATATACCTCAACATGATAAAGGCCATACATGACAAACCCACAGCAAACATCATATTCAATGGTGAAAAACTGAAAGCATTTCCACTAAGATCAGAAACAAGACAAGGAGGTCCACTCTCACCACCCTTATTCAACATAGTTTTGGAAGTCCTAGCCACGGCAATCAGAGGAGAAAAAGAAATAAAAGCAATACAAACTGGAAAAGAAGAAGTAAAATTGTCACTGTTTACAGATGACATACTATACTTAGAAAATCCTAAAGATGCCACCAGAAAACGACTAGAACTAATCAATTAATTTGGTAAGGTTGCAGGATATAAAATTAATGCACAGAAATCCCTGGCATTCCTATACAGTAACAACTAAAAATCAGAAAGAGATATTAAGTGAAAAATCCCATTTACCATTGCAACAAAAAGAATAAAATACCTAAGAAAAAACCTACCTAAGGTGGCTAAAGACTTGTACTCAGAAAATTATAAAACACTGATGAAAGTAATCAAAGGTAACATAAACAGCTGGAGAGATATACCATGTACTTGGATTGGAAGAATCAACATTGTGAAAATAATTATACTACCCAAAGCAATCTACAGATTCAATGCAATCCCTATCAAACTACCATTGGCATCCTTCACAGAATTAGAACAAAAAATTTTACAATTCGTATGGCAACACAAGAGATCCTGAACAGCCAAAGCAATCTTGCGAAAGAAAAACAGAGCTGGAGGAAGCAGGCTCCCTGACTCCAGACTACACTACAAAGCTACAGTATTCAAGACAGTATGGTACTGGCACAAAACAGAAATATAGATCAATGGTACAGGATAGAAAGCCCAGAGATAAACTGACGCACATACAGCCACCTAATTTATGACAAAGGAGGCAAGAACATACAATGGAGAAAAGACAGTCTCTTCAATAAGTGGTGTTGGGAAAACTGGACAGCTACTTGTAAAAGAATGAAATTAGAACACCCCCTAACACCATACACAAAAATAAACTCAAAATGGATTAAAGACCTCAATGTAAGATTGGACACTATAAAACTCCTAGAGAAAAACATAGAAAGAACACTCTTTGACATAATCACAGCAAGATCTCTTTTGACCCACCTCCTAGAGTAATAGAAATAAAAACAAAAATAAACAAATGGGACCTAATGAAACTTAAAAGCTTTTGCACAGCAAAGGGTACCATAAACAAGATGAAAAGACAGCATTCAGAGTGGGAGAAAATATTTGCAAATAAAACAAGGGACAAAGGATTAATCTCCAAAATATACAAACAGCTCATGGAACTCAATATCAAAAAAAACCAAACAATTCAATTAAAAAATGGCCAGAAGACCTAAATAGACATTTCTCCAAATGAGACATACAGATGGCCAAGAGACACATGAAAAGATGCTCAACATCACTAATTATTAGAGAACTGCAAATCAAAATTACAATGAGATATCACTTCACAACAGTCAGAATGGCCATTATCAAAAATTCTAGAAACAATAAATGCTGGAAAGGGTGTGGTGAAAAGGGAACTCTCCTGCACTGTTGGTGGGAATGTAAATTGATACAACCACTATGGAGAACAGAATGGAGGTTCCTTAATAAACTAAAAATAGAACTACCATATGACCCAGCAATCCCACTATTGGGCTTGTACCCTGAGAAAACCATAATTCAAAAAGAAATTTGTACCACAGTGTTTATTGCAGCACTATTTACAATAGCCAGGACATGGAACCAACTTAAATGTCCATTGACAGATGAATGGATAAAGAAGATGTGGCACATATATACAATGGAATATTACTCAACCATAAAAAGAAGCAAAACTGAGTTATTTGTAGTGAGGTGGATGGACCCAGAGTCTGTCATACAGAGTGAAATAACTTAGAAAGAGAAAAACAAATACTGTATGCTAACACATATATACGGAATCTAAAAAAAAAAAAAAAAAAAGGTACTGGTTAACCTCGTGGCAGGGCAGGAATAAAGACATAGACATAGAGAATGGACTTGAGGAGGCGGTGAGGAGGGGGAAGCTGGGGGAAAGTGAGAGTGGCATGGACATCTATACAGTACCAATAGTTAGGTAGTGGGAAGCAACCACATAGCACTGGGAGATCAACTTGGTGACCTAGAGAGGCAGGATAGGGAGGGTCGGAGGGAGGCTCAAGAGGGAAGGGATAGGGGGATACATGTATGCATATGGTTGATTCTCTTTGTTGTACAACAGAAACTAACACAGTATTGTGAAGGAATTATACTCAAATAAAAATCTATTAAAAAAAAAGTCAACAAGTGTTGACCCTTAGAAAGAAGCTACCTGACTTTTATTTCTGCAGAGATTTGAATATTGCTTCCCAAGTCTTTAAACAACAACAGGGGTGACTAATTAGGATCAACCTCGCCTCCTGTCTTCCCTCTCTTACGTTTTCTCAGTTCCTCTTTTTCTCTCTCTCATTTGCTTGCTCTCACTTTCTGCCTCTCTTTCCCTCAGGCTACCTTTCTCTCTCTTTTTATTTATGTTGTCTTCTCTTTATTTTTTCTTTCATTCTCTGAATTAAAAAGAGATAAATAGTTCTTTCTGAAATGTTTTGCTTAGCAGCCTAGCCCCTGATCTGGTATGATCTGACTAATCTCTTGGAGGATGGCTTAAGCAGTATAGAAGTATATGGAAGGCACTCAAATGAAATTGGTCCTGTCTTTAGACAATGATTAAATGTTTTGTAATTTGAAAAAAATGGAAATGTAAGCAGTAATTCATTAATGTTCAATGTTTCTTTTTTCTTCCTTTAAAATTCTTATTTCTTGGGAAGAATACAAGAAATAATTTTGTACTGTTGAATAAATCCTAGTATGATGGGTAATCATCTATGTTAATCGGATGAAACTTTGTAAACTCCTCCGACCAGGTTACTGTGGCATCTTTTCTGACTTAGGGGGCCCTTTTCTATGATATAACTTCATTCTCAACATAGTCCTCTAAACTTCCTAATCTTTCTGTCATACAATAGATCTCACTGAAGATGTAACTATGTAATTTCCTAAAACATTTTTTTTTCTGAAGTGATAGAAATAATTTCTGTTCACTAAAAGGAAGTAAGTACATTTTTAAAGAGAAAGATGTACAGCTACTAAACAGCCCAACTGTATTCAAAATAATTCTAGCACTTTTCCACCAGATGGCACCCCCTTTTTGAACTTTGGCAAGAGATTCTGAAGGCTGAGGAAAGCCTCTCTCATTTTAGAAATGGGGTTGGTTCTGGAAAAGATTTTCAGTCAGCGAAATTGAATTAATAAAAAATAATAGACTTTTCTAAGATGCTTCCACATAAAATGCGTGATTAACTAATATATTTAATTTGGTAAAATTAAATCTATGTAAATAAAGCCAATCCCAGTTTAACCTGAACTCCCCAGGACTTAATTTCCATCAAGTTTTAATTTTCATATGATCTTTCTAAATGACTCTCATTTTGAGTGCCTCCTTTAACTTTTAAAAAAGCACAGCAACCGAGTATATTTAGCAATTGAGTGTCCCAAATGAAGACTTGACTTAATTTATAAATCAACCATCCACCTGCCCGTCAAAATTCCTAGGTAAACACTTTACCATTTTGTTCAAAACCATGGGATTGGTAGTGGGATCTTCCAAGTTAAACAATATGGGGCCAAGTCTACTGGCTGCACACTTCTTGTTCATGTATGTGGCTCTGTCTGAATCTCTGACTAAAGTCTAACACTATCTTTGTTGCTCTTCTATGGTGACCTTTTCAAGTGGATCAGGGCGTGAGATGCCTTCCCAGATGTCACCCCAACACAATCAGTCAGTGGAAAAGCATCCTATTTCACAGTCTTGTATTCACTAAAGACATTACATTTTACTGAATAGGATCCAAATTGGATGATGTCCTTTGTTTTTCTTGGAGTTTTGCTCATTGATGATAAACAATCACGCTGAGAACTCAGGAACAGATCTTCATCATTTAGAGGGAACAAGAGCCAGTGAGAGAGATCTATCTAAAAATACACATCTGAGGCTTCAAGGCCAGGCTTCTTGTCCCTCTTGCTTCTCACATGTTGAAGACTGTCAGGGAGGTGGGAGGGGGCCCAGCACAAGATAGACTGAGTTAGATGGAACTAGAAAGGATTTTCAGAACTGATTTCTATGTCACTGACCTTATACTTGCTTAAAAATGAGATGTTCACATCTTCCCACACTCCCCTACATATGGATGCTCAGCTTGATAATATTTTTCTCATCTCTGAATTTGCTCAAGATCAAGGTAAAATTAGTATCTCACCTTATGAGATGAAATTTTAAAAAAGAGAAATGTTAGGTTTTAATAGGTTTAATAGGTTTAATAGGTTTAATAGGTTTCACTAACTATCAAGTTATTTATTTCTTCTAGTATAGTTCATATTTTAGACAAATGTCACATTATTTGATTTCTATAATGAAACTATCAATTATAATATTTGATAGGTTCAGGGAAGATGTATTTTTGATAAGGTATCTAAAATAATTCTTTAAGAACTGTTACTCGCTTCTGACATGATTGAGCATCTTAATCTGTCCACATGGTTGCCAGATTTAACAAATAAAAGTACAAGATGCCCAGTTAAGTTTGAATTTCAAATAAATAATACATAAGTTTTTAGTATAAGTATACTACATGCAATATTTGGGACATACTTATATTTTTAAAAACTGTAGTTTATCTGAAATTCAAATGAACTGTGAAATTCAAACTTTCCTATCTTTTGTGTGTCATCTCCACCTAGTAAGTGACTCTTCTAGTGCAGCCTTCCTCCACAGTTTCCACAGCAAACACTGTGGAAAACTTTCCACATAGACCCACCCCTCAGGACCTCTCAACCTTTTTGCCAGTATCTTACTTTCCAAGTATGGACTCCTACTTTTAAGAAATGAACCACTGCAGTTTGCTATTCTTGGGAAAATTCCATGCCAACTTCACATGAAATTGAAGATCCAGTACGATAGAAATTTGCCAGAGAGGTTTCTGGATTCTCTGAAGGGAGTCTCCTGAAGAAGCGCGTTGCTTGTAGTAGTTCTCCAAACTTCCCTTCACAGTGTTATATTAAACTACCCAGGAACCCCTGGGTTGTGAGTAACCAGACTAACTTTCATTCTGATCATTCATGATCTAGGATTATGGTCCTCATATTTTACCTTTGCCTTCTACACCCCATGCCTTGCAGTGAGGAATGGCTGTGGAGAATATCAATTCATCACACAAGTCCCAGAGAGTTTGTCTGGGAAGAGTTATGAAACCAACCCTGTATTGTTCCTTTTCCTCATTCATGGAGGATGTAGCATGGGAGTTAGGCATGTGTTCAAGGTACATCCTGGTTCCCACAATTGTTTATCTCACTCAGGGTCACCTATAAGCCTTTACGGAAGTCTTAAAATATAAACCTTTCTTGAGAAACAGGGAAGGGAAAACTTGCAGCATTAAAAACCTCCCATATAAATATATAACTTTGCTTTAGTACATACTAAAAAAATCTGATTGTCAGTTAAGTGTATAGCATTATGTTAATAGGTATAAATGGGTACACAAAAACAGAAAATGAGAATTCTTACCTCACTGAAGTTATAATCTAACAGGGGAGGCTGATATAGCATATGAATCAGTTAAGCAATGATGCAAAGTAGTATATGAACAAGTGCCAAAGTTGACCAAAGAAAGACCAAATGCACAGCAGTTCACTGAAGTGGGAAATCCATGTAGGTTGAGTGGACCTTGAGGGATAGGTACCACGAGGATTAAGGAAGGAGGTTAGGAAACAGCATGAAGGAAGGCTGAAAAGGATCAGGAGCACGTGAGAGCCAAAGAGGACCAGGTCTAGACGGATGAGTGGATCCCTACAGAGCAAATGTGCAGATCAATTTACACCCGGAGAATGATGCAATATCAGAGCAGGAGGTGGAGTTTGCACTTGATCCCATAGGTGATGGGGAGCTATTGGAGATTTTTGAATCATGGAATGATATCATGAAAGTGCTTTGGCAACAGTGTAAGCTGGAAAAGAGGGAAAAAATATGGATTTTACACAGTGTTCATTTGAGGTGCTTGTGCAGTTTACTCAACATTAGTCTAAAAGAGAACAAAAGATTTCTTAATGCCTGTAAATCAGTAAAGGTAAAAACACAAATGTACACAGAGATGCATATAACATGCATGAAAAGTATAGTCTGCTCTCTGCTTCCCAAAGAATTACTCTTCTCTGTGATATGCAATCCCCAGGAGAAGCTTGTTGAAAGTAGAGTGAATTTCTTTCATTACCTTTGTTCTTTGACTTGACTGCATGTAGGTTGAGCTGTACATTGTGTTCATTCTGTTTCTTGGTATTCCATCATCACTATATTGCAAAGGAAGAGAGGTGGGGAACTATAGACCTTTTTTTTTAACATCTTTATTGAAGTATAATTGATTTACAGTGGTGTGTTAGTTTCTGATGTATAACAAAGTGAATCAGTTACACATATACATATGTTCCCATATCTCTTCCCTCTTGCATCTCCCTCCCTCCCACCCTCCCTATCCCACCCCTCTAGGTGGTCACAAAGCACCAAGCTGATCTCCCTGTGCTATGTGGCTGCTTCCCACTAGCTATCTATTTCATGTTTGGTAGTGTATATATGTCCATGCCATTCTCTCACTTTGTCACAGCTTCCCCTTCCCCCTCCCCATATCCTCAAGTCCATTCTCTAGTAGGTCTGTGTCTTTATTTCCGTCTTACCCCTAGGTTCTTCATGATCTTTTTTCTTTTTCTTAGATTCCATATATATGTAATCTCCAAGATTTACAAGCAGCTCATGCAGCTCAATAACAAAAAAACAAACAACCTAATCCAAAAATGGGCAGAAGACCTAAAGAGACATTTCTCCAAAGAAGATATACAGATTGCCAACAAACACATGAAAGAATGCTCAACATCATTAATCATTAGAGAAATGCAAATCAAAACTACAATGAGATATCATCTCACACTGGTCAGAATGGCCATCATCAAAAAATCTACAAACAATAAATGTTGGAGAGGGTGTGGAGAAAAGGGTACCCTCTTGCACTGTTGGTGGGAATGTAAATTGATACAGCCACTATGGAGAACAGTATGGTGGTTCCTTAAAAAATCTAAAAATAGAACTACCATATGACCAAGCAATCCCACTACTGGGCATATACCCTGAGAAAACCATAATTCAAAAAAAGTCATGTACCAAAATGTTCATTGCAGCTCTATTTACAAGAGCCAAGCTATGGAAGCAACCTAAGTGCCCATCATCGGATGAGTGGATAAAGAAGATGTGGCACATATATACAATGGAATATCACTCAGCCATATAGTCCTTCTTGTATAGGAATAGTCTTTGATTTTTTTGTTGAAAATTCTTCAAGGCTTCATGATCATAGATAAATTAAAACCAGAAAGAGTGGTCTCCCTTTGTCACATAATTAAAAATAGTCTTTCAAGTGACAAAAGTAAATGTTAAAGGAAATCCTAGGCACAGTCAATTCCAGAAAAATTCCTAAAGACCTTAGAAATGCACAACCCATTTGTTGTATGCAAATGGAAACAAGTTGTCTTTTTAAAAAAAATATATATGCATTTTAGAGAGAAACAAGTAAATCGAACATGGTGAGATGATTTCAACATAAAAAGGAAGTATCTTATAAATACCACACAGATTTAAAACTTGGTTCTAACTAGTTTTTCCTGTGTTATAAAATATAGTTACAGAATCCTGGGAGAAAACAGAATGGGAATAATGTTATTCTTAAAAGGCTTTGAGTTTCCAAAACAGATTTCCTGTTACTTTAGTACCTATAACCTGTTTTTATTACTGCTTGCAAGTTAATCTTGATTTTTATTGTCTAAATTCTAAAGTCCTTTGGGCTGTGTCTCCACATGAAATCAAAAGTAGGGGATGAAACTGGATTAATTCACATACTTGCCTCAAGTCTCTGATGGACTTTGCTTAATCAAGAAGTCAATCTCTGTATTAGACAGGGTTCTTCAGAGAAAGAGAACCAATAAGATATATTGGTACCAGGGAAACCAACAGTATAAGTCCCAGACTGAGTCCAAAAGCTGAGAGCCACGAGCTTTGATGTTGGAGGACACAAGAAGGATATCTCAGCTCAGGCAGAGAGAGCGAAATTTGCTCTTTTTCTGCCTTTTTGTTCTATTTAGTCCCTCAAGGGATTGGGTGGCACCCACCTGCATTGGTGAGGACTCTCTTCTTTACCCAGTCTACTGATTCAAATGCTAATCTCTTCTAGAAACTCTCTCATGGGCACACCCAGAGATAATGTTTTACCAGCTCTTTGGGCATCCCAGTCAAGTCAATACATAAAATTAACCATCACTATCTCTGTGGCCTTAGTGTATAAGTAGCTAATTAAAATATGGCTCAAATGGTGACCTTTCAGGAGAAATTTAAACACCCCTTCTGCTCCCCCAAAGCATTCAGCTTTATTCAAATTTATATTTGGAAGTGGTAAGGAAGACATTAAAGAGAATCAATTAGTCCAATTTTAATGTACTTACTATTCTGGTAAATGCTATTGAGACAGGAGATAGATGGGCTCCAGGCTAGGTATTTACAACTGGCCTCCTGTTTACATTTCTTGGAGCAGGGAAAAGGTGGGCTTCAGGCTGGACACTTACAAGTAGCCTCCTGTTTGCATTTCCTGAGACAGGAGGTAGGTGGGCTCCAGGTTAAGCCTTTACAACCAGCCTTCTGTTTGCACTTCGAAATAGAAATAACAACAGAAAGAGGATAAATAGCCAGGCTTTGTCTCCTGAGGACACTTTAAGATAACAGCCACAGTCACGGCAGGAACAGAGAGGGGCTAAACCCTGTTTGAGGAAAAGATAAGAGGTCATAGATTTCCCATCTTTGGGGCAAGGGAGACATTACACATGTGCAGAAAGGCTCCTTGGGGTCAAAAATGAGGGGGCACCACCACGGAATAGGTGATGCCAAGGTCCCCCCCATAGGACTCCGGGCTGGAATCCATCTTGGAAAAAAGTTGTGCACACAAGTTGGGAAGGGCCCTAGGGCAGGTCAGGTGTGGGAGAAGAAACTAGATAATTGTCCAAAGGTAAACAAAGACCCGGAAGAACTGCCCTATATACATGATCTAACCACCTCTTTACTGTGCTCCTCCTGGTTAGGGAGGATACCCACACCCTTCTCTCCGGGTTTGTATTTCTGCCTTCCTTCTGCCTTAAATAAATAAACTGCTTCTCTGTGTGCTCTCCCACTTGTTGTGCTGTGCCTCTAATAATAAACTTTGTACCTGTTTTTACAGTTTTTGCCTCCTTGAAACATTCTTAATTTCAAATGGGAGTAAGAGCCAGGGGAATTTTGCTTCTAGCCTCTAGCCCCTGGTGGTCTAGTGGCTAGGATTCCTGGTTTTCATCCAGGCTACTCAGGTCCAATTCCTGAGCAGGGAACTAAGATCTCACTTCAAGCCACCACTCACTGCTGCTGTCTCTCTAAGATCACTAGGAAGGAGAATGATAGCATTCTATTAGACAATCTAAATAGGAGAAAAAATATATATGTTTGGGGATTTCCTGAAGAAGTGGTATTTAAGCTGAAACTGAAAGATGGGTAAGGGAAGGAAGATGAGGAACAGAAAAGAGAGCATCCCCACAGAGGAAAGTGCTTACTGGAGGACCTAAAAAGCAAGATAAAGATGGCACAGGAAGAGAAAGAAGGACAACCAAGTGTTGTGGGAGCTCAGAGAGTATGGTGAATGATTTATTTTTTTCACTTTTATTCATTCTCTATCTGCCCTTGGATGCCTCTTCCCCACTGACTTTGGAACTTGGCTATATGGCATTCTTTGGACAATGAGTATTTTTCATGTATAAGTGAAAGCTTTCAATGCACTGGTATGACTTAGCTGGACTTTTTTCCCCCTTCTTTCTGCCTGGATGGATCAGCCTGCACTGGATAGGAGCTGACTCCTTTGGCCTTCATCCCCAAACATAAAGACAGTGGTGGGATCACATTTCACCCACAGCCTGGACCAGAAATTAAGATGGTCACAGTTGACATGCAACGTAAGTGACAAATTACCCTATGGGGTTATAAGCCACTGAGACCTTGGGGATTTGTTTGTTAGGCATCATTAATTCAATGAAAGCTGAATGATATTAAGGAAGGAAAACCCAGAGATATATAAAAAGGTCAGACCATGCAGGGACTTTTAGGCAATATTAAGGACTTCGGTTAATCACAAGAAGTCACTGAAGCAGGGTATTGATATAATCAGAATTTTATTAAAAATAAGAGAGAGAGAGAGAAAGAGAGAGAGAGAGAAGAAGATGAAGAATATAAGAAACCTTTGTAGTTTACTGCACTAAGAAAGATTATCTAAAAATTTAAGTACTTAACATTGCCAGACTCTCATTTAAGCACTTTACCTGTAATAGCTAATAAAATTCAAATGTATTAACCTTGGCTGAGCCAGGAATCAAACTTCAACAATCTGGTTTCACTGCTACAGTCAGAGGAATCCAGAGGAGACAGGATGCTGGTTTGAACCCGGGTTGACGAGAGAGATGGAGAGATTGCGATGGAAGTTGAGAGATACACACAAAGTAGGAATATCAGGGTTTGATTTTTGTCTGGCTGTAGGAGATTTCAAAGATGGCTTCCAGATTTGTGAAATGAGTAATACACCAGGAGAGGAGGTACTGGGAGAGGGTGAGTTGGGAGAATCTTAATTCAGATTGTAAGCTGCTTAAGGGTAGAAACTATGTGTTATCAAGATTTTGCCTGTGTGTTATAAAGCCTCAGTGATGACTTACAAAATAAATGAAACATAGATTTACAAAAGTCTATTTTAAAGTATCACGGGACTTTAGTATAACATTTTCTTAGATGAAGATGAGTTTTTCTTAAGGGTTTCTGTTGATAGAATTCACAAATTTGACTCAGAACATTCATGTTTGGCATGAGTATTTCTTCCATACACTCAAGGTTAGTGCTTGTGTTGTAATTTTGCATTTCATTGCTACCTCTTTTTATTAGTGGAAAATGCTAATTCATCAGGTGTAGCCACATGCTATTCAGAAACTTTATTGTCATATTAGAGCAAATTTAATGTGATTCACAGTTTTAACATAGAACAGCATTTGTATTGTAAATTTAGTAGTGAAGAAACGAGCATTTATTCTAAGACTGCTTTGTGCCAACACTGTTTCATTTCTATATTTATTTATTTATTTTTGGCTACGTTGAGTCTTTGTTGCTGCATGCAGGCTTTCTCTAGTTGCAGTGCGTAGGCTTCTCATTGCAGTGGCTTCTCTTTGTGTGAAGCACGGGCTCTAGGCACGTGAACTTCAGTAGTTGTGGCATGTGGCCTCAGTAGTTATGGCTCACAGGCTCTAGAGTGCAGGCTCAGTAGTTGTGGTGCACGGGCTTAGTTGCTCCACAGCATGTGGGATCTCCCCAGACCAGGGCTCGAACCCGTGTCCCCTGCATTGGCAGGCAGATTCTCAACCACTACACCACCAGGGAAGTCCCATGTGCCAACACTATGTTAACAGGTTATAACAAGGTTATTTCATTTAGTCCTCACAGCTGTTCTGTCACAAATTATGTTTTTGCCTTGGCTACAGTTTCTTCCTATTGCATTACACTTCTGGATTTTAACAGTGATTAATTGTATTTTTTTTGAGAAATCTTTAGTATTTTGTAGGATTTATTATTAAGCATGAATAGTAACTAAAAGCTTCCTTAAATGCATAGATATTAATACAACTACTCTATGCCACACTCCTTTAAAGGAGTCCATTTGTAAAGCTGGTGTCTTTCAGAATCAGCACTCAAGTTACGCCTTACATTGCAGGGCTCAAGAGACTTGCTGTTCTTACTTTTTAATGACACATACAATCCCTTTGTCTGTCTCTTTCCCCTTCTTGGCTGGAGTTATTGTCACCTAATTGTCTTCTGCTAAGACACTTAAGCACAGTCTTCAAGCAACATAAGGGCTGTGCACAGAAAGCCAGAGCCATGGTGCCGTCAGGCCGAAAGGAAATGGAGAATGGAGTAAGATTGATGTAGGAATGTCAGGAAAGAGATACAGTAAATCCCCTACATACGAACCTTTGAAAGTTGCAAACTTTCAAAGATATGAACGTGCATTCCATCATCAGGCGTGAGTGAAATTGTAGCTTGCCCTCCATCTCCTGTCTCCTATAGCTGATGATACTTCAGCTCTACCACCTCCCACCTCCTCTCCCTCCTCCAGTCAGTAAGTCTTCTTGCCTGTTCACTTGATGCCAGCCCCTGTATGCCAGCTGTTGTACTGTACTATTCAAGGTACTGTACTGTAAGATTAAAAACGCTTTCTTTATTTGTGGTGTTTGTTTTTTATGTATTATTTGTGTGAAAAGTATTATAAACCTATTACAGTGCAGTACTATATAGCTGATTGTGTTAGTTGTGCACCTAGGCTAACTTTGTTGGACTTATGAACAAATTGGACTTACAAATGCGCTCTCAAACGGAACTTATTCATATGTAGGGGACTTACTGTAGTGATTTGTGTATCCTCTTCTGTCTGAGGTAAATATGTGTGGCTAAGGTGACATATAAAATGTTCAACAACCAGTGTGGTCTAGTTACCTACAATCAGAACAGATGCAGCACAAAATAGAACAGAAATCAATCACCAATCACCAAAAGGATATCATTCACAAATAGTCTTTAGGGCCTGCAGGTAACTTCTAGCTGAACATTAGTCTTGGAAGTAATTTTCTAAGTGTGGTGAACATGAGTTTTTTTTTTATTTTTATTTTTTAGATTTTTAATTTAATTTAATTTTATCTTTTTGGCCACCCATGTGGCATGTGTGATCTTAGTTCCCCTACCAGGGATTGAACCTGTGGCCCCTGCATTGGAAACCAGGAGTCTTAACCACTGGACTTCTAGGGAAGTCCCAGGCATGAATTTTAAGAAGGCTTGGGCTGCCTGTACTATATAAAATTATGTACTTATTTGTCTCTATAATAGGAAGTAATTGATTTGAAAAGGAATACAGTGACATGTTTTAACAGTCAAACGTTTTACCCTCAATAAAGGTATTTATTAATAAAAATTAATATCTGCATTATCCCAGGACGTTGTGTGTATTTATTTAGTACCCTGTGATTTATAAAGCACTTCCAAGTCTGCAGTCTCATACCGTACTTATAAGACTCCTGAGAGGTGGATGGAGAAGGTGGGAGATGAATAGAGAAGTTAAATATTTGTCCAAGACCAGATGGCTAATATGCAGAGTAGTCATAATGAGACATGACTTTTAGAAAGATGTGAAATTGTGAAAATTAACTATTGTATTTCCTATAAAAATATTGAATGGCTTCTGAACTGCTTAAGGAAGCTCAAAATTATACTGAAAATAAGTAGTAACTAATTTTTTTTCTTGGGAAATAGTGAAATAAGGTAAGTTCTGACATTGTTGTGTTTGTGCTTATGAAAATAAATAGAAGAGCACATATTTGTTAGCCTCTCAAGGCAGTTGTTCTTAATTCTGTGAAAAATCCATTTCTATCCATTGTCCAGCTGTTGATTTCTAAATACCATTCTCCATGGTAAAATGAACCAGGTATCCTTGGAGAAATCACCTATTCTAGAGCTGAGACAGAAAAAATACAAGATCAGTCTGGGCCATTTCACAGTGCCAGAAAGAAAAGAACTGGGGGAAAATACTCAGAAAACAACAACAATAAGAAAAACAAAAAACAGAAACAACAGGATGGGGGCATGTTCAAGGGATACCAGGAGCCAATCTGAAAGAGTTCCCAATGGCCAAAGCTGGAACAATTCAAGAAACAGAAGTAGAATTAGCTTATAATAGAAAATAGAAAATAATATCCACAAGTCCATATTAAATAACCCATTATTGAATAAATAAATTAGTACAAAAAGACAAATCTTCCTTACAGAAAAATTCCAAATAATATATGTGCATAATCCTCTCTCCAGAAGGCATTTACCACCCCTCCCCGGTTTGAGTGTGGGCTAGAGTTGGTGACTTACTTCCAAAGAACAGTGTATGAAAAGGGGAAAAATAGTGGCTTTACAGTGAAGAAAACTGGCAAACACCATTTCAACCAAGTGATCAGGGTTAACCTCACTGGTGTTAAGCCATGTTCATATCATGTACACCCCGATATGTTTTGATAAAAAAGCACTTTATCTTTGATTAAATCTTTCCAAAATCTTATAATCTCAGTCTAATTATGAGACAAACATTATACAGACACAAACTGAACTGCATTCTATAAAATATCTGACAGAACTCCTCAAAAATGTTGAGGTCATGAAAAACAAAGATCAAGAATCTGTCGTAGACCACAGGAGCCTAATTTGAGACAAGACAAATAAATGTATTATGGGATCCTAGACTGGATCAGAACTTGGACATTAAGCGAAAAACTGGTGAAAACTGTATACATTCTGAAGTTTAGATAATAATTTAAAAAATGTAAAAATGTTGGTTTCTTAGTTTTGCCAAATGTGCCATGGTGAAATAAGGTGATACGTTAGGGGAAGCTGAAACCCGGGCATATGGGAACTCTGTACTATCTTTGCAACCCTTCCATAAATCTAAAAGTATTCCAAAATAAAAAAAGCTTATTGAAAATAAACTACTCAGAACGTCCTTGTGTACACGTGGGTCTATGTATGTGTCTGTATATGTAGGTACACATGAATGTCAATCAGTAGAGTTGAGCACTTTCCCGACAATTCTATAATATTGAGTAATAGTGACAACTATTTTTACTTTAACACTTGTATTACACTTTGGTTATTTTTGGTATGTGCTCCTAAGCCAACGTGGCATGGCTTCTGTGCGCATGTTGTCATGCTCACACATATCTTTACTTATTTTCATTCAGCTCTGAAATGAAAGTGTGTTAAATGACCAATTTTTTGAACATTAAAGAACCTTCTATCCAGGGACAAGAGCCAATGGGCAGCCAGAGCACATACTTGCTTTTATTTACTATGATGATTAAAGGGATTCATTTTTCTAAAAGATCAGCCCTAAGGGCCTCTGTATCCAGTGCTCATTCTAGTGGGAATCAAAAGCCTTCTGGGAGTCATAATGGATAGGACAGGATTCCTGTCTTTCAGCAGCAGTGAAGCATCAGATCAAAGGTTTTACACTCCTCTAGAGCCCTCAGACCTCATCCAGTTTTGTCTCTGGTGATGGTCAAGTAGTGAAGTCATTATAATGGCAAAGAGTATCTCTTGCTCAATGAAAAATAGCTTGGCATGTATCACCCTTCTGTAGTGATGTTAATGGGATGAATAAAAAAAATTGTGAAAGTAGAACTGGCTATTTAGTGAAATAAGAAGAGAAATGTGGAAGACCAGTATTTTCTGCACAGCTTTGCCGTTCATCAAATTTAATTTGGTATCCTTGGAGGGAAGAACAAGAAAGATGTACAGGTTTTCCCTGCTATCTGAAAGTAGAGCATTCCTATAAAGCCTTTTGTAAGCTGAGAAGGCATAAAGTGAAGAAGCAATTACCTTAACATACATCTTGCTAATGGACACACAGAATAAATCAAGATAAAGCACAGATGCTCACAGACACAGTTCAAAGCTCTGGCAGCTTGATGCTGAGATGCTGTATGTATTGATAGCTCCTGGGGAAGGAGCTTGGCGGTGCCATTCTGGCTACTGGGGCATATGCGGCTCAGTGCAGAGCAAACACTGAATGTGACTTTCTCTTTCCACCTTTTTTTTGGTTTTACTTGTTTATTACTTTTATTATTTTTTTAACGTTTTTATTGGAGTATAATTGCTTTACAATGGTGTATTAGTTTCTGCTTTATAACAAAGTGAAGCAGTTACACATATACATATATCCCCATATCTCTTCCCTCTTGCATCTCCCTCCCTCCCACCCTCCCTATCCCACCCTTCTAGCTGTTCACAAAGCACCGAGCTGATCTCCCTGTGCTATGTGACTGCTTCCCACTAGCTATCTATTTTACATTTGGTAGTGTATATATGTCCATGACACTCTCTCACTTTGTCCCAGCTTCCCCTTCCCCTTCCCTGTGTCCTCAAGTCCATTCTCTAGTAGGTCTGCGTCTTTATTCCCGTCTTGCCCCTAGGTTCTTCGTGACCATTTTTTTTTAGATTCCATATATATATATGTGTTAGCATACGGTATTTGTTTTTCTCTTTCTGACTTCCTTCAATCTGTATGACAGACTCTAGGTCCATCCACCTCACTACAAATAACTCAATTTCATCTCTTTTTATGGCTGAGTAATATTCCATTGTATATATGTGCCACATTTCATCATCCATTCATCTGTTGATGGACACTTAGGTTGCTTCCACAGCCGCTATGAAGAACAGTATGGAGGTTCCTTAAAAAGCTAAAAATAGAACTACCTTTTCACCTTTTTAAGTAAAAGTGAAAATCCTCTTCGGATTTCTTTTGGTTAGCGAAAACAGATGCCACTGTAGGTTTTGATAACAGTGAAGGGGCAAAAAGCAAACTTTTGAAAACTGAAGGATACCCATATTCATTCCCTAATGTTGAACTTATCAGTTTATTAATAACATCATCAGTGCAGGGCTTTTATAGCTCTACACTAAGCTGGCCTGATATGAGGAAGCTATTCATCCATTTTTCATGTCTAAACAATTTCCAAATGACTTAATCTTTTGGTTTATATTCCCAGATTTTCTCAGTCAATTCCCCTGTCTTTCAGGCTGTGTGTCTAACATGCCAAATAAAATAGTAAACTCAGTGAAAAAAACCCACCAAAACTCCAACATATTCGTCCTGTTGTTGGGTGTTGTTTTGACAATATGACTTGATGGATGACGGGTCTTATTCCAATCTGAGTAGTTGTGTAGATACAGCCTGTTATCCTGCCAAAAGACAGTTTGGGGAATTTTTTCTTGACTCAAATGATTTGTCAGTATCTGCAATGTAGATATAGATAATATCTTCATAATGCCAGGCTTCTAGATAATGATGGAAGAATCCACTCTAACCATCCTAGAATTTGGAAATATCCTGACAGTAGGTTGCCTTTTTTCACTTTATATTCAATAATTTTGTATTGATTAAATGTTCCCACATATTTATATAAACTCTTAGGCAAAATAAAACTGTGAAATAAACTTACTTTCTTAAAATGGAATAACCAATGTTTTTAATATATAGAAATTGAGTATTAAAATCCATCATCACATCTAAAATACTTTTCAAGTGGTAAATCTAAAGCATGAAAGGATGTATTCCTAATTGTGAATTATTAGGTCTAAATAGGTTACTAACAAAAATATTAAGATTAGTAGCTTTTGATTTCTGATTTTACATATTTCCTCAAATTTTACAATATTTTACATATTTGCTCAGAAAATTATAAAATCAAATACAAAAAGATCTCTTCTATTTTTTAAGAAAAATTATTATTCGGTAATAAGTACCTTCTCTGAAGAATGTTAACTTATTTCCTGAGGATATGTTAGGCAGTTCTTAGTGCTTTTTTCATTTCCTCCTGTTGGGCTATGGGCTTTCAAACCTGATCCTTGACATTCATACCCTTGAAATTGAAAACTGTTTCTTATCCACATTGCCTGAACTTAGTACCTGCTGAGATTTGTGGGACAATGTTTTAGTTAGGAAACTATGTACAGGTTGGGGTCTTCCACACAGAACTCTGGGGAAAGTGCCCACTCTCCTTAGGTAAGTGGAACCACAGCAATAAACCTTCGTGGGTAAGAATAATGGAGAAGGGATAGAATGGAAATTTCCAAGACTTTGCTAGCAATAAAATGTTTTAACAAGGACGTTTTCCAGAGTTATCTGATTCTTGGGTGTAATAAATCCTCTGCTAGGAGTCTGGAAAATGGTCTACAGTAGTAAGGGTTTGCGTTAATGGGTTCTGGAACAGAGACGACAAAATGTTCTCTCTTTCTGTCTCTCTCTCCCTTTTTTGTTTGTCCCAAGTGTAATCTTTGGTCAGAATTCCTGCTCCCAACTTCACCCCTGAGTCTGTTTTGAGAGTGGGCTTAGTAAAAATGTAATTTTTTTTGGCTTGCCTTTTTGACTGATAGAGAGATCTTAAGGTGAATAATTTTTGAAGCAGTTTCACTTGAGCAAGGTAATGTTTCTTTCACTTTGTTCAGGTATTATTCTTTACTACCTCAATATCCATTGTGATTCTTTTTCTAGAAATTGTTTTTCAAAAATAAAAAGAGATCATGCCAAGAATCTTATAAAGTCATGTCTGAGGAACTCAACTCAAATGCAAGTGTCTTGATTCCAGCTCCTTGGGAATATGAGTAAGAGGAAGAACAAAGGATGAGTCAATTCTGCCACCTAAAAAACTGAAAACTACTGAATATTTTGCAAAACAGCAAACATCATTAAAATTTCTGAGAATATGTAATAGAATTTACATGCTCTGGTTTTCAAAGTAATATGCATTCATTATATTTATTTAGAAAATAAAGGATAAGAAAAAGAAGAAACTATTCAATCAAAACCTCACAGAGATAAAAAATATTAATATGTTAGACCTTTAAAAGACTTTTTTTCCATGAAATTCTTTAATAGTTTTTTAAAAATGTTTTTCTTTTAGAAAATCTTTTGGTTTCTTTTGGACATTTTCTTTAACTTTTTTTCACAAAATTCTTTCCACACTTAAATCTTTAAAATCTTAGAAGAAAAATAATCTTAAGGTAATTTTATGTATTTTACTTTTTAAAAGTAAATCAAATGCTCTTTTTTTTTTTCTTTTTGTACTGTTATCTTTGGTTTAGTGCTTCTTTGTGAGTGATACTTGATTTATTTCTCTTCAAGGTTAATTTCTTAAGAAGTAAGTCTACCTAAATTTTTCTAAATCATGCTATTTCTTTAGACATACGATTTTAAATCTCAACCCAATCTTTATAATAAACTCAGAGTTACTAAGTCAAGATTCTGTGGCATTTGTCTTTTTAAAAGGGAGACAATGATGGATCAAGTTAATACTGATTAAAATAAAATGGGAACTCTTTGAATTCTGCACATTCTTATTCAAGATTATTCCATGGGCTTCAGTATTTTGTGTAAAATCATCCTGAGTCTTAGACTTAGTTGGAGTTTTTGTCATCAATATGAAGAATCATTGACCAAAGACTCACTTTTCTCTTGGGTAAGGGGAGGGGCAAAGTGCTGTTGAGTCCAGTGTTTTGGTCCAGTTATCATCAGTTTTTTCAGTGACCACAGATTGAACTTCTAATTGCAGCCAACTCTCTCAAAATAGTTGTTTTGGGTTACAAAGGGAAATAAAATGAGGGTACATGAGTCATTCTACATTCTTTAAAATGACTAGCACAACAATTTTCCTAAGGAGGGGCAGTAGGGTCATGTT
Organism: Lagenorhynchus albirostris; assembly: GCF_949774975.1. NCBI lineage: Eukaryota > Metazoa > Chordata > Mammalia > Artiodactyla > Delphinidae > Lagenorhynchus > Lagenorhynchus albirostris. The sequence goes on along the minus strand of NC_083106.1, from coordinate 77,834,660 downwards.
CACCTTGAAAGGATACATCTTAAATAATTGAATAATACAGTGAAACTACAATAAAAGATGATGCAGACATTTCCATTTAAACAGGGATTCTACCTGTGTCCTCTTTTATAGCTAAGATCCACCAGCCAAGTAGCAGAAGTTCTGGAGTTTACTGGACACCCCTGAGAAATACAGCTGTCATCAACAGCTTGAGGCTTCTGTACCTGAAATACAGCTGCTAGCTGTCATCTAGAAGCAAGAGTTTTTAGGGTGGAATTAGGTGAAAGAAAACAGTACTTATGAAGAGGGCCAGAAAGAGGTTCCCCTTGAAAAAGATGTGAAAAATTTGGGTCCAGGAGTAATCAGATTTATTGGTAATGCTATATTGAGGAGCCTGGTGAACCAAGCCAGAGCCTGTCCCTTTCATGTCTCTGAAGAACTAGCCCTTAAGGGAGAGGCAAGCTTGAGCTCAAGAAGTTCTCTTTCTACACAGGCTCAAAATATGCTGTGCAGGGCAGCCAATGGGTAGCTTCATATTAATAATTATCAGCCTCAGCTGATGTTGTTACTTATGTGAATTATAATTGGATATAGCAATTACAAAAGAGCAATAAAATTTCAGAGTCATGAATTGACTAGAAAAAAGAAGTTTAGAAAAACAAAATAATGAAGCCCATTTTATACTGTTTCTGTACAAAAGAAGAGCAATCAAAAGAAAGGAAGTGTGGTTGAAAAATGCCTTGTTTAAGTATATACAGATGAGGTGTTTCCTATATTAGATGAAAATAGGTGTATATTCCACTTTCTATTACCCGAGAAAAATCAGACACATCTTTTCACAAAGAAAGAAAAGGTTAGACAATGGGATAAGCTAAAACCCATAGTATTACAAATTAGATTTTTATTTTGATATCAGTAATATTTTTAAAAGGAAAAGGGAGAGCAATAAAGCTGATCTTTTCTCCTATGTATGAAATAAGGCTTCCTGTACTATTCATCATAGCTTTGAAAAGTTGAAAACTTTTTGTTTTTAAATATACTTGGCAAAATTCTGCTAAAACCTAATAATAAGAAACCATCTTTTTTCCTACTGGACAGCTGTTAACCATTAAAATAATGGACTTTGAACTTTAATCTTTAAATCATGTGCAAATATTTGTATATCTGCAAATTAGGAAAAATATTTTCCCAACACTGCTTAACAAAAACGTTTAATCTCTGCGTTATTCTTATATTATTGTAACATTTCAGGTGTCTCTTAAGAGACAGTTTAAGCTTCCAGCTTACACTAATATTGACTGTGTCCAGCCAAAATCTGAAGTAGCTTAGTGGCTACCGATTATTTAGTCAAAGCTGAATACTATGTATTTAACTGTTCATCTTTTAAGACATGTTTTTCTTATAGCTTCATTACCAAGTAATTATGAAATATTATATCATCAATTAAAAAAAGGGCATTTTAACTTGAAATAGAAATTTTTAAATTACCTAATAATCTTGACTTCACAAGAGAGTCAAGAGAGATGGCCCATTAGAATTACATTTTGTATCACTCGGTGTTTAGGGTCTATCACTTTACTCATTTATTACACATTCTGGAGTGTCCACAAGAGGCCAGACACTAGGTTAAGAGGTAAGCTTACAGAGAAAACATGAAATAGTCCTTGTCCCTAAGCAATTTAGAATAAATTGTAGTAATATTGTATTATAAGTGCTATAATAAGTGTCTGCAGAGGACATCACTGGAATAAAGTAGGAGTCAGAACAAGGGTATTTGGTGCTACCTGGGTATAGAGGTAAGGACACAAGTCTAAGAAAAGATGACATAATCTGATATTTGAAATCTGAGTGTAACAATTTGTTATGGCTAAAGGTCAAACTGAAGTTAATCTTCTCCATGCTGGAAGAGGCATTTACACGTGTGTTTTGTGTAGATCTGTGTGCCTTTCCTCTAGACTCACTCTCCTCATTGATAAGTCTTCCTGCTTACCTTTGATCATTTTGATCAATTTCAAAATTGACAGGCCTCTTATTTATCATCTATCCCAATGGTTCTTGAATTTGTTGTGAATCAGGATTACCCGGATGGATTCTTAAAACATAGATTTCTGGGCCCTACCCAGTGTTTTTGACTCAGTAGATCTGGGGCAGAGATCGGCAATTTACATTTTTAAGTTCCCAGATGATGCTGCTAATCCATGGACCATACTTGTCCTGTTATCAGAATCATCTGAGAATGTTTTTAAAATATATGGGGTCCATTTCTAGAGACTCAGATTTAGTTGAACTTGGGTGAGAACAAGGAATCTGTGTTTTTAATATATCTCCCCAGTTGATTCTGATCATCAATGAAGTTTGGGATCCATTGACACAGTCCAGTTCTCTCATTTTACCAATGATAAAATTGAGATGTTTAAAAGTAATGACAATTCAGCAAAACATACACAATTAACAAGGATCAGAGAAAGCTCTTTTCCCCACTATACCTCCATTTCCTTTCCCTTCAAGGAATCATAATGAGAATTTGTTCTTTACTGAATCAAGTCAACACTCTTATTGCAATATTCAGTGATTTCCAAAATCTCTTCCTTTTAACTTATGGTCCCAATAGTTAGTCTTGGATACAATTAGGCTGGCCCCAAATCAATGATCAGGAAAAAAGTATCTACTGTATTCTATGGGAGGGGTTGGGGTGGGCTCAGATTAGAATAAAACTCAGTCCCTTCTTTCAAGGAACTTCCAGATAAGTAGCAGACACCACATTCCCAAACATGCACAAATACACACCCTTGTATAATGGTAATAAAAGACAGATTTATAGTAAATACTATTGAAGAAGTACAATATATCAGAAAAGCCTCAGCATGATGAAACAAATATTTATATAAATCTACTTGCCAGACACTATACCAGCTTCTTAGGGTTGCAAAAAGTGTTAAGGCTTAGTTTTCTACCAAAGGAAATCATAATAAAACTATGCAAAACACAATTGACTCTATACTGAAACATAGTTAAACTATAAAATGGCATGAGTAAAATGCTATCAGAAAATAGAAGTGGGAGTGATTAATTCAGCTGAAATACATGGAAAAGTCCACAGAAAAGGTTATAGAAAAAGCATTTACACATTTTGTTTAGATTTGGGTACTTTTCTTTTAGTTTCTCCTCTTGCTTTCATTTTTACGTGGCCAGGTGAAGGAGAGGGCAGAGCAAAACACAAAGGTGAACTTGTAACATGGAGTTTTTCAAAAATAGGTAATGGACAGAGAAGGCTAGAACACAAAGCATGTGGACACAGAATAATATTCATGAAGGTGAATTTAAGCTAGGCTTTGAAAGATGCATAGAATTTGGTAAATAATACTAATTTTTGCATACATTATTTATATTATTTTTTTAGATTTCTTCCCCATTTATTTCCAAACTACCAAAAGTTTTACCCATTCCCCAGGTTCAAATCAAGGTCCTTAAAAGTTACTACTTTGGTGCTTGTCAACCCTTTCTGAGAATCACAGTTCCCTCTGATGCTTAAATAAAATACATAAGGTCTGGCTCCACTTGAGAGGTTTTGATCCTGAAGATTTCAATTCAGGGTGCCTGATGGTTGAACCCTGGTATTTCTAGTAGGTAGTTTTTTTTAGCTAATTTTGATCTGAACCACTGGCCTACCGAATGCCAAAACCTAAGATGGGTTCAGTGGGTAATTGCTAAACTGAATGTTTCTCTGCAATCTAAATGCTTGGATAAGTTCTCTTCACAATTTTATTATCTTTGTCCCAGGAAGATAGTTTTAAAGTATATAACCTGAGATGCTAAGAGAAATCAGGGAAGAATCAAATCAGGGAGGAATAAGCTACACAAATATTTTGGGAATAAGGAAACTCAATATGTCTATTTATCTGCTCATGTCCACACACATGCTTCCATAAAAAAAAACCATCCCACTGGACTAGTTTGTTCTGTAACCAAACAAAGATTCTAAATGTACACGAATTTAAAGTCAAGAATATTCATACTTAACTCTAAAACGAATTTTAATTCACTATCCAAATTGAACCAAATTGTTCAAATTGCATAAGTGTTACAGACAACCTCAGGAAATAAAAATGTCTAATTGATCCCTATTGGATATTGAAGAATTAGTCATCACTGAGTAGTGCTGCATTTCTAGAGTCTGCTTTCGAAGCTCATTCTCATTAGTCATAGAGCCTTGTGTGGGTGGATATAATGTGGTTAGAGCAACTGCTGATGACTTGTTTTTCTTAGACCATTTAGTAAGCACTTTTATTGAATAAGGTTTGAATTATTTGTATGTCCTCACAGGTCATAGTGAATGTGTCGCTTCAAAATACAAATAAAATATTTTTTTTATTTCTGAGACATGATGTTCTGAAGAGTCAAATCCCATAGCTGTCCATTTAATTAGATCTTGCTGGATTGAGATTTTATTATTAGGCATTCCATTAGCTCAATACTCAAGGTCAGTGTTGTTAAGACTAAAAAAATATGTTTTCTCATGGACAAAGGATGTGACCTTGGAGGGCAAAGCAAAGATATTCAACATATGATGACATTGTAAAATATTTTATAATTTTTTTCTGAGTACTACAGATACTATACTCTCCACCCCTCTAGTCCCTCAGTGAGAGAAAATTTGAGCATATATGATACATAAGGACTTATATTTTGAGATTTATTTAAAAATAGTAAAAAAATGCTATTCCAAAGTATAATAATTGTAAGCTGTATCATATGTGAAATCATTTCTTCTCTCTTCATAGTATGTAACTTTTCATCTGTGTGAAAAAGTTATGTACATCAGGTATAATATTTCAATATCATGTTTTTTTAAATGAGATTTAGTATGGCATTTACATTTTAAAATCAACATGGGTACAAATTAATAGAACCTAAGGTATTTTATAAAGTGACAGTAAAAGAGGCAATATTGTTGTATGTAAACTTTAAATACTACTTGACATGTGTGTGGTGATGAAGGTTGAAAAATAAAGGAAGAAGCCTATTCTGACCCAATGCAGGTAATTTATTAGGAATAGCTAATTTGATATTTATCACCACTTTAAAGTAGATATTATTACAGTACAAATGAAGAACTTGAAGTGAAGAGTTTAAGTAGTTTAACTCATAGTTGAATAAGTGACAGAACTGGTATTTGAACCTAGGTAATCTACTCTAGGATTTCTGATCTTAATCACCACACTATACTGAGAGAAGAATTTGCATATATAACTCTTAACATTATGATTCATGCTGGGAAGAAAGCCCCTTATAAGATGAAAGAGTAAAATTCAGCAGCTATGTAACACAAATTATTTTAATACTCTGCCTGCTATATAAGAAACTTCATTTGCTAAAGTAGAAAATAAAATGTTTAAAAATTTGAAAAGAAAAAAAATATATTGCCTATGAATTTTTAATATAGTGGAGAGAACATTGGACTTAGAATTAGGGATTCTGAACTCTAGCTTTATCCCTATCTTGGTCTAGACCCATGGTTCTCTAACTGCACCAAGACATCCTGGGATACAGGCAGTGAACTCACGGAGTACCATGAGGTACTTTAACAGTGGCACTTGACATATGTTGGGCACCACACAACTACTAGCTCAAGATAGTTCACGGTTTTGATGTTATTTCACACTACAGTCCTTCAATTACATAATATTTTTGTGAAGCTCAGGTTTCAACAATCACTGTGATAAAAAGCAAGTAGCACTTGAACATCGATATGGAACAGGAAATGTGATGGCAATATACAACCTGATTCCAAGGTCTGAGAAATCAGGCAGTGCCTAGAGGGAGCATATATCCCATCAATAAGTAACTGTGGTTAAGTAAAGTAAAGTAAAGTAAAGGTGCTATTTTTTCTTTCAATTAGCATATATGATTTTGTTTAAATGGCTGCTGAGTTGTTAGAGTGCAAATAATTTATTAATTTGTTTGCATTAATTACTTAATAAATGGGACTGATAGGTATTTATTTTGTACTAAGAGCATCATAAAAAATTGCTGGGGACTTAAGGGCTTCATGAACTAAGAGACTTTAAGAAACTCTGGAGTAGAAATTTGGTATATTGAAGTTTTGTATGTTGAAGTTTTTGTTCTAGCTTCAGTTTGCTTTTCTGAAAAAGTCTCAAATTCTAGTCTAATTCTAACAGGCAATGATTCTATGGCAAGACAGAGGGTAATTTAGGCAACTCTGAGAATTCCATACCCCATTCACCTACAGTACTTAAGTACTACACTAAATTGGGAACATTTAATGATTTTCTAATGCATTTTAAACCAGATCTTTTAAAATACGTTAACTGTTAGGTGTAAATGAGTTAATTATTTAAAAATATATCTCACTTACCTCTTTAATCCATAGAGCTTGTGGTTTGGGGTTTTTTGTGTGTTTTGTTTTGTTTTGTTTTTTGGCATTTAGGAGTTTCCCCCATCTGTTAACACGTTGAATTAGAAAATTCCCAGATTAAGTGAAAATCTGTACTTTGTAAATATTAGAAAATCTAGAGTGTCTGAACTACCTAAGAAAATA